>NW_024580672.1:7632250-7665748 GCF_017639235.1 Corvus kubaryi
CCCCCGGGGCGGCAGCGTCCGAGCTGGGCTGTGCCCCAGTTTGTGTCCAATCAGAGAGTACAGCGCCTGCACCGGGCGGGCGGCAATGCGTAAACAAGCCCCGGGAACTCCTCCGCCCCCCGCGCTCCCCTCCGCGCCTCTCCCCGCACCGCCCCGCAGCCGCCCCCGCCCGCCGACAAGTCCGGCGAGGCGCGTTCCCGCCGCTCCGCCGCCCTCCCCTCCCCCGCCCGCCCAGCCGGCGCCGCCCGCGCTGCCACACGCACCCACTCCCGCACACGCCCGCGGGTGCCCGTGGCCTCTGCAGGGGAAGGTAAGGGGGCCGCCGGGCAGGCGGCGGCGAGGTGCGGATGTGTGAGGGGGGGATCATGTGTCATAACAAGTTGTTGAACGTGACATTGCTCTTGAACTGCGGCGGCGGCGGACGCCGGGCCGCCGCCGAGTAACTTTCTCCTCCAATTCGGCGCTGAGGAGGGAGCCGGCGGCGGCCGGGCAGGGCGGCGGGGCTGGATCCGGCGGGGCTGGGAGCGCGGAACGCGCTCGGGAGAGGCTGATGCCGTTCGCGATGCTTGCGGCTTCCTGGGGGGACGGCGCGCAGCGCGGCGGGGGACGAGCGAGGGCTCCGCGTCTGGCGGCTGCTACGGGAGCCGCTGCCGCCCCGGCGAGGATTTTTCTAGCAAGGCGCCAGGGCGGGCAGTGAGCGAGGAGCGGGTGCCGGTCCGGAGCATCTCCTCCCGCGGGTAGTTATCCCCGCTGATGCTCCGTGGCGGTTTGGCTCGCTTCCGGCGTGATTAGCTCGCCTCATTATGTAAGATGTCACCGGAGAAGGAGAGGCACAAGCTCTCGGTGTGGCGGAGGGGGGAACGCACCGGTCCGCCGCGCCTTGCCCGCTCCAGGTACCGGAGCAGAGGGACCAGCCCCGGCCCGGAGCGGCCGGGAGGGGACGGGAGCTCCCCTCCCCTCGCAGTCCGCCGCTGGAATACGGCTGCTGGCTTTACACGTGGGTTGGGTGTGTTCCCCAAACCTTGCCTTTGAGCAGAAACGTAACCTGTCCTGGTTCCTCTCCTATGTTTGATTGCTTCTATTCTCTCTCAAAGAGAAAAAAAAAAATAAATAAACGTTTGAGCATAAAAAAGTTTAAGAACTCGATTTTTGCTTCTTTTATGTGCATATTTAGTACGTTAATATGATCTGGAGACGATTGAATGAATCATCAGTTCCCTGGAATAAAAGCAAGTGAATCATCTCACATACACACGCATACAACTGTGAGGGAGCATAGTGGTATCGTAGATAGTGAAAGGTTGGTGTCATTTTCTGACACACAATGGGATGTCAGAAGTATAGACAATGCTCAGAAACCCAGCAGGTTTCCTGCGGCTGGTTTGTGAACTGTGAAAGTTTTGCAACATTCAATTGCAGTTTTTCTGGCTCAGTGGTTAAATGGTAACCTCGTTCAGTTATCAACTTGTTACCCATTATTTTAGCCAAATAATCTAAAGGGGAGTGTAAATGGTAAGAATTAAGTAACTATGTTATTCAAAGTGAATTAATTTAAAATAAAATTTAAACAAAAATACCCCCCAAAATAGTATCACACTATGTCCACACCCTGAAGCCAGAGACAGATCCCAGATGCTTTTAATCTGGGTTTTGTTTTGCTTAGTTTTGTTAAGCAAAAATAGTCTCTGTTGAAGTAAAAAATATATAAATATGTATTTTTGAAAGCTAAGCCAGTTGATTTAATAAACACGTTGGAGTTGTACCTAGATAGACTTCTGTTCCTGGTTCTCTTGCCTGTTGCTGTTTTAAATGGGATTGAGTCTGGATCCTATATATAGTTTTCTTTCAACTCCAACTTGCTTCCAAAGCAGATTTTTCATCCTCCACATTTATGGGACATGTTCTCCTCTTCCTGTACAGAGGCAGAACTATGAATTTTACAAGATTAATTTTTCTCTTTTTTTCTTGGTATACTTGCCGCCATCAAGAAACAAAGTCACTGTTTCTAGTGGGGAGGTAGTGCTTTACACATACAACCACCTGGTTTTACAGTATAAAGTATGTGAAGGTCTTTGTATGTCTTGATAGTAAACTATTCTGTTTCCTGTGGCATGAGGCAACCCTTATCTCACTACCTGTGTTTTGTACCTCTAGTCATTCTCCAAATGGGAATGGAAAGGATTGCTTTGAGTGTTTGTCACTGTTGGGGCAAAAGGATATGTTACCGTTTTTGATTGACTAGAACTATGCACTGGCACCTCATAGTATTAATTAGAGGATTGGAGCAGCTAAGTGTGGGAAAACTCCAGGGTATTACTTCAGGGTTCATTGCATGGCTTTTAACATCTCCCTGTCAGAAGATTCTGAAGTTAGCCAAGTTAAGACTGCACATGACAGTGAAAACACTGTAATAGAGAATCTGTTAGGTATGCTGGGTGGTCAAGTTAACAAACAGAAAAAAAAAACTGGTTTATTTGCACATTTCCTTCAACAATCAAATAGCATTCATCCTTTTTATTGAATTTCCTTACAGAGAAGATAAAAACACTGTGCATGTGGCATTCTATGTGCTCAGACCTCAGCTGAAAGCAGTAAAGGAAATAATACTGAAAGTGGACTCACAACTCTGCTCTAGCTGGTTTTCCCTGCTCTATGAACACTCTAGGATTCAGAGTGGAAATGAAAAATTCTAGGTTTCACTTCGACGCCTGCAGAATATGCAAAATAAAGTGAGATAAAACGTAATGGTTTAAAGTTGCTCCTGTGCAGCTCCACTTTTAGGACTGATAAGCAAATTACTGCAGGATGCACAGAAGAGCTTTGAGAAAAGTGGAGGACAGTGCAGATAAAAGTGAAGTGTCTGAACTTCGTATCTTGATTTTTGCTATGTTGGGGATACATAGGATTTGTTCTTAGCATGACCAATTGATAGATGTATATATCAAATTTTACAGTGCCTTTTATTAAAAAAAAAGGGTACTAAGTTATTATCTTTCTGTGCTTTGAAAGACTGGTGCCAACAGCATCTTCATGTGTTCTTCCAGCTATCAATTAGAACATCCCAGTGTGGAAAAAACCCCTGACCCAAATGATTAGTTCCTTTTTGCAATTTTGGCTTTAAAGACCCTTTTTAGGCAAGTGAAATAGTCCTGAGCAAAGTTTTGAACTTTTCCTATAGAAAGACATACTGCTGGTGTTGAAAAGGGGAATCATTTCTTTGACTATTGAAAACTTTGCACCAGGTACACCTTAGCTTGGGCTTGTTTGTTCCCCAAATCCTCAGTTAAAAAACATTTTTTTGTAGTTGTCTGGGAAGAAGTTTTATTTCTAGTACTAGCCTCAATATTTAAAGTATCAAGAAACAAAGTTGATTCTATATCACTTACTGTTGTCGCTATCTGATTTGAATGATGGCAGGGAGTGCCTTAGACGTTTCTTACAGTGAAGCTTATTTTCCTGATTACTGTGGTTTTAAGTTTTTCCAGTAGATGTAGTGCCATGAAAAGTAACAGCTTGACAGGCTTTGAGATGGAAGCCCATAATGAGCAGAGCAGGTGTAGCACTGGCAGCCAGTTCCATCAGGCTGTGACAAGACCGTGTCTATCTCACAGAATGTGTGTCCATGGGAAATAGCAGTGTTGTTGTCTCTATCTTGATTATTGCTTATAAAATAAAAGTTGCTCACTGTCAAGTGTGGGCCACTTTTGGAATGAAAGATATGTAGAGTTAAGGGAGCACTATGGTCTCTACAGCTGTCACTATTAGTTCTTATATGTGAAACAAATAACTTTGACTAAAACTATTTATCCAGTTATTAGTAATGGAATTCATGCATATCTCAGTAGCTTTCCTAACAGCCAACCAAACTGTTCATTTACTGCTGTGCATTGGTCATTTCTTTCCTGTAATGGAATAATTTTGTTTGCCATGGGTTTATGTATGTTCTGAGATTTGATTGGAATTAAGAAGGTAGCCTGCTAATTTGTCATAATAATCTTATTTTCATAAAAGATCTGGCCAGGAAAAGACAAGAAAAATTCTCAGAAGAGTTTAAAGATGAGTATAACAGTTATTGGGAGGATCTTCACTTCCTTGAGACACTGACTGGTGCATCACAGAGAGCTTCAAGTTGCCACAGTCTGTAATGGTTCAAGAACTGCCTTCCCACATCGAGTCTTCACTGGCAGTTGAGTTTTTACTCATTGTTTTAAAGGGGGCACACATGGAGATGGAGCAATGAGTGCTGAAGAACAGGTATCCACACTGCAAACAGGGCATGCCTTTGGTGGCCCCTTTGCTCAGCTTCAATATAGGTTCTTCCCCAAGGAGGAAAACCGCTTTGTACTCCACGGTATTTCTTATCATAAAGAACCCTTCCCACACAAAACATCACAAGTGGAGATGTAGCAAGAAATAGTGATGAGACCTTGTTGGGGTCTCTCCCCTGCCGTGTAGCCCTGGGAGAGGGGCCCTGAGGGCACAGACACGGGGTTTCCCTGCCCCTGCTCAGCCTCGTTCCCATTGGTTGGTTTGTGTTCCCTGCGCGGGCAGAAGGACCCTTGGTCCCGTGACTGGAACAGTTCCTGGGCAGAGCTCCGGCCATGCGGCTGGAGAAATAAACATCTCTGAAACAGCTATCAAGAATCTGTCTGTCCATATATATTTCCTTTCCACGGGACTCCTGGTTTGATATATGCGTGTTGCAGTATCCCCACTGCAACAAATGGTGGAGAATGCGGGCAGAACAATCCCCGATCCCTAAGCGACTGATTTGTGTGAGTAAACCCTGGAAACTTTGGATTCCTCTTCTTGGTTTTGCTTTGCTATTCCGTATCTAAACTATGGAGGAACAGTGGGAAGACTCTTGGCTCTCCAAGCCGCATATGGACATTTATCTTAAACTTAAAATGATTCTTGAACAACGATTTGTAAATTTTCGCTTGATTCAAGCTCAAAAAGAACTGAAACACTTCCTGGCATGGTTGTTTAAGAACTTTTTCTATGTTTCTTGGGATTTAATTCTTACCAAGGGCTTTTGGAAAACCGTTTGGACACAGTTAATACTGGAGTCAAAATATATGCCGATGGAAGAATATTTTCGTGAATATTATTTAGTTACCGAGACTGTTGAGCAATGTCAGCTGTGTCCTGGCGAAGGGAAGCCTGGCGCAGGGACCGTGCGGCCCAGGCCACGTGCACCGAGCGCTCTCCGAGCAGCAGCGAGGCAGTTCCCGCGCGCGGGCGGAGCCACGCGAGCCGCAGTGTCGGTGGCGGAGCGAGGAGCGGCGGGACCCGGCGGTGCCTGCCCGGCCGCGTGCAGCGTGTGGTGGAGTGAGCCCCAGGAATGCCCGACCAAGACGGAGCCGCGCCGAACCGAAACACGCGCTGGAGCAGGGCGCGGGGGAGTCGTCGCCCGGGGGCCCGGCCGAGACGTGGGTGCAGCGCCTGGCAGCGGCAGCGAAGCTGCGACCAGAGGAGGCGACGCACGGAGAACTGAGCGGCGCGGCCCGGCCCGGCCCACGCAGCCCCGAACGCGACCCCGGGAAGAGCGCGCAGGCACGAGCAGCCCCGACAATTCCAACACGGGAGCGACCGAAGGAGAGAGCAAAGACGCAGCGAGACAGAAAACAGCAGCCACTCGGAAAAAGATCATAGTAACTAAGACCTTAGGGATAGTAAAATGGTATAATGTTAAGCAAAATTATGGTTTTATAACAAGGTGTGACAACCAGCAAGACATATTCGTGCATAGAACTGCTATTAAAAAGAATAACCCTGAAAAATACATCCCAAGCTTGGGAGATGGAGAGGTGGTGCAATTCAAAATTATACGAGGTAGAAAAGGGTTACAAGCATCGCAGGTCACTGGGCCTGATGGTGTTCCTGTAAAAGGCAGTATATATGCAAAAAATCGTAGTCATGTTAGACAGTATCTCTATTGTAAGTCCCCCCTACAGTCTCCCTTTCCTAATCCCACCTTTCCCTTTTACCCTATGTCCTATTACCCCCAGTGTATTCCCAATCCGTTTCTTCATCCATGGTTTCCCTCACAAAACCATGCTTTTGCCAATTGTTTCCCCAAAAATCCCTTTCCAATGCCGAGTGGGGGATGAAAAGGGGGAGGGAAGAAGTTAAACCCTCTCCTGCCTCAGTTTCCCCACAAAGCATGCTCAGAGAATTCTGTCTCCCTTCTGTCAGCCCTAAGATGTTCCAGAGAATCTGTTTGGACATTTAAAGACTCAGGAGGGTGGCTTGTTTTGTTCTGAAACTGTTCTTGTTATGTTTATCCAGTTGTTTTCATTCTCCTTTTATTAAAATAAAACGGGTGAGGTGTTGGGGTCCCTCCCCTGCCGTGTAGCCCTGGGAGAGGGGCCCTGAGGGCACAGACATGGGGTTTCCCTGTCCCTGCTCAGCCTCGCTCCCATTGGTTGGTTTGTGTTCCCTGCGCGGGCAGAAGGACCCTTGGTCCCGTGACTGGAACAGTTCCTGGGCAGAGCTCCGGCCATGCGGCTGGAGAAATAAACATCTCTGAAACAGCTATCAAGAATCTGTCTGTCCATATGTATTTCCTTTCCACGGGACTCCTGGTTTGATATATGCGTGTTGCAGTATCCCCACTGCAACAAGACCTAAATGGTAAACAGTGGTATTTTCCTGATTCATGGCTATGATTCTCATTACATGCACAATATTGATAGCAGTGTTACAGAATTATTTTCTGACAGCTCAGTCTGTAAGTACAATCTGATACCAGCAGGGAGAGTCCTAGTTCATAATTGCTGTAAAATTGCTCACATCCAGTTTGTTATTCCCATCTTTCAAACTCCACCCTACACACTTGGTTTGCTCACCTGTTTTTGCAGCTTAGTGTTTGTAATACAAGCTCTTGGGGAACCCCTTGTCATTCGTTCTGGCTTTTGGCATTGTGTTACATCTGTTAAAATCTCTGTGTATAAACAAAGCACATTAAAGTAAGGGAATCCAAAATGTAAATATTCTGAAGATAGATTTCAGGGCTGGTTACTATTAATCAGATCAGACAGAGAGAGAAACTCTCTCTGCCACAAAAAAAGTAGTTGATCTTGAGATGAAAGTCTTCAGTGATTCTTAGAGAAGTGTCACCACTGATTAAGGCAAATGTAATAATATTTATTTCCTTCCTCAAGAAGAAGAATGGAATATGTAAGAAACCAAACTCTTGATTAATTTTGTAATGAAAACACAGTTCTTTTTTCAGATGAAAGATCATCTCTTAAATAGCCAATATGTGTATTGAATGGAGTTAAAGATGTTTCTTTCTTTCATGGTTTTATAAAATTGTTGTTTACTTTTTTGAAGAATCATCAGTACTAGCTGCAGAGACAAAAGATCCTTTATATGATATAAATGATATTTTGAGTAAGTATTCTTGGTTGATTCTGGCTGTAGAATTTCCCTGCATACAAAGTGATTTTGAAGAGCTGCTTAATCAAACCAATATTTTTCGGCTTTCCATCGTAACTCTTTTGATATATCATAGATAAAGTAAATTTTTGTGCTTTCATCCCAAATACATATTTACCAAAAGTACAAGTGGTGGTTTTTTTGTGTGGATAGCAACCACAGAATGCAAATAGATTTACTTGAAATAATGTACTCAGTGACAGTTGGTGCCTCACACAGGCTAGTGTTTAAAATCTACTATTGATGTGTAACTCTTGTGTATTCATTGCTGAAAATTTAAAATGTAAATTTATATGGTGTTAGCCTCCAATTCAAAATTACCATTAATTGCAGAGAAGCTCTTTCAGTTTATTTATTGTGAAGCTGGATGAAACCAGTGACAGACTTGTAACAGAAGAGCTTTACTTTACCATGTCTTCCCAAGGTGTAATAGCTCTTACTACATCAACTAGTACAAAAAGGAAAACCACACGAACTATTGGGCCTACGAGCCCTTCTTCAGGTTTTGAACAATAGCAGCAAACAATGAACTAGGGATGCAGTTTCAGAAGACATCTACAGCCACTGCTTAGAACAAGGGAAGTGCTGCTGCTATGGCTTATGCTCTCTGAGCCCTGGCGTTAAACCCCCAAATAAATTAGGTTTAACTAAACCACCAGGAAACTAGTAAAACGTTTTCTGCTGCTCCAGAGCATTAAATGGACTTAGAGATGGATCAACAAGCTCCAGAGTGGTGCTTCCCTTCTTTTTGGTACAACTAGTCTGTCAGATCAGCTCCACTGTTCATCTAACCATAGGTTTAGGCCAAATTTGGAAGTGTTGCTGTAAGCTTATTTCGATTATGGCGATTAAATAGCTAATTTGATGAAAATTGTGGTTATCACCTGTAAAACAAAGGGGATATTAGTATGAGAAGAGATTGTGAGGTAGTGCTCTGTCATGGGCAGAAGGAAAACAGATCATTCCCACCTGAACCTCCAGAAGGTTTTAGCTGGAGTGTCACCTTGCGGTAGAGACAGTATCTCCAGTTAAGTCTATTATTTTTGGTATCCAGAAGATCTGTGAACCATCATTTCCACATTTGACTTGGTGATCAGGGCTAAGAAGTGGGGGATTCATTGTGGCACTGGAAGTCTTGCTAATATGTGTGTAACATTGACAGAATAGCATAAATAGAACAGCATACATGAAGAAAACAGTTCTTAAATATTTATTGAAGGTGATCTTTTTTCTTCCTTTCTTGGATGCTTGCTAGGCTGCTGCACTAGCAGTGTGTTTGGGTCACATGGGCTAGAGTTGCTGGAGCAAGTTTGGTGTTCTGTGGTTCTGGACTACGGAGTACAAACTCTGCATCTGACTTCTTTCTTGGCAGTAGAGAACCCTCCCCACTCCTCCCATCTAGCTGTCTTACACCTAGATTTCTCAAGCATCTCTGGTATTTAAAGAACATTTGCAAACATCTGTCAAACATTGGATTTGGGGATTTTCAGTTTCCATCTTTTGGAGTGTGGTGGGTAATATGTGATAACACTGACAGGTAATGTGGTGACTGAGATTTCCTACAAGTGATGATACTACTTACCATGTAATTTTTACTGTATGTTTTCAAGGGAAGTGTCTTGAGTCTCATGAATCAAAGGAGGAATCCATAAAAATAGAAATAATTTAGAACATTAACTTCAGCTGATGAAAACTGCTGTAACTTAAGCTTCAGTTTATCTGCTTGACTTTATGCCAGTATTGAATATGCCTGTAGACAGAGTGACTGCAAATACTCCTTGTACTGACTTTAGTTAAGTTACCGTAGATCTTGCCTTGAATTGCTTATAAAATTGTCAGTGATTAAATAATTCTGAGAACAAGATTAGGGAGAAGTTGTCATGTTTTTGGTAACCTTTTCATTAAGGTAGGACCTCAAATTTGATTTAATTATTGCCCTTGTATTATGAATGTATTTTTTCCTGTTCTTATGAAAATATAAGTGTTTGATCTAAGTATAAGCCTTTGGAAAAAAAATAATCTAAGTTTATATATGTTCTTAGGTTGGTGAGAGTTTGCCAGTGACATTTTCCAAAGACAGTATCTGCAGCCAAGTCTTTGAGTAGAACTTTCCCTTTCATTGTTCCTTCTTGAACAGAAGACAAAACAAGCAAAGAACCTCTCTTCAGTGCTTTCTGGCTTGGTACTGATTCTGTTTATTCATACAGGTAAAATCTATTTGACAGGTGCAGAAGTCAAACTGTTGACAACTTAGACTGCATGGAGCCATAGTAACTCAGCAGTAGAAATCCTGTATTTTGGGAATGGTTAAGTATAAAAATTAAACTGTTCTTATATAGCCAAAGGGCCAAAATATTAGGGCATTTCTTGTTTTAGGTTGTTGATGTGACCATAATTTATCCATTGTAGTCCTCCTCACTTCTGTTTTTAAAAGGCTTTCTCCCCAGCACCCCCTTATCACCTGCAGGAGAGTGTAGAGTGGGCACAGAGGAATGCTTCAGGGAGACAAAGTCTCAGCTCAGGGAAGTTGAATGCTGCCTTGGAGGACTAGTATCTGCCTTTCTTGGATACTAAATTACTATTTTTTGCTGGGTAGGTAATGTAGGTCAGGGGTTCACAGATTACCTTTCATTTTCTAACAGTTGTGGGACACATGTAGCCAAGTTTGCCCTTGTTCTGACATCACCAGTACAACTGAAATCGTGTGATACGGAGGTGTTTACTGAGTCCTGAGTGTCCTGAAAAACTGAACCTTAGAGCATCAGGTGTATGGAACTAAAAAATACTTGAAACAGTTTGGAACTAGACTTCTGTGTCTCCCTTTTCTCTATCTGAAAATTACAGCTACCCATGTTTTCTTGTTGAATATGTTGTGGAGAAGATTCTTTTATTACTATTTGGGGAGCACTGAAATGCTGCAGGAATGAGTGGGTATGAGTGTGTGTGATATCAAACACCTGGGAGTAAAATACTAAAACAAAGCATAACTGTCTTTTATACTAATTTGTTTGGTAGTAAATATACATTCATAGTATTAAAACCAGTGCTGCAGTTCACATATGCAAAGGCACAGAATTTTTTCTGCAATTCTTTTGAAGTCTGTAATTTTTACTGAAGTTATAATAACCTTGCCAGGCCCCATTTAGGTATGGGATTCTGTTGAGTTTGGCTTCATGGAGATGTATAAGAGATTGGTTCTCTCTAAAGGTTGAATATTTAAACAAAGGAATATAATGGACAAATTGAGTTCAGGGAGAGGCATTAGTCATACAGGTATATTTTTCCATAACATGCTTGGGTGTGCTGCTTGGAAGTACAAAGGTGCTATTTTATTTCTTAAAGGCATTATGCGTTGAGGTGCATCTATGTCATTTTTAAGCAGATGTAAGCTCCTGCTGCCTGAGCTTGAAGAAACTAATAAGATAACTGCTAATGTTTAGTGTAATATAAAGACAGAGTTTATTAGCTGTGGCTCAGTGCCATGGTAACACCATTAGGGTGTTACCCTGAACAGAACCCTGGCAAGAATATGGTTTCTAGTCAGCTTCCAACATTGACACATCTTGCTCCAATAGTAGTAGACACGTTTTGCAACTTTTCTTGTCATTAAAACAAACAAGATTCATTAAAAATAGTTTATTAAAACAAAGAAAGCGTTCTTTAGGAAGCTGTGATAGTGATCCTATGGGTGAGTTCTGATTATGGAATTTGCATGAAGAAAGGCAGAGTTTAGGGAACTAGTGTGAATGTAGAACAATAGAAAGAAGCCCACAATACTTGAATCTGGACAATGCAGAGCCTTCTCTTACACATCAGTGAGTGGGATGTTGTTGATCCTGCATCTTGGAGTAGGTGAAATTTATATTGTTCACAGCAGTAAACCTTCACATTTCTTGAAAGTGGTAACTGACATTTAAATGTTGATTCCTGTACTTTCTTACTGGTAAGAAAAGCAGAACCATTGTTGAGCATCCTGTATTGAGTGAAGCCTCAGAAGTTTGTTTTGCAGGAGCTCTTTGTAGGTTAGGGTAGATCAGACAGCTCAGTGTGGTGTTGCTGTAAGAGTGGTAGAATGTTGGCATTAATGATTGTGACCATTCGTTCAGATACTGGACAGCAGTGTTACATGAAGTGTTACATTGCATCTCACAGGCTAATTGAACAGCTAAACTATAGTCACTTCTTTCTGACCACTTTTTTCTAAGTATTTTGTGGGCTGCAGAGATTTTAAATAGTGACAAAAAAACCTGATGCTCCATTATTGCTCATTTTATCTTGTTACCATGAGCATCATTCCCTTGGAAGTCACCAGCTCTGTAGGCCTCAGTCTCTGGACCTATACCAAATACAAGGAAAGCAGTGATTCCATTTAAGTTAAACAGGGCATGGAAATCCAACTGCTGACTGTGCAGTTCCTGCTCTTGTCTCACTATGTACCAAAATTAATCAGTGTAATATGACCAGGAGCTCCAGAACTTTTTTGAGTGTTCCTAATGTAGGAAAAACTTCTCAAAAAACTCTTTTGCAGCTTGTGCTTTTATTTGTTTGGAACGTGCACAGATGCAGGAGGAGATATTTAGGCTGTATTCCTTCTCTAGAGGAAAGGCAGTAGATCAGATCTTCATAGGATACCAGTCTGAAGTACCTTCATAGTTAGGGTGTCCCTGCAGGAGTGAACTGCATTGCAATTACCTGCACCAGACATTACTGGACTTAATGACTAAGAGTCTTCTTCAAAGTTGTATTCCTGTAAGCAAGTAGGTGCTAAATATTTTCATTTGGGTGGGGGCTGGAGTTGCTGTCTATGTCAGCACATGCTCAGAGTCATTTGTGTTTTAGGTCTCATGCTTGTGCTTTTCTCTGCAACACTTCTGAGTTAGCAAGGCTTCATATTCAGGGGTCTATTTTTTTCATTGTCTCTTTTTCTTTTCTTTGCATGTTCCTGCTTATCTCACAAACACAAGGAACTGATCGAAACTCCAAGTAGAAGATAAATTTTCGAATAAGAAGAAACCTGTGTATGCTGAAAAGAGATCGCAGAAGGATTGTTAAGAAGAATCTAGAGTACAAGTTCTGGTATGAAATTCTAAATATTTTCCTTGGAATTCAGGTCACTGTCTGCTCTGGAAGACAGATCTCGCTTAGCATAGATTATAGCATGTAAAATAGTTCCATTGAGTCTGTGCAGGCCAGGCAAAGATTACTTTTTATTAGAAAAACTATGTTTAAATGCGTTCAGATTGGCATAGCTCCTACTCTGTTGTATATGGTATCCACTAAGATATATTTTATCCTTTTATAAGTGTCTTATATGTAAGAATTTTTTTTTTTTTTTGTATGGAAACTAGCCACAAAGTCAGGTCAACTTTCTACTGCTAGATTTTTTGCCACTGTTAAAAATGTTTTGAGTATCATTTTTTTTCTTCCTTAAGATGAAGGAAGGAAAACCATTTGTAAATACTACTTAAGATGCATTCTTCAATCTCCACAATATAAAATAAAAAGACAATTCATTTTTTTAACACTGAAAAGGTTGAAATATTGCACACATTTAAATAATGCTGTATCATTATTCACCTAGAAGATACCTTGGTCTATTTCTGACTCTATTTCCACTGAAGGCTCCAGCAAGCATTCCTGCTAATTGTGGGCCCACAATTTGAATCCTTTATACTTATTGCAGAAGTTCTAAATTTAAATGTGTGAATTTGCACAAAGGAAGAAAAAGGGTCTTTCATTTAAAATCAGATGGTTAAAACACAGTACATTTTATTTAAATTTTTAAAACCTTAATTGCTCTTTTTTCACTTCTGTAGCACTAAAATTACGCCTTTTTTTTACTCTTAATTATTTCCAGAATTTTGCTATGTAAAAACTCATCAGGCCAAAACCAGGTACAACTATGCATTACAAGTTGACTGACTGGAATCAGTCACCTAATCCTAGAGAAATGGCTTGATTATTTTTAATCTTATGTAGATGAACTTTCTGGTACATTTTCAAAACCTTTCTCTTTTTACTTGCAAGACAGAAGACTGGAAGGGCTCTAAGTATGTTTTCCAGGCCCATATCCTTGGTGCTCTTACATAAAAATACCTGTTCAGTGTCCACTGAACTGAAATTCAAGCCATGATCTCACTGTTTCTAAGTGCCAACATCAGCTGGTGTAAAGGGCTGCTACCAGAAGTTTGTTAGTTTTGTGTTCAGGGCAGCCAGAAGAAAGAACAGGGAGCAGGGAGAGGAGAAACTCATGACAAAAGTAGTTTAGCAAGATGACAAACCCTTGAATAAGGACCAGTGCTTCAGTAAAAATGAAATGGAGACATAATCTGGCACTTTTCTTACAGTAATATAATCATGATTTCCCTACAACAAACATTTGATTCAAATGTTAGGCTAGAGTCAGCTTAATTATGAATCAAAAGAACATCATAAAGGAAATGGAAGGAAAAACAATGTATATGGGGGAGGCTAAGCATTCATGTCCTACCAACACCTTCCACACTTAAAACTGCGGAAATAAGTCTGCAGAGTTCAGTTGTTCATGAGGGAAACAGCAGAAAATAACACATGGGAGTAATTCCAAAATTGATATATTCCATATAAATGTAATTAAGCTCCCTGACATTAGATGAGTTCAAATAGAAGTCTTACACACTTCCACGTGCATATTCCAGATCTAAGATCTAAGATAATGAAATAGAAGAATAGGATAGATAGCAAAAGAGAAATCACCACGTAGAAACTATCTGTAGGTTCTATTTACAGAGTGCCTCATTCTTCCCTCACAAAGCACAGACTTCTAAAGGAGTTTTGAAGGGTCATGGTATAATCAGCTGCCAGTGTCAAGGGGAGACAAAAGAATGAAGGTAGTCTTAGATGAATGGGCAAGGGGAATATCAAGCAGTTATTGAATTACAGTGATTCAGTGATTGTTAATGCTGTGATCACCACTCATTCTGAACTTGATTCTGGCAATTGCACATCAAGAGGGATGCAGAAAACTTGAAATGGGTATATAGAAGACCTAGAAGAATGATAGAGTTCTTGGGACACCTGCTTTACCATGAATGGTTGGGGGCACAGCTTAGTGAAAGTAAAGCTAAGGTGGCACTTCCAGACAGTAACCAAGCCATCTCTTGATATTATATTTCACGAACTAAATCAAAACATTTGAGATAAAGTAAGTTGTATTCAAAACCATATTATTCAGTCTTGCTGACCAGAAGAAAATCAAATTACTATATCTTAGCAAATGAGGTAATAAAAAACAGACTAATTCAGGATGCTATTAAGGGTTTTTAATATTTTTTTTAATATCTGGAACTACTAATGATTTTTGTACATCACTCTTTACAATAGAAAATTAAGAAGGACGGTTTAGCAAAATAATGTGTTGAACTTTGGGAGAAAATTAGTATAAGTAAGTCCTAAGGTTGGTGAGGTTTGTTTTTTTTTAACACAACTCAGGTGATTAGTAGCCTTTTTTTACTTGGTATGTATTACAGTAAAGGTTGTGCAGTCAATCTTTGCTGTAACTTTTGGAAGTTTAATTGCACACAGTCTCCTAGCAGAGAGTTCTTTGTGCAATTACCTGAAATTCTCCAGAATTCAGATTGCTAATTCAGAAAAAGCAGAATAGAGGGACATCTATATCAAAAAGACAGCAGGATGGTCTTAATGAGATGAGATGTTTTCAATTACAGCACATCTAGTGTGGTTTGTCAGCACTTCATAAAGGCATGATAGAGTCCCTTGTAAAATACCTGACTATTTAAATTTTAAATGCTCTTTTATCTTCCTTTTCGATGGGTAGTATTCAAAAAGTATGTGGAAAGTAAAGCAAGAGCTAGTCTTGCAAAAGATAGCCCTGGGATACAAGGGAGAGCTGTGTACTGTATTTGCATAACATGTTGGTCTCAAAGTAGGTTAGACATCTGCTTACCCATTAAGTTTTCTGTAAAAATACTGTTCCCTGTTTGTTCTGTATTAAACCCTTCTCCATTTATATTTTTATGATCTTTAAAAATAAACCTAGAAAAGATGTGTTGTTTTAACAATTAATAAAAACAAACTAGCTAAGGTGCAGAATGGTCCAAGATCAGCCTTCCAGAATTCTTTCAGAAAGAAGAAAGTCAGACTTGATTGAATGGCTCATATTTATTTTTAAAATAATAAGGTTAGAAAAAAAAAACATTGTGTGGAAGTGTATGCCCAGCTTCCCTAAAGTTCCACAGAGGTGTATGTTGTGTAAATAGAACTAACATATGCTTAGGAACCGTAAGAAGTCAGGATTCCTATCTGTTAGGCTTTTTCTCTTCATTGTGGCAACTTTTTTTCGTACCACTAACAGAAAATAAATACTTTGTTATGATCAGTAAATATCCCCGTTAATAACCACATTCTTTAAGCCATCTTTGTACTGTATTTCAGTGGTATGCAAGATAGAGCTTTGCTTCAGATGTGCAGTAATTTTTAAGCCCCTTTAGGAGATTCTCAGTTTGCTCTAAGAAGTAGATTAAACAAGTTCTGCAGTTCTTCACTATTCATAATATTTTTCATATGTGACAGTGATGCAGTGTTTATTTTAAGAGTCAAAAGCCACAGGTTCAAATCCCCTTAAAGTCAATAGGGAAAATTGCTTGCAATGACTTCTAACTTAGAGCCTGTACATTTTGATTTCTATTTTAGTCATAAAATTTATGTATGAAAATCTAATGCTAAGTGGTTTTTTTACTTTTGATGTAATACAGCATTTTAGTGCTCAGTGAGAGGACATTAAGAATATTCAGTAATACAAATGGCACCTTTCTATGAAAGCAGTAAAAAGTAACAAATATCAGTGGGATGACACACAAAAATACTATCATTTGTATCTAGTATATTCCCAGTCTTTAAAAATATTTAATAACTTGATATAAATATCTGTCTGAGATTATGCCATAAATCTGTATGGCTTCTTATAATGTATTTATTACCATATAAATGAAACATCTTCCAGCAGCATAGTAAACAATATCCCTAACACCTGTCACAATCTTTTCACACATCCTCTCCCCGGGGTGAGAAGCATGTGCAGTACCTGGCCATGTTTTGGTAAAATTTTTGTGTTTAGTTTGGGGCAAGTGTGATGAAGGCATTTATGTTGACAACTCACAATCAATGTATAGTGTTACACAAAATTATTCTGATTATGCTAATTGACCTATAGGCAAGCTAGAAACTGAGCTGGATGCTGCTGGCAAGTACTTCATCTGGCACCCAGCCCACTCCTGCATTCTTTCCATCCCTCAGACATGTTGGTCATGTCATACCGTGCACATCTGTATCTGGCCATGGAGAAAGGGACAGCATGTATCTGCTTGTGACACAAATACAGGCTTAGTCACAAGTGTGCATAAACCCCCAACACCTACTCGTACATCACCGGGCAGCACAACAGAAAGGTGGGAAATCACTAATTTTGTTTATTATGTTAGTTTTGTGGGTTAAGCCCAGTGGGCTGGCACCCAAAATTGCACCACATATTGCTCACTCACTCACCCCAAGCCCCTATGAGAGGAGGGAAGAGTAAAAGTAGGAAAATTTGGGGGTTGAGGTAAAAAAAAAGTTTAAAAATTTATAAATTGAAGGATAGATAAAAGACGAGAGAAAGGAAGGAAAAGAAGTGGGGCAAAGGTGATCACTGCCCACATCCCACAGGCAGACTGATGAACAGCCAGTTCCACGGAAATGGCAGCTAACATCCCTAAGGCCCCTGTTTTTCCTTATTATGACTGAGCGTGGTGTTACGTGGCATGGAATATCTCCTTGGTTAGTTCAGATCATCTGCCCCGTTGTGTCTTCTCCCAGCATATTGCACCCCAGCAGTCTTCACTGTGGTGGGAGTGAGAAAGAGAGAAGGCCTTGGTGCTGGCGAGCCACGGTTCAGCAATAGGTAGAACCTTGGTGTGCTGTCAGCATTGCTTTGGTCAGGTAACTAAAAGATCACGTGAGCTGCTGGGAAAAAAGTTAATTCTGTCCTAGCCAGGCCCAGTACAGTTATTTACCAGTATCATTTAGGAAGCATTTGAGACTTAAGCTATAAAAAGCTATAGAGAGCATCTGAATAACAAAACATTTTTCAGGAAGGAAGAACACAGTATTTTGTAGATAACCTTGGTGCTTTTGAACAGGTTTCATAGGTCACATGGTGCAGGAGATGAGTATTTCTAACTCAGACTGAGAAGGAAATCCACACAAAAAATATATTCAAGGTACATATTTGTGTGTCCCACTGAAGTTGCTCAAGAATTGAAAGAATTGAAAAATAAGAATTTATGTTTGTCTTGGACAAAAGTTTGTATTTAGGTCAGTAAGTACTTTGTTTCATTCCTTTTACTGCAGCAAACAGATGACTTATACAGTTGTACCCATTACATAACTCTCAACTTTCTCTAACTAGAGTATCAATTTTCTTGTGCAGGAGCCTTTTGGATGTTTTGACTAAATGTCTTATGTTTCTGCCTACTCCTGTCTAACATAATGCATTCCTTTTTTAGAGAAATGAGATCTGAAACATCATATTTGGCATTAGTCGCTGGTGGAACTGAATTTTTTGCTGGAATCTACCGAGTTTTGCAGGTTTACTCTCAGTGCTGTTTTGGGAATAGAGAGAAAAAAGGTTGCTGTTATTTTTGTTGACACAGAGTCTGTAGGGATGTAAGCAGTCTAGTAGTTGTCTTTACATAACAATGTTTGAATATTGTGTGAAAATTTTATTCTTTATTCTTTATTCTTTATTCTTTCCTCATCTCTGCTCACATGCTAGTGAAGTGAGTCACTCACTCCACTGTGAAGCAGAGAGTTTGCTTGAGTGCTTATGAAGTACTGGAAGTAGTTTAGACAGAATAGAAGGTACTTAGAGTGTCTAACCATCCTGGGTTTGGGAGGTGTGAGGAAGAAAAAAAGAACAGAAATTTGGCAGTCTCAAATGAGCAGTTTCTGCCTGTGCAGTGATCACAACCTAAGCAAACATAACAAAACACCCTTGGGACTATAATGCAATCTTTGTGTCTTTAGGACTGAGAGGTGCAACAGAGCAGTAGAGCAGAGGACCACTTCAGTTCTGAATAGTCCTCAGGCTTCCAGCACACTTGCATTAGATAATGACTGCAATTTTCTCACGTAAGAATTACAGGAGTTAGAAGCATTGACACTTTGTTCTCCCAGTTATCAGTGCACTGTGGACACTGGTGGCATCTTTTATTTGATGTCTTCACCCCTTGTTATTGGGAGATTGTGGTGCTTGTGTGTGTGTGGAATGAGAGTAGTTTACAAGCACATTTCTAACCATGCTGCAAACAGTGCAATGATGGAGATGTTATATTTAAACCTCACTGCAGAGTGAATCTGTAACAACATTCTTCTATTTCCAACCAAAAATACTTTCAGTTAATTACAAACATAAAATGAGACAGTATTTCTGTTTCAGTGATTATTAATATTAACTGCTGCTTTGTAAATGAGTGTAACTGTGCATTTTTATTTCCTTTTTAATAAGTAATGTATAGCTGTAAAATACTATATCAGCACTAGATGTGTATTAACAAACAATCTCTTCATGACAGCAAAGGTAAAAGTACATTTAAATACATCATAGAGACGTAAAAATAACTTGTTTTATGATGTTATTGTGTGGGATTAGGCTGTGTAAATGGCAATATTCATGTTCATGAGATGTTTGATAATATGAAAAAGAAAGTTGAGTTGATGGGTCTGAATCTTTGTCATCTTAAGTGATCATTTGCTCTTGCTTCAAACCAAATTCAAAAATGCAGTTAAAACACAAAGTTCTGTTTCAGTTGCAAGCATATAAAATTTTGTATCTATAAATACACAGACACATACTATATAAGGCATGAAGTTCTGAAGAATCCATCTTTTAATCTTCAAATATTTTATCTTGCAAAATGTTTTACTTGCCTCCATATGCTGAAAATTTGAGACTTAACTCTTAATTTTTTACCAATCCTGTTCTAAAACTATCTGCCAATATCTTGGTTATTTTCAGGAGCTGGTATCAATAGCAGTATGAGGCAAAATGTAGGTTAAGTGTTCAGTATGGCTATTTTTTTAAAATAAAATCTCTCACCTCAGAGATTAGGTGTCTGGTTTAAATGCATGTCAAATTAACATTCAGATGAAGACTAATGTGATTAATGCATTGTATTGGAATTTGAGAGTTGGAGGTTTAATTCCTAGGCAGTCATTTCTTCCTGCATGGCTGATATCAAAAATTTATTAGGAAACAGCTAGAAATATTTTAGTCTTTGTGTAAAACAGGCTCAGTAACGCATCCTTTTCTTAACACAGTTTATGTTGGAGACTTTTTAGAGCAGATGGGCTCTCAAAAGGGTATGTTTCCACTGCAGCTGAAGGTATTAGCTGAATGGATATATTTGGATATATTTGCTCTAAATGTAATCTAGCCAGTTTTATTAAATACCAATAAAAACAGTGTTAGGTGTTTCAGTAAATGGGACCCAGCTTGCCCTGGACCTTGTGTGACTAGATTATGCTGATACAGCTGTTCACTTCCATTATTAATGGGGCTAGCTAGTTCAAAGAATAGATCTGCTTTTCCCTTCCAAAAACCAAATTGTTTTCGTTTTATCAACTTTTGTCTTACTCCTTTTGCCAAATACTGCAGTCAACCTTTAGATTTTCTTCTGATTTATTTTCTTGTAGAGACAAGCACTTTCCATCCTCTGTCTTTCCTTGGCCCTCCCTGTCCCAAAATACAGACTCTTCCTTTGTGCACAGAAGACCAAAAGGCACACCTCTGTGGCTATTTTGCTCAATAGAGCTCTTTTACTGGGCAATACTAGTTGACAGTTGCCCCAGAATTCCCAAGGTGTATGATTTCCTTCATGCTTTCAGAAAAGCAAAAAATAGACATAATTAAAGCTTGAGTCCATAGATTTTTCCCAAATTTCCCTAGAGCTGGATTGTGGTAATGCATAGCCTGGACCCTAAAGTTGGCTGCCCTCATTCTCATCCTGAACCACACCTGACAGTGAGCCTGTTTCCAGCCTGAATTACCCACTTCTGAAATGGCATTCTCCTCTAGGACAATCGTGCTGTAGGTGTTCTAAAGTCAAGTATTGAACTGAATATAAAACTTTGTTGATCGAGTAGAGTTCTGTATTGTGAAAGGACATCTGCAATTTGAGATTGTTGAATTTTCCTCTTCAGAAGGATTTAGACTCCTGTTACATAAATAACATGGAGTAACATCTCTACCCCAAAGCCATACTGTTTTAAAAACACAATTATTTTTCTGGAAGCGGAATTTGTTCATCAGATTTTGAGTTAAAATTCGGTGCCTCTGCAAAATGTAGCTACCCAAAGAAGGAGGAGAATGCAGAAGGGAGATGAGAAATAGAAAAACTTGAATGAAGGGAAAAATGAGGGAAGTTGGGACATGCAAAGCAGCCATAACCTAGTTTAACAGGACTGTGTATTTTGCTATTATGCACTATTCCAGGAAGCTTACTATAAGGGTAGCTTTGTCCTTAAATTGCTAAATAGTAGTTTTTTCATAATTTAAATTTTTAGATGTGTCATGGAGCAAATGGGAATGGACACAAAGCTGCTGTGCAATATGATACTGATCTGTACTGATTTTTAGGAAAAGCCAGTGGCTTTTGTTTAGTTGACATTATGATGCTCAGCATAGTGGATCCCACAGGGTAATGTAGACTAGGAGGTGACAGAGCCAGTGCAGGCTTGGGTGTATCCCTAGTAACCATGCTGCACACTCAGGAGAGACCAATGTCATGGTGTGAGACCAGACCCCAGCACTCACCGTGGTATTCACCTGTGATACAGGTCAGACTCAGCTGGGGTAACTAACATTTTATACACTTTCTGTTTGCAGGTAGCCTAAAACTGCATGAAGTGAGCATTAATTGAGTAATTCTAGTTAGTATTTCACAGAATCCCAGAATCACTGAGGTTGGAAAGGATCTCTGGAGCTCATCTCTTCCACCTCCCCTACTTAAAGCAGGATAAACAGAGGAGATTACTCGTGACCTTATCCAGTTTGGTTTTGAAAGTCTTCAATGATGGAGGCTCCACTGGGCAAACAATCCAATGTTCCAACAACCTCACGGTAAAAATCGCCTATTTCTGATGTTTAAGTGGAATTTCCCATGTTTCAATACATGTCCATTGCCTCTTGTCCTTTCACTGGGCACCACTTAGAAGATTCTTTCTCAGTCTTTTTTACTCCTTCTTCCATCAAGAATTTACAGACAGTAAGGTCTCCCCTGGCCCTTCTTTCCTGCAGGCTAAACACTCCCAGCTCTCTCTCTCCATCTGTCCTTGTGTAGATAGATTCTGCATTTGTTCACCTTCACAATAGATTTTTTTTTTCTTAATATTTAAATGGGATTTCCTATGTTTCAGTTTGTGTCCATTGCCTCTTGTCCTGTCACTGGACAATACTGAGAAGTCTCTTGCTCTGTTATTTCCCCCGTCAGGTGTTTATACACATTGCCTAGAACCTGCTCTGAGCAAGGCTAAACAACCTCAGCTCTCTCAGCCTCTTCTCATATGACAGAAGCTCCAATCCCTTAATCACCTTAGTGGCTGTTCAAGCACTTTGTATGATAAAAACATGAACAGAGGGGAGAAAATTACGTGCCAAGAGTAGCATGTACCTTTCACTTTTTATAGTAAATATTTGCATCTTCTCTGCCTAATGTTTCTGTGTTCTGCGGTTTTGAAAAAATACACTCATTGAAGAAGTAGGAATCTCCATTACCTTTTGTCTGTGCTAAATAAATTACAGTATTCTTGTAAGTGGCTACAAGTTTATTGTTCTTTGGCCATTAAGTGCCATTTAAATTGGCTCCTGTTTACATCAGTGGCAGTGATCTGGACAATGACACCATTGAAAGGTCATGTTCATAGCAAGGATGTTTGCTCTAACAAATGAGTGAAATTGACTTTTATACTGAGTAAAAATTGTATGCAAAGATTTGGACAGGTGTTCCTAGAATCCAGACAAACTATGGAGCTACTATTTCCTTCTTCAAAAAAGTGACTGGATTTAATCTATCTACAATGAAACAGTATACTTTCCATTTCTCTTCTTCATGGTTATCTTTGATATGTGGTTTTGTTAGCACCACATTATTTGTACCAAAAGCACTAGTTTTCAGGAGTATTATTGAGTCTCTCTACTGAAATTCATTAGCTTGTCCTTATTGACTGAGGGACACTAATAAAAAACAGGATTATAAGAAAGCAGTTTCAGTACCTCATCTTGACAGTTTTCAACTGTTCTTGAGTTTTTTGTACTATTCACTGGTATATAAAGAAAAAGGTAAGGGAAAGGTATTGCTTCACTGGTACAAATGTGAAGAAAAACAGATGAAAGGAAGAAAATTGTACAATAGATTTTAAATATATCAGCTGAAACTGTAAATTGCCAGTCTGTGTTTGAAAGTATCTCTTTTAGATATATTTTGTAACAATGGTTTCTGTCATGATTTAGGTAAGTTGATGCATAATGGAAGACATAGCCCCCAAATACATATTTTAGTTCCTGACTGATAGAGGGTTATGTTGGTACCAGTGTTTCTGACAAGTTTAAAAGACACGGGATAAAACACTAGACAGAATTCCAGATTTCTCAGCAGGAAAAATGTAAATCGCCTTAATTTTATTCCTACTGAGCTGTGGCAACTGAGGTCTTGTATTTAAATGTGAATTATTAAATAGACAGCATGATTATGATAGGAGCAGACTATGTGTTACTTGTATCAACAAGTTCTCATAAGCCAAATACCTTGTCAAAGTTTCATATTCCCATCTATGCATTTGCAATAAAGGGAAATAATTTTAAGAGTATTATGGCTTTTATTCTTAAAAGCTTCCCAAGGAGATTAGATTAAGGAATGGAGTGAGATTTGCCATATAAATTGATAGGTGAAACCTTCTAGCTTTACGCCTCTAGAACCTAAAGTTACTACAGCACTGAAGAAAATAGTCACATCTAAAAAAACTCAGTAAAATGCATGCAGATTGTAGTAATGTAGAAAGGTCAGAAATTGGATATCTTTAGCATAGTTTATAATTTGCTTTAGAAAACCATTCTTGAAATGTATTTAACATTTACGGGAGCTCAGTTCGTTACAAAATGTGAAAAATTCTGCAAGTAAAAATGTTTAGGGTAAGTTTGTGCTTTTTCAAGTGTGTTGGTACAGTGAAAAGAAAAGGCAGCTGGCAACCTGAAGCTGAGCTATTATATCTGTGATAAATCTCATAGAATCTCTTAGTGTTTGACAGTCACTATAGAATTTGGAACTCTTGCAATACAGATTAGAAATAGCAGCGAGGTATGAAACAATAATAAAGAATGATGTATGCTCTCTGCTAATTTTATACACCTTTGTAAGATGTAAGGAGGTGACTGTTACATAATATCTGTACATTGCTGCATGGACTTCCACACTAAGCTTGATGAAAGCTGTTAATCACACATTTTAATGAGGACTGTAGGCTTGCATGGACTCTGGGCATGCATAGTGAAGCAAGATAGTGAAGATGTTTATACAATCCAGGCCTAAAGATGTAATATAAATATAGTTAACCTGCCACTTAAGTATAGATATCCTTGCAGGGGAATGTAGTGAGTTTAGCAAGATTGTGATTCTTTTTGAGGAGGAAATAAAGATCTGTTTTTCTGTATACAAAGCAAGATTCTTAATACAATGATCCAATTTGTACGTTTTTCAAATGTTCTCATTAAGTGCCATTATATATTTAAGGACCAAAGCAGATATTTTTTTTGTTTTATTCAAACATCTTGATCTCTAGAAGGGCTTTGCCTGTACTGGTGTGCCTAAGAATTCATTTTAGACTCAAAAGCATGTAATCTCCTGAAGTATTAGCTACATTTCTCACCAACATTTTCTTCCTACAGAATTTTCTAGCAAAGTAGTCTACAGTCATGTCTAGTTTATGAGACTGGACAAGTTAGAAATGTGAAAATGAGCTTCAGCAGACAGTACAATTTTCTAAAAGCAGGATTGTGTATATTCTTTGTATTCTGAGAGGGACTCAGCCCTGCTCTGTTGAGAGCCCTAAAAACAGGGAGTCCAAACTGCCACATCATACTCAGCTAAAAGCCACATGATCTCATTAGCACTGCACTGAACCCAGACTTCCAAGTACTACAGGAGGAAGTTCAAGATGCAGGGATCGTAAACATGGTCTCACAGTTTTTGGTTGATTTTGTGCTCAATCTAATTAAATGCACATAAACCAAGAATATGCTGTTTACATGCAGGCAGAGTCTGAAGGCCAGGATTTTGTAACTGCAAAAAAAAAAAAAAAATCAAACTTATTTTGCATAAACAAACTTGAGAATTGTTTTATACATCTTTTCTTTAGAAAACTCAGTGATGATAATGTCAGATGCTGACACCATTTATGCAAACTTTTTTGGTTTTGTGCAGTCATGGAACTGAGGTTGGGCAAACCAGCAGTCAACTTCCTAAGCTAATGACACTGCAGAACTGGCAGATGATGCCAAGTTATGGGCTGATTGCTCACTTGAGAATAGGTTCTGGCTAGAATCCTGAGTTTGTCTCTCCTCAAAACTAGCACATTATTCACATGAAGAATCACCTAAATATATCAGTTTTGCTTAGTTTTTTCCATTAGTATAGTGGATAAAAATTATTAGATTTCAAGATAATGCTTTCAGTGAAATGTTATATGGAGTGACTCTCATTTGTTAATGTGAACTGTTACAAACATCTAAAATACGTGAAGAACTTTTATTTTTGCTTTTTCTTATGGAAATTTTTAAATCTAACTCAGTAGGCCAAATTCCACAGTGACTATAGTCATATGATTGGATGGACAGGATCACATGGAAAATGTTGCTGCACAGACCTTGACTCTATGTATACATATATATGCCAAATTGCTGTCAAAAAAGATCATAGAAGGATGTGAAGCTTGGTATCTCAGTCTGCGCCCTATTTTCTCTTAGTTTATCCAGAACAAACATTCCCTATTTTACAAGTTAGATTCAAATTCACAAGTATCTGTGTTAGGTTTTCTCCAATGAAGCTGACTGTTTTAATGGGCTGACAAAGTGACATTTCCCATGAATGAGTCCCATGCAGTTCAAATGAAATGGAGTCCATCCAACAGTGTGTTATTAAGTTAAAGGTTTTATTCTTGAGAGAGATGGAAACAGAACTCCTGTTGAAAATTGATTGAAGTAGAGTAGTTAACTCCCTAAGACATTGTGAATGTCAGTAATTTCTCTTGTAAAAGATGAAGCAATTTGGTCTCTACTTTTCTACTTCCTTTCAAGCCTCTTTGTTTTCTGGTTCTGCCATCATAACAGACATGAGTAGATTTGTTGAGGAATGCTTTTGCTGAGCTTATTGACATTTTGAATTTGTTTTGACTTAAGATCTAGTAGCAAGTCTTGTTTTTAATTTGCAGTGCAAGTTGATTGCATAATTGTGAAGCTGTTTGACATATGTGATACAATTTGATTTGCATTCCTGCCAGTTTTCAACTGTAAGAAACAAAATCTGTTAGTAACAATTGTGGTCGGAATCATTGGAGGCTTCTTACAGTTTGTTTTCATTGTGTTCATTTGTCTTTTAATTTCATGGAAATTGAGAGATGACACTCTGTAAAACTATTTGAAGACTTCAGGTAATTGTTTAGCTGAGGTGTATATGTTGATGTAAGTGGCTTTGATAATTTAAGGGGAAAAAAAGAGTGGGAAAAATATTATATATAATAGGTATTTTTATATATTATAGGTATAAAATGCAGTATAGAATGGAAGAGGACATACATTACTGACAGAAACAAGGATTTTTTTAAAAGTAATAGAATTATAGCAAGTAGCCATTGGGTTGTTTTGTGAAAATGCATAGACTACATTGTGACTTGATTAGCAAACTGGAAACCTATGTTCATACTGTTATGGAAATACTTTTCCCCTGGAAGGATAGATACATCGAATTGGCAAAGTGTTTTCTCTATGACTTACAGATCCTGGAAGTCTGTGGAGGAGACACAGTCTTGCCCATGCAGACAACAGCTGTTTAAGGCTGGCCTGTGCATGAGTACAACACTGGAATTTTTCTGATAATCACTGATCATCTGAGCGTCACCAATTGTTTTATTTTTTTCCATTGTGGAGTAGCAGGGAGACTTGAAGTAGCATTAATTCCAGAGCAGATCTTCTCTGGAGAAGCCTCAGAATAAGCAGGTGATACTAATGTAGAGAGCAGAGTAAAAGGAAACTGAACTGGCAGAAGCATATAATCAGATGGCAATAGGTAAAATAGTTAAGAAGTATTGGAAATTATACAATAATAGAAATGGCAACACAGGTGTGATTTCCATTAATTCAGAGACAGTCTAAAAAACTCTCCAGTAGAAGTGAAGTAAATGGCCGGAGACCAAAAATGTAATTCTGATGATGTGAGATGTTCGTGGTTCAGGGAGAACAACTGATTAAGAACCAAGGCAATTGTTTCAAATTATGCATCTTTAAGATGTTACCAAAGCACACCACCATTACTTGCTCTACTTACACAGACTTGCTAGCTTCTGTACTTATACAGAATTGTTAGAAATTCATATAAAGCATAGGACTGTAAAAGACTGCTTTGGTCATGCCCTGTGGTTCTCCACAATCACAGGCAACTCTGAAATAATGCCTGCTCCATTGCAGCCTACAGAACATACCAAGAACCACAAAACTTTTTTTTCAATACCCTATAAAAAGGTGAAGGAGATGCAGCACAGCAGACCAAAGTGCATGGAAGTTCGCATGCCATGAGATAAAACCAGGAGAGGTTGAGGATACCACCAGTGTTTTAGTTGCCCAGAGATCCTAACTCCACCACGGATCATTGGTTTTTAACCAAGCACACAGGCAAATGGAGGCACAGAAGCATCTTGGTTTTATATCTTGTAAACCTCCTGCCGTTGCATCGCTCCCTGTGAGCAGTCTCTGATGCTTCAAAGGCAAACCCCACTTCACCAAAAATTGATTACCTATGAAACAAACCAAACAACTGTTGTGGAACAATACAAGGTTTTATACAATAACAAAGAATCTTTGCCTTTAAAGCCAAAACAATGTCAGTTAGGTCATTCTCACATGAAGAAGCATCTTGGCTACATGGCCGTCTATACCTGTACCATGCTTTAAAAACCCCAAACAAACCAGAAAGCAACAGCTGATCACAGTTCACACATTGGACACTGGGTTAACTGAATAGACAATTTGGTCACTAAAATTTTGTAAGTTTGTCTCACTTCCTCCTGGAAGTTTCTGGATATGTTTGTGTCTGATACATGTAATCATGCCTGTTAAAACTATTCTTCAAAACAAAAATCCAAAACAGTGACAAAATAATCAAGGAAACAGAAGGAAAATACCTTTTAAAAATATGCCCATCACACTTAATTCTTAAATCTACTGCTGCTTTTACCTGAAAAGTTTGGATTCTGCTGAGATAGATTGGTGGTTTTAAATTTGCAATACCTCTGAAGATTATAACCACAGTTCTTAAATTTGTTGTTTCCAGGGAGGTATGTCAAACTGGTCCCAAGATCTTCACTCAGTATGTTTAATGGTCAGTTAATAATATGTTCCAAACCAGATATTTTTTCCCTTCAACCTCTGCATACAAGTGACTAAAGTTAAATTGTCTCCTTCATGCTTGTGACAATTTCTACTCAATTTTGTTTCAGAGTCATGATTTCTCCTTCATGCTTGTGACAATTTCTACTCAATTTTGTTTCAGAGTCATGATTTCTTTTCCTTGCACTGGCAGTCTCCCTCTCCCACTGCTATGACCTTGTTTCTTGTTTTCTCTTTCCCTAGCTGGGAAGAGACAGTGTGTGCTATGGCTGACCAGTATTCTACTGTGCTAAGGAAATGTTTAACAATACAGATCTGCTCATCTTTCCCTTGCCAGAGTCAGTTATTTGATTCTCTCTTCTTTACTAGCAGCCAATTATTGTAAAGTCTGTAGGAACTTACTTTACAATTTCTCTTACTTTTTAGAAGTTCCTGGAATTTAGTTGAACACAATTGGAACACTGTGTGACACAATTTTACCTTTCCCTTGAAGTGTTTCTTGAATGCATTTTTCTTGTTTACGTATTTGTCAATGGCCTAATAATACAGATGTTGGCCTTTTGCAACCTGCTTTGCTACTTTACTTTAGGCTATAAAAGAAGAGTAAGCATTAAGAAATCCTCTATATATCCCAGAAGTGCTATTATGTGCTAATATATGGCTTCTTATAGAGAGCCCAGTAGGGATGAAGAAAAACCCTCATGGTAGAAATGCAAAAACCTCATTGCTGATCATTTTCACTAGTGAGTGATGGGGATAAGAATAGCCTAATTCCTATTGTTTCCCATCAAATCAAAGGCAGTCTTCACACTGAGCATAATACTATTTTTTATATGATAAACAGTGTTACTACTCTTTGCCTAAAAAGCAAAGATGTCACATGATCCCAAGATTATGGCAAAGACTTTGGTAATGGCAGTAAGAGCTAAGTTTACTTGCTGCTAGTAAATACTTTTTATATTCATAAATACTTTAAATATTCATATATATAAGAAAGTATACACGATGGAGCAAGGAAAATTCCAACTGGACCCAAATAAATTAATGCACAATGAGGATAGTCAGGGGTTGAGACAGGTTGCCTGGAGAGGTTGTATAATTGCCATCCTTAGATATACTCAGACTTTCTTTGGATGAAGCCCTGAGCAATCTGAATTAACTACCATTAGACCTGCTTTGAGCAAAGATGATGTCCAAGGTCCTGCCAACCCAATTAGTGTTCTATTCTAGATAATTTTCTACTTGATTGGGAATTTAACACTGGAAATAAGATATCCCAGAGTGGTTATATGTGATCTCTTCTTCCTACCTGAGTAAATTTGAAGTAATTTGCCTGCAGTTTGAGGGAGGTTGATCTTCCTCTCCGTGCAGCACTGATGAGGTGACATATGGAATGCTCTCTCCAGTTCCCAGAACAAGACGGACATGAAGCAAGTCTCAGGGCCCCAAAGATGTTTAAGGGATTGGAGCATTGTTTATGTAAGGAGAGGTTGGGAGTTTGGGGACTGCTCAGCTGGGAAAAAAAAGTCTCAAGGGGATCTTTTCAGCATATATAATTCCTTGATGGGAAGGAATGAAGATATAGAAGTCAAACTGTTCTCTGTAGTGCCCACTGACACGAAAAAAAGTAATGGGTACAAATTGAAACACATGAAATTCTATCTGATAACAAGAAAACTTTTTTTTTACTATGAAGGTGATCAAAAACTGGAACAGATTGCCCAGAGAGTGTACAGCCCCATCTGTGGAGATAATCAAAACCCAGCTGGATACAGTCCTGGACAACCTGCTTTAGCTGACCCTGCTTGAGCAGACAGGTTGGATTAGATGATCTCAAGAGGTGTCTTCCAACCTAAGGAATTCTGTGAAGTTTTCAAGTTTTTAAAAGCTGTAGAATGGCACGTCTATCAGATGTCTGGAGAATCAGTATTCAGTGAAGGTGAATACTGTGGTTCTCTCTAAATGTCATCCAGATTGCTACAGAATTTCTATTAAGAAAAGTAGGGATTTTTTGTTTTGGTAGTTTCCTAGTTCAGATGTGCATCAGTAATTCTTCCATTTACAAAATACAAGTAACTCTTAGGATGACTGGAGGGTAGTTGGAGATTTGCCTAGAAACAGACTCCAGAGTATCTCAATAGGGAGGTAACATTGTACCAATGTGGATCTTCTTGCAAAGTTAGAATTATTCACTCATTTAAAATGTTGCTGAGAATTTGGCTTTATTGACCGATGTTTATTTCATCTCTGAAATTTACTTGGGAGCTGACATCAAACATTGGTATATTTCAAAAAATATTAGAACTGCTTGAATGGAATGCTTGGAGTTCACAAGTTCTTGTGTGTCCTGGCTGTTCCTTTAAAAAGATATATTTTATTCATATTAAAGTAAGTAATTACTCTGTTTCACATCCAGTAGTTCTTTAGGGATTTCAAGAAACTACTCCTCAAGGTTGATCATGCTTAGAAAGTAGCCTTTATTTTCTATGTGTTGGGAAAGCTTATATATGTGAAAAAAGGACTTGGCTTTTAAAAGAAGTAAGCACTGTGTTAGAGGACACTGAGGACTGCTGAGTAAAAGTCAAAAGTTTAAGAAACACAGAAAAATGAGAGCAGCTGTATTTTCATCACTCATTTGAGGGCTATAATCACCCTCTCTGTCATACCATGTTTCCTGTCACTAACACACGACATATATTTACTCTGATGAGCTCCGTTCATTTCTTAATTCTGTTTCTTTCATAGTATGAAATGACTGCCTTGTTTGATTCAAGCACTATTCTTGTTATCTTTGAACTACTATAAGTAGATCAAAATGCTCACATCACTTATATGGACCTGTATTTTTAAATAAACCTGTTGTATGCAATGCTGGGAGTTAGCTATCTTTGAAATTATAATTAATTCATAAGCACTTATTAACATAATTTGTTTCCTGATGATATAAAGCATAAGTATTTAAGAAGCTACTTTCCTCTGATAATGAAATGTGAGCTTCTTCTGTGCTGCTTCTCATTTGCTCTTTATGTTGTGGTCTGGAAAGGTGCTGAAAGCCTCAGCTTTCATCACCTTCAGTCAGCATCTCATAAATACAAGTTGGTACCAGCAGGGCTGAGTTCCTGCACTGTGGAGAGATGAGGCAAGAATTTGTCATGTACACTATCACTTACCTGGCATGGGACTGGTTGTCCTTAAAAGAGGGACTTCAGTATGACTTATGGGAATCAATACCAGCTGTGTATGTTTGCAAGTATCCCAACTGCTGTGTGAACATTACTGCATGGGCTACACAGTATAATAAGGACATAACTGAGTTTTTAAATGTGATTGAATAGAATATCGTGTGTCCATTACTGTGTAAATATGAGCCTAGCTGATTAATTCGTTTAGAAAATGTTGGGTTCTTTTATTTCAAATGGGACACTTGATAAACTATGCTTTGAAATCTCACTTAGAATACAGCTTAGTATTAAAACAAGCCTTACCAGATGCAGTGATTTGGAAAGAGCCAGGAGAGCATCAGCAGTTGCTTGTTTTAAATGCATGTATATAAGTTTAGTAATGCTGTATCAAACTACATTGGAGCAGCGCCACTCTTACGCACATTATGAAATACGTCGATTTCTACTAAACTGAGTGAAGGGGACTAAAGAAAATATTCCCATGAGATATGTATAGTTTTTGTTATCTCTTTCTCTGTTTAGCGTTCTTTAGCCTGTGACTTGTCTGAGTGTGCTTTATGGTATAAAAATGCAAACAACGGTTAACAGTAGAAAGCCAAAATCATCAAAACACAACTCTGTTAAACTATACTGAATCCTGGGGTGCATCAGGCACAGCATCACCTGCCCATCAGCAGAGGTGGCTGTCCTGCTCTGCTCTGCACTGGTGCAGCCTCACCTCGAGTGCTTGGGAAAGTTCTGGCCACCTCAACATGAGAAAGATCTAAAGCTGTTAGCGAGTGTCCAAAGGAGGGCTATGAAGATGGTGTGGGGCCTAGAGGGGAAGCCTTACAAGCAGCAGGCAGCTCAGATCACTTGGCTTGTTCTGCCTGCAGGAGACTGAGGGGAGACTTCATAGTAGTCTGCAGCTTCCTCCTGAGGGGAAGCAGGGGGCCAGACACTGATCTCTTCTCTCTGGGGACCAGTGACAGGACACGAGGGAATGGCCTGAAGCTGAGTCAGGGGAAATTTAGGCTGGATATTAGGAAAAGATTCTTCACCAAGAGAGTGGTTGGGCACTGCAAGAGGGTCCCCAGGGAAGTAGTCTCAGCACCAAGCCTGACAGAGTTGAAGAAGCAGTTAGACAATGCTTTCAGGAACGTGGTATGATTCTTGGGATGTTCCTGTACAGGGCCAGGAGTTGGACTTTGATGATCCATGCAGGTTCCTTCCAACTTGGGATACTCTATGATTCTATGCTGCTTCAAAAGATTTTTAGCTATATAAACTTCTGTTCATGTTGTGGAGAAATAACCTCATAGAAGATTAACATTTTATCAGGAAAAATTATTCACATTCTGTTGAATTGCTCTGTGTCTGGTTTATCATGCATTCATCATTTCACTGTAACTTTAATTGTAGCTGTTTTTGATGCACCTGACTCAGACTAGCAATTGAATTGCTGTAAATGGAGATCTATTGCCTGGTAAATATTACAGCAGTAGGAGTGGATGGCAGAAACAGGCCAAAGTTATTAAAGCCTTCTGCTGTTGCAGCACTTACACAAGGATGAAAGGGAAAGTGCACTGGAGGGCCAGTGCAAAATGAGCATTTATTTCGAAATGCGGAACAGAAAAGCAAAGACCTAAAACAGTCGCAGGTAATGTGGTGGCATTGCAGCTGATACAGGAAACGTCTCCTTATGTTTCTGTCATTACTGTTCAAAGCGGTATAAAAGAAATTTTCTGTAAATAATACAATTGGGAAATAAAGGGAGCATTAGTTTTATGGATAATTACCTGGTAATATGATGGATTTCTGTGACTAGGGGGGCAAAAAGCAGATGCACTGAGCCACGGAGACAGCTTTCACTTGTGCTAAGCCGCTGGCTAGTTGGTCCCGGTTCGAGGAAAGCTCACGTATTTTCATGGGATTTGGGCTAACTTACTGCAGTGTTTAGTGTTTGCGGGCTGGAGAAATGGGTTTAACTTTCACCCTTCCACGGGCAGAAGCTGAAGTTATTTTTCAGAAACGGCGCCGGTGCTCCAGCGGATGTATGCCGGGCCGAGGGCGCGGGCCGGGCGCCGCTCCTGCTCTTACCTGGGGCCGGCAGCGCCGCCGCCCCGCTCCCGTCCGGCCGCCGTGCGCGGGCAGCCCGCGGTGCGGGGCAGCGCAGGGCTCCGGCCGCCGCCGCCCCGAGCGGCGCTG
>NW_024580672.1:7666148-7743588 GCF_017639235.1 Corvus kubaryi
GTACCGGGCGGGCTGTGCCGGCGGGGCGGCCGCGGCCCCTGCACCTGTCACCGCGGCCCCGAGTCCGTCCCGCCGGCGGCCGGAGCCCGGCGGGGCGGGGGCGCGGCCTCGGACCTCGGCTGCCGGCGCACGGCGGCTGCTGTTATGTAAATTACAGCTCCGTGCTGCTGCCAAGTTCATGGCGACGCTGGTCCTCCCGGGCATCGCCGCTGTCCGGCCAGGTTCACACAGCTTTCTTTTTCCACGTGTGTTACAGGTAGGAAAATGACTCGCCCGGCACAGGAGCAGGAGTTATGAGCCATGTCTCAGTGAGACCTGCGGAATTAAGATCAAATGCCTGGAGAAGTCCAGTTGCACAGAGTAGCGCCACAGCTCTTGTGAACTGTGGACATCGACCCCTCTCAGACTTGCTTCTCTGTCCCCAAGCACTCTGCCAGCATTTCCTGCCCCACGAATGGCTACTCAGAGGAAGCACTTGGTGAAAGATTTCAATCCTCATATCACCTGCTATATCTGTAAAGGCTATCTCATCAAGCCAACTACAGTAACAGAGTGCCTCCATACCTGTAAGTAGTACTTTTCAAAATAGTTCCTCCTTCATAAGTTATATTTTCTTGAATTGTTAATGTGTTTAATATGACCACTGTGCTTGTTTTTGTTTACTGAATTTTTAAATTATATACTCTGAATTAATCCAGTCTCTTCTGGAGTTTCCTAAACACTGGTCTGCAGTCTGGGTCATCTTGAACTGTATGCAGTTCTGTGCTCCACAGTACAAGAGAGGTACAGAGCTCCTGGAGCAGGTCCAGCAGAGAGTACTAAGTTGATTAAGGATCTGGAGGACCTCTCTTACAAGGAAAGGCTGAGGGAGCTGGGCCTGTTCAGGCTCAGGAAGAGGTAGCTGAGAGGGGACCTCATTCAGGTGTGTAAATATCTAAAGGGTGGGTGTCAAGAGAATGGAGCCAGGCTCTGCTCAGTGGTGCCAGCCAATAGAACAAGAGGTAATGGGCAGAAACTGATGCACAGGAAGTTCCACCTGAACATGAGGAAGAACTTCTTTTCTGTATGGGTGACCATGCACTGGAACAGATTGCCCAGAGAGGGTGTGGAGTCTGCCTCACTGGAGATATTCAAGAACAGTCCGGATGTAATTCTGTGCCATGTGCTCTGGGATGGCCCTGCTTGAGCAGAGAGGTTGGACCAGAAGACCAACTGTGGTCTCTTCCAACCTGACCCATTCTGTGAGGGTATGCCAGTTCTGCTGAACACCTTGCAGAGTACAGAGACCCTTTTGTTTCCCCTAAGCCTAGTGGTGATTGTGCTGGCTCTAACACCAACCTTGTATCACTGTGGCCTGTCTGATCACAGGTGAGATCATTGGGTCAGGTGTGCTTATTTGATAATACAGCCATGCTTCTGAAACTTAAGCTAACGTATCTGTTGGCAGTGTGTATGATGGGTACACTAGTTTGGTGAGTACTGGCACACATCTCTCTAATGAGTTCCATGGCACAACGCAGAGAAATACATGAAAGGTGGCAAAATATTTACTTAGGGAGTAGATCTCTTTCAGTGAAACCATCTCACGAAAAGTTGTTTAAGTTGTCTTCTGGTCCTACTACATCTGAAACATTGGCATGTATGAATTATATTAAATGTATGAATGGTCCTGTCAAACTCTGTCATCTTACTTTCAGAGGCTTATTTACATGCTTGACTTTTTTTACATTTATTCCTGAATAGCCAGTAGTTTCACTGGACCTTCTTGAGAATTTGGCATCTTTTCAAATAGTATTTGAAGTCCTCTAAAAGAAGAGTAAGGGGAACTGTATGTCTTCTGGTAGATTTCCCATTTTAAACCTTCAATAAATATCAATTAGAAGTCTTGTCTTGGCATTTCCAGTCATTTCTGTGCAGTGCTGTTCTTGCAGTTGTTATCTTCACTGTCAATTTTTACAATTTGATGTTCCATCCCTACTGTATGAAGTACAGAGAGAATTAAAATAGTGGAAGCCACTGTGCAGCAGGAAAACTATGACACAGTGGCGATCACAGAAACATGGTGGGATAACTCACACAACTGGAGGGCTGCAGTGGATGGCTGTAAAACTCTTCAGAAGGGATAGGCAAGGAAGGAGAACTGGTGGGGTAGCACCAGGTGTGTGTCTAGAATTTAGTGAAGGTGATGATAGAGTTGAGTGTTTATGGGTAAGAATTGGGGGGAATGGCCAACAAGGCAGGTACCATGGTGGGAGTCCGTTACAGATCACATAACCAGAATGAAGAGGCAGATGAAGCATTCGATAAGCAGCTGAGGGAAGTCTCACAATCACTAGCACTTGTTTTGGAGGGAGACTTCAATTTACCAGATCCCTGCTGGAAATAGCAGAGAGAAGACAGTCTAGGAGGTTCCTGGAGTGGGTGGAAGATAACTTCATGACGTAGCTGTTGAGTGAGGCCGTGCTGGACCTGCTGTTTGTGAACAGAGAAGGACTGGTGGGTGATGTGACAGTTGGAGGATGTCTTTGGGCACAGCAGTAACAAAAATATAGTTTTCAATTCTTGGATAAGTAAGGAGAGCATTTAGCAGAACCACTTCCCTGGAATTCTGGAGGGCAGATTTTGGAGCTAGGTTGACGGAGTCCCTTGGGAGGCAGTCCTGAAGGGCAGAAGAGTCCAGGAAGGCTGTATGTGCTTTAAGAAGGAAATCCTAAAGGCACAGGAGCAGATTGTCCCCATGGACAGAAAGATGAGCTGGCAGGGAAGGTGACCAGCCTGTCTGTCCAGACAGCCTTGTCTGGAACTTAGTAAGAAAAGTAGAGTTTATGAATTTGAAAGAAGGGGCAGTCAACCCAGAAGGACTGCAAGGATATTGTGAAGTTATGAAGAGAGAAAACTAGAAGGGCCAAAGCCCAACCAGAACTTAATCTGGCTACTGCCATAATAGACATTTTAAAATGTTTCTATAATTACATTATCAAGAAAAGGAGTGCTAAGGAGGATCTTCATCCTTTATTGGATACAGAGGGAAAATAGTGACAAAGGATCAGGAAAGACTGAGGTACTTAACAGAGGTAAATTTATTAGAGAGAGGTAAATATATTATTAAATTCTCTTTCCCTTTTAAGAAACTGGAAAAATTCCAGTATAAGCTAATTTTTTATGGTTGAAGTTTAATGAACATTAGTAACTTTTAAAAGATTGGGGTGAGGGGAAAATAGTTACATCAGAAATCAGTTCAGATTTAAGAAAAAAATGCTTTTATTATGGTATCTTTTTGTTTGTGTAATTTATTTATTTACTTTCGCTCCTGTTACAAAAGAATAATGGTAGAAGGAGCATTCTCTTCTCAGCAGCATCTGCTTCTTTTGTTCTTTTGTAGTTTGTGAGCTCTTCACTGAGCCAGCTCTGTTACTGCCTAGTTCCCAGGTTAGAGCAGGTGAATTTTACTGAGCTGCCATGTACTTACACAGGTCTCCTCGCAGAAGAACTACCACATGTTTGAGTTGTTATGTAGAAATGCAGGAAAGAAGGTGGTGTTTCTTTAAAGCAAAGTCTAGTTATAGTTGCCAAAATACAAAGCTTACAATAATGGAAAGGAAAATAAAAACTTGAAAAAAGTTTTGAAAATGCAAATCTTATGTCTCAGAAGAAAAGGTGATGGCAGAATTCAGGAAGGTACTCTGATAAATTATCTTATACTTGTAGAAAATATTTAATCTTTTTAAGTTGTAATTTTTTTTTCAAGTGCAGGTATGGTACCATACAGGCATGATTCTTCAGTATTGTCCAAATACCACAGAATACAATGATTTTAACTGTCCTTTGGTATTTGTCTTGTACTTGCTAATTGCCTTAATTGAAAACAGTGTTGTACAAGTGATCTAAATCTGCAGATATTAGTGGTTGAAGAAGCAGCATAAATTCATTAGATACTGGGAGTACAATGTATTACTCTGGACGAGATGAAAAGCATGTATTGACATAGACGTTCTCCAGTGATCATAGGGGAACTAATGTGATCAGTGGTAACCAAAGCAGGGAATTAGCAGCTAATTCACCTATTCTGTACTGCTGAAAATATTAAGTAAAGTCTTGCTCTGAGAAATTAGTGCCTTTTCAATAAGAGATGTTTCTGATGGGGCTTTTGAAAATGTTGGACAGATAACTCCACTATGCATGGGGAAACCTAAGTGCAACTCGGGTAGCAGAAGTGCAAATTCTCCTATCTCTGTTGGGAAGGAAATGGTTATGTTACTGCAAAATTACTTAGTCTGCAAATTCAGTACTTCATTTCTTTTTTGCTACTTCCAACAGAATGGTTTTGTCTTATGGACTGAGACCTTTTATTCCAGTCTGTTACACAGTTGTCAGGGAAGTTTAAGAACTACTGGTGGAAGCAGGCTGGATGTGAGCTAAAGGGCATGTCCCATCGTCTGTCTCCTGAGTCACTCCGTTGTTTAGTGGAGTGTGCACTTACAAAACTTGAAAAATAAACTTTCCTCAAGTACATTCTTTAGTATCTTAGCAAATAACAGGCTGTTTACACAATTGTAAAAATGTTGGTTGAAAGGGACATCTGGAGGTTGTCTAGGCCAACTTCATGCAGGAGGCAGGTTAATTGCCAACGCTCTACCAGGTCAAGCCATGTGTCTGTGTAGTTGACACTTGAATTTCCAAGCGTGGAGTCTCCACAGCCTCTCTCAATAACCATTTCCAGTGCTACAGTCTTTATCTAGTTTTTCTGAATGTCCTGCCAAATGTCAACATGTGACCATTGCTCCTCATGGTACAATCTGCCACTCCCAAGAAGACGGGCTCCGTCACTCTGGTAGCTGCTGTTCAAATGGTACAAGCTCTTATTACATCACCTGCCAGCCTAAAGCATGATCTACTTTTGGCCAAGTGCTATTGCCACTTCCTGATTACATTTTTGTCCCTCACATAGTTGGAAATTGACTCCAAGGGACATGAGGTAATCTGCCCTCTTCCCCATGAGCTGGAGGAGGCTGTTCAGCTGTACTTCCCTGGGTCATCCTTCCCCTCTTTATTAAAGGTGGGCGTAACACACTACCCTTTTCCAGTCATCAGGTACCTCTCATAATCACCATGATTATGGTGATAAGCTTTCATCTTAGTGAATCCTACCTGGCCTGTAGATTTAAATACATCCAGTCTTTCTCAGTAAGCTCTAACCTGCTACTCCTTGGCCGTTGATCATCCCTCTCCTTCCCAAATCATGCTGGTATGCAGGGACATCTGGGATTAAGCTCTACCTGTGAAGACCAAGGCAAAAAGATACTGAGGATTTCAAACCTTTCTATATAAGCTATTCCTGAGTTGTTTCCCTCATTCATTAACAGCCACATTTTGTCTAAGCTTCCTTCAGCTACTAGCATACTTACACAATTCCCTCAAGTCTCTCATTAGTTTTAGCTATGGCTGGGCCTTGACTTTCCTTCTTTTGTCTCTAAGTGCCAGAGTAGTGATTTTATATCCTTTTGTTTCCCATCCTTGTTTCCACTTCTAATATGATCTACTTTTGTGGATTAATTAGGAGCCATGTGCACTAAGGAATTCTTGTTCACTAAGCAGTTCTTCTGACAAAATTCCCTGTACAGTGGACTGTATAGCTCAGCCAGCTCTCCTAAGTTTCTTTCTAATGATAGTCTCCTTGGGAAATCTGATGAGCAGTTGCTTAAACAAGCTAAAGTCCCATCTCCTGAAGTTCAGAATCCTAACTGTGCTGTTTAAGACTGTATCCTTCCTCAAGATGCTCAACTCACCACAAGACGAATCTTGCCCTCTGTGGCTGTTTTTGTCATCAGCTTTTCCATGTTTATGAACAGGAGATCAAAAGGTGCATTACTCCTAGTTTGTCTCTCTAATACTTGTATTAAGAAATTGCCAACCAAGGCAGTCTAGGAGCTTTCAGAAATGTCCTTCCCTGCAGGAAATTTACCAGAGTGGTTTTCAAATTTTGCTAAAAACCTATGCTGTCAACAGAAGACAGCAAAAAAACTTTAGTGCAGCAAAATTTCTCACCCTCAGACAAGCGAGCTGAGCTGCTTTCAGACTCCTTCTCCTGCAGAAGCATTAGTCAATGGCATGTAGCAGGGCCTAAATGTTATTTTGATATAGTTTTCAACACAAAAAGTCTTTCTTGGTCATCACATACTGAAATTCTCTCTCCTTTTTAACAGAAGAGAATCCAGTTTGACTGTGTCTGGTAATTGTAATTAAGAGTGGAGTAGTCCCACTTGTATAGTTCTGAAAAGGATGGTTAAGTGAATTGAAGTTTTCTGTCCTGTTTTTAAGCACACACTTCCCCTAAAAGTAAGTGCTTTTAAAGTAGGCTTAAGGTAGATAATTAAATACTTCAGTAAACATACAAAATTACTCGTTACACCTCTGTGCCATCACTGAGATGGGTTTGATGTTCCACTAGCTGTGCATATCCTGTGCCCTTCCTTTGCTCACTGCATCAGAGTGATTAACTTGGAGAGAGGAGATCCTTGGAAGAATTCAAAGGATGAGTTCTGACAAAGAATTTGTACCACAATTAACTAATTAAACTTTATCTTGTAGAATACTTTATTTTAAAAATGCAATATGAAGTTTTATTTAGGTACCTCATTAATCAACATTTAAACAGTAACCTGGAGGGATACATAGGTATGTAGATATGCATAAGGCAGGTATTTTTTTTGTTTGTTTGTTTGTGACATACAGCACAGTCTTGACACTTCTATCTGTATTTTTCATCTGATTATAAAGATCTGAAAGAATGTGTGAACCAGATATCTCTGTATTGGAAAACAGCATTGTTATGGTTGCCAGCCAATTAGCATATGTCACAAAAGTACTTTTATCAGCTGTGGTAAGTCATCTTCTGTGAGTTTAACTTTTATTGTGTCTCATCTGAAATGTCATCATGCAACTACGAAATTCAGGTTCTCATTTCAGTGGCATGTGTAGCATATAGCTCAAAATTCTGCAAACTGTACATTTTGGTTAAGCAGTTTTCTTTTGCCTGTTTGCTGCCTTACCATGACCTACAGTAAAGCAAATGAAACTGTGTTATTTTGTTAATCTGTACTGAAAGCATTAAAGGGTTTTGGGTTGGAGTTTGGTTTTTTCCCTAATGAATTAACTATATTTGTAATTTAATTGTGTTTAAAGATTCCCTTTTTGGCTTTTTCACCCAATACTTAGATTTTATCCCATTTTCTGAAACTGCAAAGAGATAGGCTGTGAGAAATGTTCAGTGTTTTACATTGAGAGTAACAGAGGATGATTATACCTATCATACAGGAAAATACTGGTTGATGATCCCACTAGGAGTATCATGTATCGGTTCGTTATTCTTGCATGCTAGAATTTATGTGTATTTTTTACCTTTACATTGCTGGTGGTGAATCACATTTAGTTTTGGTGGGCAAATCCTCATAGCACCATAGGTCTACATGAGAAAAAGCAAAAGTTATTTTATATTACTACAGTATTGATTTACAATTTCAAGGGATTTTTATGGCATGGAGCTGGCTGTACAAACACATGATCCAGATCTGTGTGTTTGTTGGCATAGGGAAACATCCATATAGGACTGGACTGCTTGGTTCCTTTATGATGCTTCCTCTGTATATGTTCTACTCAGAGACCTTTCTTACACTGGAAATGAAACTCTTCATTAATCATTAGGTCCTTTCTTGGACCGTGCATACCTTCCAAGGGTGTCATCTCCTCTCAAAAAAAAAGGGTATAAAGAGAGCACAAAAATATATTCAGAGTGAGGAATTCAGTTCCTATCCATAGATTGGTTTATATTATAAATATTTTTTCAAGTTACATTATTGTGGACATTAGCATGCTTTATGTTTAGCAGTGTTTGGGAGGTTCTATGGAGTCAATTATCTGACTTAAATAAGTGTGTTAGTTATTGATCCCGTGGCATGGGATTCACTTCTGAATAGTAAATTTCAGATTTCTTCTAGATGTAAATGAAAGCTATAGCTCAGATAGGCCATATTTGTCTTTAGTTTGGAAAACAAAACAGTAAAACTAGGAAGCCCAAATTTAAAATATCTTTACAAGACAAATCAATGAGTCCTTTTCAAAGCAGTAAGACCAATGTCATCTCTTCAAGACTTCAAGAACTTCTCTGACATGAGTGGAGCAGAGATCCTGAGAGCAAGTGAAGGGAATTAAATTCTCTTAAGAATTTCAGAAAGTTTTCCTAAAATGCAAGGAAATTCTTTCAGAAGGAGGCTAATTCTAATTGCTTATGGAAAAAAAAAACTAAATCGCTCTGGAATTGATACGAAGCTCCTTCTCCTTTTGAATAATTTTTGTCCTAATTCTCCAAGTCCGATTGCAAAAAAAAATCATGGAATGGTTTGGGCTGGAACAGACCCTTAGTTCTGACCCCCCTACCATGGGCAGGGACACCCTCCACTAGTTCAGGTTGCTCAGAGCCTCATCCAGCCTGGCCATTTTCCAAATAAGAGAAGGTTAGGGGTTGAGCTTATCAATTCCAAAATACTGACCAATTCCAGTTACATTTTTATGACTTTTTCCATTTTGTTTATTCTTTATCATTTTAAGTTGGTGTCAGGATAGAAAGACTCCATAGAGATGCTGCTGTTTATGCCAGACAGAAGGCTTACCAAAAAAATTTTAAAAATAAAGACTAGCTCCTTCCTTTATTATGGGAGTTAGCAGATGAAACTCCATTGAAAAAGAGTTATCTTTAAGCTCAGTTTTTATGAAGTCAAGTTAGAAGAGGTCTAGAGTAAACCAAACCCTTTTGTTACTTACCTCAGTGACTTTCAGCTGAATTTCCAAATGACCATAATTTGCATCTGTGTTAGACTTCACAATTTCATTATCATACTTGCTCCTCAGCCCTTTTCCCCCCATACTCTTTAAATTGAACTTTCCAACTAATGACATTTCTGAGATAGCAGATGACTCTTACCCTGGTGGTTCTCATCAGTATCGTCATCACCCACCACTAACCCATACACTTTCCCCTGACAGAAGCAGTGTATTCAGCACAATATAGATACCAGGATTATGAGCTATCAGGTGCTGCTGCTGAAAATTCAGCTCAACTGACAGAAGTGTTATTTCACAATTCCTTGAGAAACTTGGGCTGTGAAGTTAATGTCTTTAAGTTAGTGTTTTAAAGCAGTTGGAAGAAACACCAACGTGGAGGTTTAATGTGTGTGTTATCAGTATCAGCTGATTTGATGTAACTCTTCTGAGCATTCTAAGGCAAATACAAATACAGACTTTGTTTGTTGAATTTCACGATTCCTAAAGTTGTCTTATAATTAGGATTTACCAACTTGTTTAGAGATGTTCATACTTCTTTAGGTAATTGATGAAAGAAATTACAGTGTTTCAGCAGAAAGCATATTGCAATCACAGCAGTCCATTTATTTTTTCAGTCCATTTACTGATGAATTTGCAGTTCTTATTTCAGTGTAGGTGAATTAATAATAAGCAGAGGGTAGAGTGTATCTCTGTCCAGAGCATTGTGGTGCAGTAATAATAGCAGGCATATTTGTTCTCATCATCTTGGCTTCCATTTTCTTATTAATGACATTAAAATCTAGAGTCTGTAAGTAATCATTTGGAAGCAACAGTAGTGTAGCACCTTGTTTAGTTTATTTTCAGTTCATTGGTTTTTAAATTCACATTGGTTTTGGTTTGGGTTTGTTGATACTTGCCATGGTCATGATCCTGGTTTTTCATTGAAAGATTCAAATATTAAGTGTTGATTCAAATATTAAATTTTGTCATTGCTTTGGAAAGCACTGTGTCAAAAGGGAAACACTTTGAACCTGTGTACAATTTCTGCGAACTTTTCTCTTACAATGAGTACTTGAACCAGTATTTTCAGCTGCAAGCAACACCACTGGAACAGAAGTGATGTATGTAAGTCCTTTTCAGATCAGCTGAGGTGATGGTGGGCTCTGCTGGGCTGAAGCTCCCCAGCACACGCTCTCTGAGAGAACCTGTTCTTTAAGGTGGTACAGGCTATGGGCTTCACATGTTATGATTCTGGGAGAGTTCTAAGTAGCAAAAATATCTCATCATTTAAAGCAGTGCTTGTCCAACCTGTGCTGCTGACCTTGGTGTCTCAGCGTAGCAGAACTAACTAAGGTTTTGAGGAACAAGATAAAATTCATTGTAATTATTTACTTTAAGATAATACTCATTCACTTCTGATGCATGAAGTAGCTACCACGTATCATTAGGTCATACTTGAGCAATATTATTTAGATCTTTTCAAGTTGTTTTTTCCTTTTTTTTCCCCCTTCTCTTAGTTTGTAAGACTTGTATCGTTCAGCACTTTGAAGACAGCAATGACTGTCCCAGGTGTGGCAACCAAGTGCATGAGACCAATCCACTAGAAATGTTAAGGTAAGATGCTATTTCACAATATTTGCTGAAATGAAAGAACAACAGAAAAAGAAAAAAATCTTAACATCTTTATCCTATAAGGGAATTGTTTTGTTTATTTTTATAATGCATGTATTAACTGTTCTAAGCCATGTAGGTTGTCATCTTCTCAGCTCCCACTGAAGTCTAAACTGAGTTTTTTCAGATGTAATAAAAGGAGGAAACATAAGGGAAAGACAAAGAGTGATTATATTGTACAAGTCTAAAAAACAAGCATTTTAATGTTTCTATTAAGCAAATAAATGAACCAGATACCTTTTATTCTTTACATGAAATTAAATGCTAGTGTTTCTTTTTTCAAATTATTTAGGGCATTCCAAACCGCATGGCAAATTTTTTCTGCTTAGAACAATATAGAAAAAGAATCATGCAAAAATCAATGTTTTTCAGGGCATAGGTCTGCCAGTCTGATTGAAATCTGCTGTGAGATTAATGTAAAGACATTAATGAAAATTTTTTTTACATTATAAATACCCTTTCTTGAGATTTTTCTTTATATCACAGTAACACATCTTTTCAAAAACAATTATTTTTCCTGAAATTCTGGATTCACTTTTAGTGATGTTATGTTGAAAGGAAAGATGATAGACATCTCGTAAGATAGAGAAATCAAGAAATGTCATCATAAGTGGAAGAACTTCATGTTTTCCTAGAGTGATGAAGGCACTCCCTGCCCTCACTCCCAACTCTACCTCCACCCCATCCCCCAGTATTATTATTTTGTAATACTATTGTGAACTTACGAGGACTTAAATTAATGTAAAAATATAAATTTACATCTGGATTTTACTAGGCTTGGTATTATTTCCTGGTGCCATTGTTTTTGTTACAATTTTTCATACATTGCTTTGATTTTTGACTGATCCGTGTGTGCACAACCATTCCCATACTTCAGTTATATACAAAGAGGGAAACTGAGAGAGATTGAATTCAGCAACTGGAAAGGGTGTGATTGGCCTAAGTCTTTATCATCTGAATGTTTTTTGGAAGGAGAGGGCTGAGCAGGTTTATGTAGGTGTTTACTGTAAGTATTTTTCTGGTTTCCTGTCAGTTTTTGAGGTGCTGTGTGAGTCATAACAGAACATGCTATAGGCTACTAATAAGCTGAAAACAAAAGCATTTAGAAATATTTCTTTTATTCTGGTGGGACCACTTCACATGAGATGAAAGATGCATTTTCTGAAACATGTAGTAGATGTTTAGTAAACAAATAATGTCCTTTGAGCAGGAAATTATAGATGGGTGAGGAAAGTTGAGAGCACAAGCCCCAAATGTGGGAAGAGGTATTTTCTATGCAATTATTTCCTGAAATTCCTTTTTGAGTCATTTGGTCTCTTTGCCAAGAAACTGCATATAGTTAGTAGTTTCCTGGTTGTATTTTAATGGACCAACTTTAAACATTTGCTCAACTAATAATCAGAAGAGTACATGAGCAGTGCAATGGAATTATCTTTCCTGGCTGTTGCCTGCATAACTTTATACAAGTCTTACACTCTGACCATAGAGATCAGCCTTTAATACAAGTCTTGCACTCTGACCATAGAGATCATTGCTAAAGAATGCAGTCATTTTCTGAGAAATCGTGCTGAACACCACATAGTAGTAACTAAGATCTCTCAGATAAGCTTTATAAAGTACTTCTAAACCCAGTTCTGAGTAACTTCATAACTATGTGAGCTTTTTACATGTATCTCGTAGTTGGCTGCACTTAGGGTCTGTTGTAACTACCAGACTAAGTCTGAAATTCAGTAAGCCTCAAATTCAACATTGAGCTCTAAAATGAAAATGTAGGAAGAGTGTTAAGTTTTAAGAATTCCCTTTACTGATTTAGCAGAATTCTGCAGCATCAGTACTCAATAGGGTCTGTGTTGACAATGTCACGAAGGCAGACTTCTTTTTCTCTTGCTAGCGTACTCCTGTGCATGCAAGTTTTCCTGAGCAATAGTCTTAGTTTGGTTCCCATTTGCTGATGATTATCAGAGAGTATTGATCTTATAACTCATTCAGTATTATAGAAGAGGTGAAAAAAGAAACTATACTAAGCTGACAGAAATGCTTGGTTCTTCTTTCTCTACATTCTGGTTTGGAGATTTGGAAGATGGTTGGAAGATGTCGGAGTGGAAAGAGGTGTCTCTAAAATATCAATCTTGTTTCAGCATTAACAGGAAGTATCATATTAAATGACTGAGACCACCTTTTTCAAGTAGTTTCATTTTGGAATGGGTTTGATGTGAGTCAAACACAAATCTTTATGTCAGACTGCTCACATATGTGGATTATGGGAACACTGTAAGATGCATCTGAAATTGAGAATCTTGTAAAAATTTCATTTTTCCCTAACATTTTATTTTCCCTGGACTTAAAGATCAGATAGGGCTTTTTTTTTCTGCCCTTTGTCAGAGTATTGATCAGTATTTATCCTCTGTAAAGAAAAAAAAGGGGTTTTTGTTTAGTTTTTGAAAGAAAATAAAGTCATTGACTAGAGTGGGAAGCCAGTTCTTGCTTCTAGCATTGTAACTTTGCAAAGTATACTGGATTTTTTTGCTATTTTAGCATTACCAGTGACTTCTGTTCTGGGCCACTGAAGGTAAATTAGAAAGGGCTAAGTGGGAATTTTCAAAAATAATTGAAGGAAAACCAGCATGTATTATACCATCCTGAAGAAAAGAGGGATTTCTAATTAAGGCAATGATGTTCTTTTTTGAAGTCCTTATTTAGTTTCTTTTAATGAGTAAATTATGAAGGTTGGAGCTTTCTGACAGTGTGAAATGAATTCCATTTCTAAGACGTGTTCCCAAGTTCCCAGTGCTCTGTGTGGGAACCTCACAGAAAGCAGTACCCTGTAGTTACCTTAGATACTGACAGAGGAGACTACGAGATGCACCATCTGGTACGTTGATGACCTAACAGATGACCTATGTTGTCATCTATTAGAAATCAAGCACTCAGACATCTTACAATTTTAATTTCCTTCTTATCTCTGAGAAAGTGCTCGTTATGTTGCTTTGTTTTATGGGAGGTGTGTTTCACTTGCTGGATTTTGTTGTTGTCATCCCCTTAAGAAGAAGCAATTAAGAATGGATTGTGGTTGTAGCTTAAACATGAATATTCTTATGGTATGATTGTATCTACTGATGGATTCCACAGGGAACTAGTCTCAGAACTTGATGGTTAGGTGATGGGTCTAATTTTGTACTTTTTGTACAAGTACAAATTCTGTAAAGAGACCCTTGAATACTCCTGTATTTATTCTAAGATAATTTTTATCAATTTATATGGATTTTAGGCATTCCTCAACAATAAAAACATTCAGTCTTACTCCTACTTTGCCCCTGTTGGTAAACAAATGACAGAACAGCTATGTTTTTTTAAACAGGCTTATTGTGTATTATTAATACCATGTACACGGGTGTATTTGCAAATATATATGTAAAAAAATAGATTGTTATTGAGGTGAAAAAATCAGGCAATTAAAAATACGTCAGATTCTGACTGAATGTCAAGGTACTTAATTTCTCTGTATTATTTATTATTTTATTTTGTCATGAGTTTTTGTTTAGGCTGTGGGCAGTGGGAGTTTCTGCTGACAAGAGATGACATAAAGGGCAAAGGAGAGGAAGGAAAAGGAAACAGAATGAAAGACAGAGGAAACTGAAGGACAAGAGACCAGGAGAGGAAGTAGAACTAGAAAGCAGATGATAAACTAAATGGATAGAAGAGTTGGTTAAATTCAGAGAAAAGGAAAGAAAAATATTTTAGCTTCAGCAACAAAAGGGTCACTTCACTGTGCCCACTGGAAGGGACTGTAGTAACTAGTTTTGGCACTAATAGCAGGGTATCAGAAGACATACCTGCGCTGTGTACTGTCTTCTGGTGTACCAACTCATGGCAGATTGAAATAGTTCAAATTAATTACACTGGGTACTGAGAACTGTCAAGTCAGAGCAGCATGGATGCTCTGTGGTCTTCTTTATCCTGCCAAGACTGGTTTGTCTGTGGTGTGGTAAGTAGGGAATGGTCTGTTCAGTTTGTCGTAACAGGCTTATTACCAAAGCACTTCAACACTTAATATGATAATGGAGTTTATAATTTTCATGGTTACTAGTCATGAACTGGACCTTAAAATTGGATACTACTCTTCCAGTCTGTTTGTTTTAGTAACACTATTGTTTGCATGCAATACAAATTCAAAAAATAAAAATTTTTGAGTATAATGTTTTTTCTCTTTTGTTTCATTCTTCTCTTTATATATTAAAAAATAAATGCCTTAGTTATTTCTATGATAAATCCATTTAGGAGGTGGTTGAGATAAGCTTTAATGTATGTTGTCTCTCAAGCTAAAATCAGTTGACTTTGACAGGATTTATTATTTACCAGAAAAATGAAGCTCATTTCATTATTCAAATGTGTTTTTCATTTAAACACTAAAAATACTGTAAATGCTGGTTTCCATTTAATGTGAAATGTATTTTTTCCTTCTGAAAGGCTGGATAACACCTTAGAGGAAATTATATTTAAGTTGGTGCCTGGACTTCGAGAACGTAAGTTTCTCATTTGGTTTTGGGAGCTGTTTGGGTTGGCGTAGGGAATATGGCTGTTTCTGATTATATACCTGATACTGATTTAAAAATTCACATTACTGTTCTTTGATGTTAACTAGAGGAACTGCAGAGAGAGATCGAGTTTTGGAAGAAAAACAAACCTCAAGAAAATGGACAAGGTGATGATTTTTTCCCTCTTCTGTATGTTAAGTAACACTGCTTATTAAGACTGGTTTCTTCACTCACACAAGTACATTTTGTTTTTACTGGATTCAAAGCTGCTACAGAAAACCTGTAGTGACTGTGCAAATGTGGTATGAGCCTCCGTATACTGCTGCTTATCTATTAACCAGTTGGCTAACAAACACTAGCTGTTTTACCATCATTTTTATTTGCATTACCCTAGGCTCTCACTTGCAATGCTCCCACAATTGTCCAGCTGAATTTTTAATTTTCTTAATACAGCAAGATACAGATTTTTTTTTCACACAGTTTTTACAGATTACTTTCTGTTACCAAATTTGACCATCTGTTAAGTAGGAGGTTGTCAAGAATTAGTTATGACAAGTAGTAAAACAGTTTTCCACACATGCTAAATAATTGTTTTATATAGATTCCACAATGCTTTTTTGTTTGTTTGTTTCTTTTTGGTTGGTTGGTTGTTGGTTTGTTTCGTTTCATTTTTTGTAGTTGACCCATGAACTTTGAAACGCAGTATTGAGGTGCTAAGTGAGGACTACATCCAGCTGGTTTTATGCCCCTTTAGTTTGACATCAGGTTTTTAATACTGTAGCCTGTTTGATTTGATTTTAAAGAACTTTTGAAAGACTCTGCTAAGTTAAAAAAATAGCTATTTTCAGTAAAGGGTAACTGTCAAGTAAACATCTTGTAATATTCTTCTGCACTCATTTCTTTATAATGTCTTCTTTTCAACTTTGTAACATTTCATTTTCTTTCTCACAAGTTTTGTTGATTTGCATTTGGCATCCATTGTAAGGGACAATGTAATTTCTCCATTATATAAATAAATTAAAAACTGCAGAACAGTTTAGATTAAATTATGTTACTTGACTACAGTATACTATGTAGTGCATACCTGTTCAGTTTTAAAAATACTTAGAATATTTTTTTGTGAGATATAGACATTTCTTGACTGTTTAGAAAATGGTATTCTGCTATATACATAGAAAGAATTAACAGACAATTTGTGAATTTGTAGAATGTACTTTTCACCAACTTACTTTTCTGGTTCTTACCTTCCTCTCCTGATTTAATGGTAAACCTTATGGAGATGAGTTAATAAGGATAGTGAGATCTTGGATTGTTTTTTAATGAGAGGAAAGCTCTAACTCACCAAATACACTTCTTAGTAGCTACAGATGTATCCAACTCCATTAGTGACTGTATCCTGGGGCTATGGAACTTTGTCTCTATAAACCATTCAAAAGTCATGACAACTCATTGAGTCAAAATATGAGCACTTAAGCTATTTTCTGCCATAAACAAGCATTTAGAATCTTGCCTGGGAAGAAATTATTTGCTGAGAGTAATTTCAGTTAGAAGAGACTGTTTCAGTGGTCAGTACCATGCCCTGCAATCACATTGCCCCTGTAGTTCAAGAGTCTGTCAGTTATGTCCTGTGCCACAGGTCACAGCACAGTTCCCAACCCAAGCATCTAAGATCTGTAAAAAAATCCCAGGACTTAAAATTTTCACATACCAGAAGGAAAAAATCCCCAAACAATAAAGCGTATCTCAGGCATAGGTGACTCCAGGAGGAGAGTGGTTGCCAGAAAGAGTTGACAGATGAAACATACCATGGTGCAGAGAAAAAATACTCATTGGTACTCTCCAGCCTGAACTGAACAAATGCTTGTGACAGGTAAACTGCACCTGCTGAATTAATAGAGTTTGCTTCCTGGACTTTCAGAAAAAAAAAAGGCAAAAGAATCTAGTTTGATACTGTAAATTCTGTTCATAGGAAGATGATAGGAACAAAATGTATGTATGATACAAATTCAACTAAATGCATCAGTAGGGACTTGGGGACAAGTCTTTTATAATTACTGAAAACTTAAAAACTGTAAGAGAGAAAAGTAATGAATATACCTTAAAACTCATCTAGAATATGTAAACTGACAAAGGGAACTAATTACTGTGTCAAGAAACTTAGTCATGGCTTGGTATTTATTAAAGTTTACATTCTATTTTCTCATCTGAACTCTTCTAAATTCCTTTAGAAGTCTTGTAAGTGTAGGAAAGCAGCAGAACTTGATCTGAAAGTTTTTTTAAAAATGTGAAAGCAGCTTATTCCAGTTAATTGTGATAGTGTTTTATTCCAACAGAGAGCAGCCTTTGTTTTAAATCAAAATGAGTAAGTGGGGGATACAGAAAAAAACCACATGTATACAATAAGATTATTGTATACTGTATTCTAAATCTGTGAAACTTATTCCGTTTTATGGTTGTTATTTACATACATTGCAGCCTTATCTAGATGTAGTTGCTAGTCTTAGCATTTGAGTGCTCAACTTTGCTAAGCCTTGCTAAACTGTACGAGATGCTTCCTTTTCCAAAGGGTTTTAAACAAGGAACCAATAGAACATGTTAACAGCATGAGTGAAAGGGGATAACACATGATATGCGATTATGTAATTTATATAAGCTCTGCTAAAAAATTCACAGAGCTTTCCTCTTTTCTTTGTATTTTTTGGTTTTAAGGGGGAATAAGTAAATATATGGCTATATAGCTGTAAAATCCTTCTGGGGAGAAGCACCTGGAGTTCTTACAGTGGCATTACTTAGATCAGGTCAAAAGTGGATGAAATCTAAGCTTTAATTTACCTCATGATTACATTACAGGAACTTGTCTTCCCTGGATTATTGTGACAGACAGTTAATAGGAATTGATTCACTGTGTTACTTTGATATACAAATGTTGGGATTGGTTATTCCATTGTTTATTTTAAAACATTATGTTTGTCAGTGAACTGCCACATCTTACACTAGGTTTATGTGTCTGAGAGATCCTGATGCATGCACAGTTGCAGGGTTTTAATTATTGGACATATCAGATGTAGACAGCCATACCCGATATAGTCCACTGACTAATTTTCTGTTCCATAGAAATCTGTTGCTTGCATATTGCATTAAAATTTCAGTAGTAAAAATTTGTTTTCAAAGATTTTTAAATTGGTCAATTTAAGAATGCACTGAGTTAGAATTGTGTAAATTTAATGTGAAGAAAAAGTATGGCTCATAAAATGCCTTTTTTCTCAAATATGTGATTTTTAATTACTTTATACTTAAATAATATGATCTTTGTATTTTACAGATGGAAGTCCAAAAGCTGATAAACCCAAAGTAGATGAGGAGTGTGATGAAAATGAAGAAGATAAAGACTATCACAGGAGTGACCCACAGATTGCAATCTGCCTCGACTGTTTACGCAACAATGGGCAGTCAGGAGATAATGTCGTCAAAGTGAGTAGCAAACAAACAGTGCTGTAGTTATTGATGACAGAATAGCATCTTACAGGAACCAAATGATTTTATAACCATTAAAAATAAACTTTAATGTGGTGACCTGTTCCCACTCCACACTTATTTTGTCCTTCTGTTAGAGGCATTTCAGTGTATCTTTGATATTTTGTAAAAAATACAGTTCTGTACAGAAATCCATCTGTGACAGTGGAATTTTTTTTGTGTCTGGGTTACAGTTTTGTGGTCTACAGCCTTGATGGTATATAAGTGCATTACACAACAGATTACAGCATACCATAGAGGTACTTATGAAGGTAGCTGTAGGTGAGCTGCCTCACACCTTCAGGATCACTGTCTTAACGTGCCAGAATGAACCTGCTTATCAAATGTGTTGTGCACTGAATGACTGGGATCCAGATTTTCTGAGCTGTAGACCTGACTCTGGTATGTTGTCTATGGCCTTGGGGAGGTCACTTCAGTCTGCAAAACGTGTAGAGTAATACCTGCCAATTGCTGTTTTAAGAATTAGGGATATTTGGGTTCTGTTCCTGAAGGGGATTACCTAACATACTGAGTCTAGACAAAAGTCTTTAGAAAATCTTTAGAAATCACCTTAGATTTTAATAACATTTTATTAAATTGCAAATAGCAGAATAATAAGAAAAATATATTTAAGAACTTTTCTAATGAAACTACTTATATTTTCTGTGTATTATGTTACATGTGTAACTTTGGAGGTTCTTAACTCTTCTAAGGAATGCAACATTTGTTTGACCCCCAGCATAACTAACACAAACACATTGATTATTTAAGTTCTTCTGGGGGTTTTGGTGGTTTTGATGGTAGCTGGGTTTTGGTTTTTTTCTTTCCTCCCTTTTGTATCTTTTAGAAATGTCTTTAGAACCAGAGACGGGTCAAATGAACTTGCTTGTCATCTTTTAAATTTTGAAAACAAGTGAACAAAAAGGAACCTATGGTGTCATTATGAATTAGAAGAGAGTGCAGTAAAACTGGTTACTGATTGAAAAAAGTATCAGTTACAGCTGTTCTTGCCCTAAAGATTGCTCACATTTTCCAGAATTTCTAACATGTCTTTTCTGATTTGTTGCTGTTGCTGTAGGGTTTAATGAAGAAATTTATCCGCTGTTCTACTCGAGTGACCGTGGGAACTATCAAAAAGTTTCTCAGCTTAAAATTAAAACTTCCAAGTTCCTATGAGGTACATTTGAAAGAAAGATGCTTGTATTTTATTTCCCTGCAACATAATACATTTCTGTGAAATTCAACCATGTTTAAACCCACTTCCCCTTTTTCCAGGGATACAGGAATTTAGACTGAAGCCAGACTATTTCTTCAGCCTGTTCTCTTACAGGAGCCAAAGGCTCCATGAAGGGCAGGTTGCCTTTAGCACAAGCAGCAGGGTAGGCCAGATTCAGTCAGGGGTAGGGCTGAGTTAGGTTTGGTGCACAGGTTTATAGCTATACACAGGAATTTGTCACAGTGTCATGACATGCTGACCAGCCTTTTTGGTGTTATTTGGTTTTTAATCTGTCTGGTACCTTAATGCCTTGTGTTACAAAGAATCTGCTTACTTCAAAATTTTGACTTTTTTTTTCTGTCTAAAAACCAGAAAACATAGCTCTAGTAATGAAAATATTGACAAACATTTGCAGTGGCAGGCACTAGTAAGATGCTATAATACAGTTTAAACTGGAAATTTTTCACAGTAAGATCATTTTTTTTCCTGTCTTTTGCTTTCAGTTAATGAATGTCTGTGTACTTTGAAGTGCATTTTTCTTATAATTTATAATTATTTTTAAACTAATTTTTAAAAATTTCTTTATAATCTATTTTTTTAAATGAAAATTACAGTACTTCTGGTTTGTATCTTTGGGTTTGAAAGAGCACTGGCATAGCAAGATGGCCTTCAAAATACAGCACAAGGCTTTCTCTTCAAACAGATACTGTGTAGTGTAGCTAAATATAGGGAATGTTTGTCTGCTGATTTCATACCTTGGTAGCAGACTTTCTTCTCTCCACACTTCAAATAAAACCACAAAAGTGAAAAAATACCAGTTGAATACCAGTGCAAAAAATAGCATATTGTCAGCATATTGTATTCATCCAGGTTTGATATACATGTCTGATGGAATTGTTGTATAGTGATAGGAGTGGAGAGATTAACTCTGGAGAGTCACTTAGCAGTTCATTTAGACATTAAAATTCTGCATCCCTTTGTCTTACTGTTTGTTCTGTTATATTTTAAGCTGGATGTACTATGCAACGGAGAAATCATGGGGAAGGATCATACTATGGAATTCATCTATATGACAAGATGGAGACTAAGAGGCGAAAACGTAAATGCTGTTACATTATTGATAAATGATGTTTTGGTATATTCATTATAGAGACTATACATGCTTTCACATCTTAGGCCAGAATATATTCCATGACCCTTCCAAAAAAACCCTATTTAAAAATGCATTTTGCATGTTTTCTGAATTTCTTATGTAAAACCCTATGGGTGAAACCCTGCAGCACATATATTGTGTAGATTCTGAAACTTCAAAATAACAGATATAAAATGTGTACATGCAAGTTCTCCTCAGAGTTTTAAGTCAAGTAATTGAAAACCCAAGCCCTTGTGCTTTTTCAGCAAATTTGCTTTTGGTGGCCTTTTGAGTTACAATAGTTGGGGAATCTGCATCCAGAAGTTCTTCAGTAAGAACCTGTTTTATTCAGTCAATAAACTGAAAGTGACACTGAAAAATTACTGGTGAAATCTAATTGTTTTATTACTGTTTCTCTTAATACCATCTATTCTTTTTAGATACACTGTGTAACAATAACATTCAGATAACAGCCAGATGGGTTTTCCTTGCTGCATACGTATATTTTAGAATTGCAGTATTTAACTTTTTAAAAGCCTTTTTTTTTTCAGGACTGATACTCAGTTTGATTTAGTATTGCCTTGTATATTTAATTTTTTTTTGTTAGAAGTCATATCCTCTCTTCTTCTCTTTCTTTTTTACATTTGTTTGTGTGTGCCTGTTGATTGTTCTTCACTTTTTATTGCTTTGTAGCATATGCAAGTTTGTCTATCGTTACTATTGGAGCCTAAATTGGAGTGCAGCTAAGGTTAAGCATTTAACATACCTTAATGTGCTGATCTGAAGAAAATTCCAAATTTCCTCTATTCTTTTTTGTTATAAGCTTCCTGGTGCTCAGAATAAAAAGCACTGGGACACAGACAGAGAAGACAGAGGATTAAACACACTAGAGTTAACAATTCACAAGTTTCCTAAAGTTTTACCTTAATCTGAAGCTGGAGGGAGAAGGATAGATTTTGATAGGAACTAAGGAGGTCAGTGTATATAGGCAAGTATTCATTAAATTTGAAAGTAATATTGCTCTGAAATTTGGTGATTGCTGAAACCCCAATACTGTGCAAGTAAGGGAGCTTTAACTAGAATTTTTTCCAATACTGCCTTGAAACCACTGGATGTTTGTTTGGTTTGCCATCTTGTATTTTTGTTAGCATTGGCTGCACTAGTAGGAAGTGTTGAGGCAACAATTTCAGTGATAATGGATTTTTTTCATGGCATTTTATCCTGCAGCCTTTGCCTACAAATAGACTTTTGGCAGCTGCATGAAATTGGAAGCAACAGTAACTATGATCTTGACAAAAAGATAGTACTGGTGAAAATTTTTCAAAAATCTCAGAACTATATTTTTTAACATTTAGTGAATGCAAGAGCTGACAGCTCCTGGTTAAGTTTGTAAGTTGTGTTTATATACATACAGCATAGCCAGGTATGTGTTCATCTTCTCTTTTACGTAGTTCTAAATCACTCCCCTGAAGTCAGAGATGAGTAAAACCTCTAAAAATTTCATTGTGCTGGTAATAAATCCAGTAATATCTAGGCTTGTATGATTTTGTTCACCTCAATGAAATTGCAATACTAATTAATTAACAGTCTCTTCTTCCAAATGAAGATCAAGTGAATCCATTAGCTTCATCTTTGGTACTATTGGCCATGAGCTTTTACTGGCATAGCTGTGGACCTTATATGAGGTAGACAAGTAAAGGGAAAAATGTTATTCATTAAACAAATCTTTCCTGTTTTCAAACAAGTTGATTGTAACCTTTACATTTAAAAATTTTTTTAAAAAATCAATAAATGGTAAATGTGTATGTCCAGCTGTGGATGCCTCTTATCTGATCAGAAAATCATCTCCTTCGCAGTTTCGGTGTCAGAACTGCTCATCTTCGCAAGTCTGCTCACAGGATGGCACTTTTTATCAGGTAAGAGGCACTCACGACTGTACATATTACAGTCATTAAGGTCCTGTCAGCACCTCCATTGTAATTCAACTTGTGGAATTTTTATAATTCCTCACTACAAAGTGCTAAAACTCTGTGAGCAAGGCCTGAGCATTTTCATTCCTGCAGCACAAACTTTATTTAAAGGGCTTAGGGTTTCTCTTATTTTACATTAGGCTGGTTTTTGTTTGTGGTTTTTTTGAGTGATATCATTCTATAGGTTGATATCCATATCAGCCTCAAAGGATTATCTTCCTCTTCCTATCTCATTCCTCTAACTAAGCAGCATTGGCAAGGGATCAAAACTGAAGAGTGTGAATTAAAAGAGGCTACACTGGTTCCATCTCTTTATGGGAATTCATATGTTCTTTTTAATGGAGTAAACAAATGTTAGATTTTTCTAAACTGTTCCTTTCACATTTTTAAAATTAGAAATGGAATAATCTCTAGAAGCAAAACCTCCAGAACCTGCAAACTAAAGCTGATTTCTAAGTTTCACTGACCCATCTGGTTCCCAATACTATTTGAAACAGTATTTCAGTTTCCTCATTGGGAATTTTGATTTGAACTGATTTCTGAAAGTTACTTTGCAAGTTTGAAATACTGTTTTTGTCTAGAGTAAAAAATTAGAGCTAGTGATAGAGGGTCTCTCCCCACTAGTGATGGAAGTGAACTACTGCACTCATGCCTCCTTCAATAATTAGAATTGCCTCAGCATAGTACATTTTATTCGTACAGTTTTGTGATTTTTTTTGCTAAACCACTGAGACTCACTGGTTTACTTGGCAGTTTCAGTGTGGTGATTGCTCTGTCTCTGCCTGTGTGCACTTCCAATTAGATCTGCACTCTTCTAGAGACAATTTACATACTCAAAGTGAAAACCATGTGAAATAGCATTTAAATAATATGGTAGTCGTATCCTGTGCAAAGAAAAAATTAATCAGAGACCAAGTAATTTATGATACTGCAGATGCATGTTTGTTAATTGCACATGCAGACTACACACAGTGCTCTCTGTCTTCTCTCCTAAGCACTCCTGATACTGTGAACACCTCTGGGTTTACCTTGTGATTTCTCTGCACTCCAGTTTGTAAATCCCCTGCAAGTGTGATCACATTTCGTTCAGGTGATATTTCACCACCGTGTCATGGAAAGTTTATTAACCCCCTAGGTCTCTGGAGCTATATCTTTGTTTCTTCATCTCTGTTGCATTTGAAGGATGCAGCAAAATATTTCTGGTTTTAATGATAGCTGCTGTAATAATTCTTTTTATTTCCAAATTTGCAATTAAAAAAAAACCTTAAATTGCCTTTGTTTCTCTGTCTGGGGGCAGAGAGATATTTAAGGCCATACAGCTGCTGAGTCAATGAGATTTGCCAGGGTTTTATGCTATAGAAAATATCCTATAGGCTAATGAAGTTAAGAGGAAAACTTGAGACTAAATGAAATGCTGACAGACTGAAAAATAAGAGATTGTGTAAAACAACAGTTTGAGCAAGAAGCACCCAGATATTCTGCAGCCCTTTTGGGAAACCCATCCACTTTTGCCTTCCATTCCACAACAGTTTTGTCCAATTTAAGGATCCAAGAAGCTGATTTGCCTTTTTTTTTTTTTTTCTCTCAGTAGGAATTAATTTAAATTTATCGCTAAATCTGAGGCTAAGGAGTTTGGATTTGGGGGAGAAGGTAGCCCTCATCTCTCAGAAAACCAGCTGACAGCAATATGACCTTTTTTTATAGTTTAGCTGTGGAACCTCTGTATATAAATTTCAAAGTACATCACCTGTAAATATACTTTGATTTAGAAAGTATAAAATGTCAAGATTGCTTTTTATAAAACACAGCAACACAGAAATAAGACTTGTTTGAGCACTCCCAAGTATAAATGTAAAAAACCATAAATATTGAAACATATAAAAGCAGATACAGAAATTGTGTATCAGTGACAAATACCTAATAGATTTTTGAAGTACAGGGATGGATTTAACTGTTACAATGTATGGGATTATTTCATATAAATTGTCGTATACATCTGTCTTAGAGATAAGGTCTGGCTATTCTTAAAGTAGTCTTTAATTGCATTTTCTTTGTATTGTTTATGAATCATGTCTTCATGTTTTCTTGTCTGTTTTTGTTGTTGTTTTTCCCTTGCTTTTGTTTTCAGTCTTATCCTATGGTACTTCAGTATCGACCTAGAATTGACTTCGGTTAGACCAAAGGGCCAGATCCCACTGAGATGAATCCTGCACTATTTGTTTACCCATCGACAGATTGCACAATGAATGGATGTGCCTGGATTGGGGGGACACAGCCAGAATTTCAGCATGCAAATAAGGACATTGTCTTTCTTAAAATTGTCAGTTGCATCTCTGTTGTTTCTATTAGAGCAAGCCAAGTGCCATTCTGCTACTGAAATGTGCATAAGATATTTGTGTATCTTAAGAGTGTGCTGCAAATCATAGCCAAAATCATGAAGTGTACAGTCAAGACTCAAAAACTATGGAATATTTTTGCTTGCGTGTTAGAAAATTTTTCTGGTCCTAATATTTTGATTACACTAGCAAAATGGCAGAGTGCTCATTCATGTGGTGTTGCAGTTTCACACACTTAACTATTTTACTGAATATTGTTGTTTAAATCATAGAGTACTGTACAAATAACTAAGGATTATACCTTGACAATATTTTGTATAGAAAATATATTTAGAAAAGTGGTGATTGGGCCACTACCTTTTCCTTGATAAGGTTCTCATGGGTCCAGGTATAGCTCACTCATGAGTGTGCAACAGTCCTTTTGCAGTGAATGAAGATTAATTACACTGAACAAGAGATGTAGAACATGATAATTCAAAATAGTAATTTTAAATCTTCTAAATTGCTAATATTGCTTAAAAGCATTGCAGCCTTTCTGATTGCACTTTCTGATGGTTTCCCTAAAGTTTGGAATATGGGATACTAGCTATTTTTGGAAAACTGGCTTCTGGTCAGATTACATTTCTTCTAATAAAACCTCCATAACAATGAATCTAAAATAATATAAATGTATATGGAACAAATAAATTCCACTACAAAATTATGACCAAGGCAAAATTTTACATAATTATTACTTTTCATAGTAAACATTTCCTTTTAAGATTGAATAGAGGTCTATAATATGCTAAGACAAAAATAATATATAGCTTTAATTACATACTGTATCTCTTGTGACTATCTGGAGTTTAGAATTCATTACAGAAATTTTCATTAGTTAAAGTAATGTCATAAAGCTATTTCCATAAAATTAGAGGTAATGCAATACTGAAGATAAGCAGTCTGACCAAAATAATTGTTCAGGTCATCTTTTTTTTCGTAAGACCTGGTAGTGCTGGATAAAAAGTGATTGTTGCCTTAAGTATTGCAAGCATAATGGTTCTATTATGGGATGCTGGGGTTTTTGGTAATGTTGCAGGGAGCATAGCAATGCGTATGTTTTCTGTCTTCCGTTGTCTTTGCTTAAAAGTCAGTTGAGTTTTTCTGATCAGATTCTCTGGAGATACTTATAGTTCAGTCTCATTACGTAATTTCTATTTAGTACATGCCTGCTAGTGTTGTAGATACCTATTTACTTTCTTTATGCCTTTTGCATACAGCAAAAAGGAATCAAATCAATTTTTCACAAGCTGCTGTAGAGTGAACTGATCATTCTTAGATAGACAAAGTGAAAATTCTTTCTTGGGATCAAATATAAAAGATAGATGCAAGGCTGTAATTCATTTGTAAGTTTATGTTCATGTACAATAGTATGTTCTTAGGAGGAATAAGCATGTTGTGGATTAAATCTGGCCCCTTTCGTGTTGTTAGGAGTTCTAACATTGATGACTCGAGGAATCCCATGTAGTTGGGTTGAATTCTACCACTGCACTCCAAAGCCCGTATGACACGCAGAAATCAAGATGCTGTCGGTAGCAGTCTGTTTAGGAACCCTGCCATTGCAGGTCAAGGTTGCACATATTGTGCAGATGCCAGTGGAACTGGGGAAGAAAAACGTTTAGGAAGAAGCTGCTGCCCCTTTGTGCAGGCACAGCATGCTGGCCGATACAGGCACTGGTTTGCCCAGAAACGAGCAGGGGTGCACGTGCTGGCTGCAGGGAGCAGACATCCTTCTGCCCACCCAGTCTGTGATGCGCTACTTGACAGAAGGAAGATACTCCCGGTAGGGAGGGCCCTTCTCTGCAGAGTCTCTAGGGAAAAAATAGATTCTTTGTATATATAGAGGTCCTCCTCACGGAGCAGCTTGGAAGAGCAGAGCATGCTTTCTGATTGAAAAATCATTCTTCTCTTTAGTATATACAGTTGTTTTGTACAGTAGAAATAGGACATTATTTGTAAATATTTACATGCACATACAAATTACACCTTACAGTTTTTATATATTTCACGTGTTTTTATACCAGAATTTTCACTGTAGATTTGCTTGACATAAAATACCTGTTTCAGTTTATCACAAAACTAATGCTAGGATGCTTAAGGATAATTTCTGCCTGGTTCAGGGCACAATTTTTTTCTCAACAATTGTGTTTGCTGTTTTGACAAATTTGAACAGACTTGTTTTAAAAAGACAGGAACATGTAAGTTTTAATCCATCCACCCAACAGGACCCTTGGAACAGCACTATTTTGCATTGGCTTTGGAATTGCAACTAATAGAAGCTTTCTTTGACTGTTTGATAACTTCCTGTATTCATAATTTAGAGAACCGTGAATTTTCACAATCAGAGTTGGACATTGCTTTTGACTCCTGGTATTTTCTTGATGCAAGTTAAAGCTAGATTACAGAAGGCAGATCTTCATTTTAAGCATGGAAAATACTGACAGATCTGAACCAACGTTCCCAGCTGCGAATGGTGGCATTAAATGCATATGAACTAACCACCTACACTTTATGCATTTCTGATTTGATGGCACGGTGCCTGAGTGCTGCTATAGTTTAATAGTTTTTGTAAAAGTGAAGTGCCAGTGAAATACATATCTTAACTGGGCAGCTTGTGTAACACAGGCATTGCCTTCTTTACAGGAAATTTCTCTCTCATATAGTACATATGTGCCATGTCTCTACAGATATGCATATTTAATTCATTTGTGCCAATTAAGAGTATCTGAGCACCATAGGAATATGATAATGCGTCTGCAGATTCCTGTGTGCCAAAGATGGGGTAAAGTGAAATGAGTACCTAAGCGTTCCCTTCAGACTGCACCATATGCCATGCTAGAGCAGATGCCTGGATAGTCACACTTTCTGAGCATTTCCATGACAAAGTGTCACCACTGCATGCTTGTAAAGCATAGGAATATAAAATAAGTGTTGCTGCCACTGTGTTTCTATGACTTTCCCATATTAGCAGTATCTAACTGCAGAGGGACCTAAAAAATTCTGCACTACTACCTAACCTTGCTGTCTCTTATTTAGCACATTTGGTGCTGCTTGGGTTTTTTTCCCTAGAAGTGAAAAACTCATTAATGAAAATCATAAACAACCTTTTGTTGGGCATAGCTGGTTGCTGCATTTATCTAGTAACAAGCCGTAAGCTAGAATTTAGAAACAAGATCCTGCAATATCTCAAACAATATGGAATTAGATGATTAATCAAAAAATGTATCTTCCATGATGCATTACTACACTCCTGGTAGCTAAGGGCCTAGTCCTATGAAGGATTTTTTTTAATGAAATACCAAGTAAGATTGCTACAATGACTGAAGTGACTCATCACTATAGTAGGTATTGTTCACATGAAAGCTTTGGGGATTTGGGTCCTAGGAGTATGCAGTGCTAGAAGTATATTGTGCATAGTCAGCTAGCTTGCAGTTACACAGAAAAAGATTATAGAAGTATAATCTTTACTGAAAACGTTACACAATGTGAAGTGCCTGATTACTAATACAGAATACCTTTTAAGCCCATTATTTGCATTTGACAGGGTAATATTTGCATCTGTATTTTATCTGTGGTCTTAATATTTTCAGCAAGAATATATCATAAACATACTGTATTGAGAAGCTTTCATGAGTAAAAAGGATAAAAAGAAATGTGTTCTTTTAGATAATTTAAATTAAAACCACCCTATCTCAGTAGAAATTACATTAAAATAAGTACTTTTATGTTGAAAATGTTCCATTTTCTGCATGAGGAACCCTTTAATTCTGGATCTTGGTCTTTTTTTCTCCATAGGTTTCAGCAATTTGACTTGACTTTTCTGCTGTTATCACAAACAGTTCTAGTGTATCTGCAGGAGAAAAGAGATTGATCCTATTCCATTTAGATATAAGCTAGGCTCTTACTGCAGACAAAGTAGCGGTCCCGAGTTTCATCTCATCTCTCCCATGTATAGCTGTTACACATGACTTTGTGAGAGAAGTAAAAATTTTTCCTTCTCTGATGCTTTCTCAAATAACAAAACAGGCCATAGCATAGTCCTTTTAATTGAACTAATCACTGAGTTGTATTGTTTGTGGGTTTTTTTACATTTTCATGTAACTGAAGACAAGGGGCATTTATTCACTCCCCCCAAAACAATCATTCTTGAGAGGACTTGCAGCAAAAGGCATAGCATCCAGCTCAGCCAGATACTATGCCTGGTAGAAATACTAGAGAAAACAGGTAAGCTGTTCAAAACCAGTCTTAAGTCTCAAAATAAATAGACTGGGAATTGATTATAGAGGGGCTGCATAAAATACTGGTTAATAACATTCACTGATCAAAGTCAATTTTGTCCTGGAAAACTGCAAAGACAATTAAGATTTAACATCCTTATCCAAGAGTTTGGTCCAGTTTCTTCTCTTAATCTGGCAGATTTAAGGCATCTCTTTGCTTCCTACAAAAATGCATGTATCATGCTGCATATTCCCCTCTCATTTTACTTCATGCTTTGTTATCTTATTATTTTTCTCAGTTAAAATATCGCAACAGGCACCCTCGCTCCTGTAATTAATTCTAAGTTCTTGCACATCTTTTGGCCATTCCTGTACCCCACCCCATTTCCTACCCGAAAGTCAAAACATTAGGACTTAAAAAGGTAAAATTGCACATGAGGTATCAGCTGACAGGTTTCATTAATCAGGCAGCTCTCATGGATTTCAGCAAAGTTTTCACAGTTCTGCATTTTCAATCCTTTGTAGCCAGTTTGAGCAAGGTCATGCTTCCACAAGGGTTTCAGCTGAAGGCACTTCTTTGAGGGGGGATTGTAGTCTACTGGAGTGTGTTCCAGGATGAATTCCAAGACACCCAAGGGATTGATTCACCTGAAGGAAATGTGAAAGCTTCCAACTGCACATTTACCTCTAATTTTGGCACATAGGGGTTGTCTGACCTTCAGACCTCAGCTGAAACATCCATTGCAGGAATGTCCTTCAAATGATGATCTTGTAATGTTAATATATTTTTCTTCATAAGAAGATCTACCTGTTGATTTTCTTTTCTACCTACTGTCTACACTGTCTGTAGGTCAGATTAAAACCTTAGATTCCAGAATAGGAAATTGATTAATTAATGAATTCCTGACAGATTCTTCCATCCAAGGTATGTGCCATAAATCTTTTGCATTCAGGTTGCTTTCCACTAAAGCTGAGTAAGGATGTTGTTTCATTCTCTAGTAAGCAATTTAGGTCTCTATAATTCTGGAGGAGCTCTATACATGAGTAGAAATGTCCAGGTTATCTTTTGTATTTGCAGAAGGAGACCAAGTTCTGTAAGCTCTGGATGGAGGAGAAATTCTGGAATGAAAGATGTCTATAAGTGATAGTTTTTTGCTGTTACATTAATTTTAACCAAAAGTAGGCACTGGTTTGACTTTTCATGTTTTTCTGAACCATTAGGTACTTTTCTTTGAAGTAACTTTTACGTGTATTTTTAGGAACTGTTTCTAATATGGTTGACAGTTGACAGGATGAGGTGAACAGAAGTAGCTACTGTGCATTTTCCTTTTTCCTCATGACAGTGAGTGTAAAGCGAAGTAAGAGTTGAGAGAAGGTTACTATACAATATACAAAGTGGCTGCACAATAAAATGTTTTTGCTGCTACTTAGCATACTGAGGGTTTTATTACAAATGAAGTTGTAATGAAGATGTTTATTGTCAAAGTGCAAGTCACATATTTTATGATGTATTCTACTCTTAAAATTCAGTTTTGTATTATATTGAGTATAGTAGATATTGTTCCTGTTGTCTCCTGAATTTTGATGTGGTAAAATGAAACATGCTCCATTTTTACTGAAAAATATCACATACTAGTTGATTTAAAATTAGTCTTTGTTGTCAGATATTTAGTTTGTTCATAAAAACTTAGTTTTTTTAAAAAATAAACTATTTTTATGGATAATCTGATTGCCTAATAGTTTTAAGGGACCTATTTAATACCAAAGGTAACGCCACCCAGAAATGGACTTGGAATATGACATTGACACTTTTCTGCAGTGCCTGAGGGGTCAAGAGGTACACCTGGAGTCAATCAAGCAGAACTGAACCAGTGGTAGTTGTCTGTGTCACCAAGCTAAAGGGTTAGGCACACCTTGCAGTTTCCAAAACAAATCAGAAAAGGAAAGAAACAACAGGAATATAGCATAAAGTTTGAGTTAACGGACATAGAGTAGCTCTGAGTCCTAGCTCACGTTCCTGAAGAAAAGCACAAAGGCTTGCATTTACTGATGTGTCTGCTATACCTGGCCTGTGAACTAACAAAAAACTTAGTATGCTGTCAATCCTGTAAACCTTCCAAAGCACAAAATAGTCACCAAGCTACTTTCGGGGTTTCTAGTTGTAGTTCAGTGATATTTTGGAGGGTGGAAAGGACAGATTTGGAGGATAATGAGAAGATATTAAGTATGTTTTACAGATTTTTATAGCTATTTTTTTAGCAAATGGCATTGCTGTCCTTGACATAAGACCATTGATTAACAAGAAGTAATTATTTTACTTGTTCAGTATAAAACAGAGAGAATAAAAAAATCCAAATTATCTTGATTTCCTTTTCCAGGATAGTGATTAACTAAACTGGAAAGTAATAGGTCAATTTAATTATTTTGCTGGCTGAAAGATTTCATTCTAAATACTTACTGAACATATTTTTTTTTTCTCAATTAGAAGCTTCTTAGCATCAACATGAAGCAATGCATCATTTTTTCCCTTATTGCAGACTTAACTATTGAAAGGAAAGTATTTTGCATTTTTTTAATTAATGCGAAGCCTGAATTGTTGGATGTTCCAGGCTACTGAATAGATGATATAGTTACTCTCAATGGATTTTTTTGGGTGTTGGGGCCTAAGTGTCCTTATATAAGCTGTGATCCAAGTTAAAAGAAAGGAGCCTATTGTGAGCAGTAATAATGTTCTAATGCTTCCTTGCATTTGATCAATAGTTACCAGTTTTTAATAAAGCAGCCCTCACAGTACTTAGGAGCTCATAGAACACATTGTGATCTTAAGTTGCTAATTTGTTTTAAAATATAAAATGTTTTAAGCTTTTTGTCAAAAGTGATAACATCCTATTACAAATAAACCTTTTTGTGGTTGTAAAATTTAGCTTATAAATCATTCAAATTGAAGTGAAAAAAACACAGGTCATTGTTAATGACAGTCTATCCTACTATTAAGAATATATGTATTTTTGTAAAGGAAAAGCACTTGTAGATATTTAATCAGTCCAATATCTATCTATGTTAATGTTTTGGGAAAAAAAAAGAAAACAAAATGCTGCTTAGAGAGTCACTTACATATTTTTTTTTTTTGTGCTCAAATGCATTTTCTGATGATTTATGGAATGTTTATTCTGTGTGAAGCTGTATAGTTAGTACAGCTGGGCTAAATGCATTTCTCACCTTAATCAGTTGTATCTGACTATGATAATATATTCTGTGTCCAATCAGAAAGCAATGGCAGAACACAGGCTGGTGGTGCTGTTTTTCATCTTCGATATTAGCTTCATCCTGCCTTATAACTTTTCTACTTCGTAATAAGTATAAAAAATGCTAACCATTTTTTGTGGTGCATGTGTTTCAAAGGACATTTCAGGGTATATCTGGTTGTTTAGTTGAATCTTACTATGCTTACTAACATTTTTATAAGATGACAGAATTTTACGTATTTAACTAATAGTCCCCTGGATGAAAAAGTATGCAAGATTAGTCAAGTTTAATACTTATCTTCCTTCAAAGGAAACTGCTGCTGGGTATATGTGTGGAACATGATTGCATCACTAAAGTTTCTGAGAATTTGTACAAATACTATTTTTTAAATTCAGAATCATTCACTTCTTGTAATATTTTGCAGCTATTTGAAACCTTACTTTCAACTGTATTTTGATTCATCATAATGCATTAACACAGTTTCAGGGAAGAAAAAAAAAAAGAGTAAATAATTTTATTAAAGAATGGCAACCATATTTGTTTGTAGTTATTAGTGTATAATCCAAAATCTCTTTGCTCATTTCAGTGGGATTCTACAGGGATCTACTCCATGGGTCTGATGCTCAGTTAAGTTCTTCAGCTTGACCTCAGTGGAGTGACTTTCCATAATTATCCTTGTAGCTGAGACTTGAAATGAGCCAGACTTCCCACTTCCTCACTTAATTTCCTTTCATGGGTGACTAATATTGTTTAAATTTACTCTTATCATATTAACCTTCTCATAAGTAAGTTCTGCAATAATGAGTGTGTACACTAGCAGTAGAATTCATTGGTAGGAACTCAACTGAGTAAATACTTGTGTCCTTGACTAATTTGGGGAGAATTTGACTCAGATTATGAACACTTGAAATGGCATTCTCTCATTTACGTTCATGCTTCACAAAGATCTGCAGTTGATCAGGATTTGATGTGTTTTATTACATGAACATTGTCCATTTTTATAATTTTTGTTAAGAGCTAATTTCTGTAGGAATTCATTAGGGTCAACATCTCAGGGTCCACAAAGTAGCAGTTTAAAATCCATTTGATCTGAGTGCAATATCAGTACTGCAGGCTTGTATCTTTTGAAGAACCAAATATGTTGTGTTTTTAAGTACCTTAAAAAGCACTGTAAATTTCACCCAGTTCTACCAAAGGAATGTGGGGAGTTTTTTAATCTAGAATCTGAGTGTGGCCCTAAAAAAAATGAGACACTTTTAACTGAATCAGCACTAGTGATCAATTTTACATTTAGGAAGGGGAAGTGCTGGTACTTGGGGTTTTTTTGGCAAAACCCCATGGTCGTGCCTGTTGATGTAGAGTGAAGCCTGTTCAAATCTGCATCAACATTTGTAAGTAAGATTTATTTTGAAACAACAGCTGATGCAAACCCTGTAAATGGGCCTCTAGAATCTTGTGGATAAATGTATCAGGTATGTGATGATATTTCTGACAGTGAACTACCTGTATGGCTCAGTACTGGTGATGTTAAATTACGTGTTTCATGCTAATGTCAAGAAGGTTTACAGCACCTTTATAGTGGTTGATAACAAATGACAATTTGGCTTGACCTGTATGCTGCAAGATGCCTCTAGCCCAGTTGGATTAATTTTATGAAAAATCTAGATGAGCAAGAAGTATAACTAATCTGCTTACTAGCACTGAATTGCTCCTTTCTCAAAGCAATAAATATATTCATGTTGTAACATCTGTTGTGCAGCCTACAATACGAGTTGTTTTGTTGCATTGTTTCTATATAATTTATTTTGTGCAATAAAAAAATCTCTGGTTTTATCTGACTTCTCTCTAGTTTGTAATAATATTTGAATTCAAACATTTGTTAGCTTTATATCTTAATCGTGCAAGCATATTGTCAACTCACAGAAATGCAAGTAGAAAACACTATGCAGTAATATTATGCATTATAGAAAAAACAGAAGGTACTCACAAGGCCTGATTTTGTTCTAGTTAATGTCATGGAGTGCTACCATTATTTTTCAAGGGTGCAGAGTTCTGCTTAACGTTAAAGTTGTTGGACTTGGCACCCCATTTGTGAAATATAACCGGGTGGGTTACAGTGTGACTGTGTGCTTGAGGCTTTTTTAAAAAAAAAAAATCCCGTAGAGCTTCTGCAAGTTTATGTTTTAACCTAATTTCACTGCTTTTTGTTCTCTCCCTTTTTGATGTTTTTCTGAGTTAATATGGTTTCAGTAGTATTTATTATTCTATGCACTTACCTTTATTATATTGTTGCGTTGTTTTAACTCTAAGGTAGTGTAAAATAAATGTGCATGCAAATTGGAAGCTAGGGGATACCATTAGAACTGAGCCCTTGGTGTGAAGTAATGTTATTCATACTATATACTGAGTTACTGCAAAGAAAAACAGCAGAGAGAGCCCTGTTATTCAAGAGAACTTGCACCTTTTGTCTGAGATGCTCCTACAAAACTGCAATACCACCACACAAGCTCTGAGATGTGGCTCAGATTTGGAAATAACAGAAAGGATTGCTGATTGAACTAAAATGATCTGAGACAAAGAACATTTTGTATCCTCTTGTAAAATCCTTCTACATGTTAGCAGAAAAAAACCCGATCGCTTGTGAGCACAAAATGTGAAGGTATGTGTAGCACATTGCAATTAATGCATACAATTAAATAGGATTTGTTAGTTACATTGCAATTGGCTGTTAACAGGCTAAGAGCAGCTGTGGCACTACTGGCTGCTCTGTAACCTGTGCAGATGAAGCACTGCAGCATCAATCGCTTTCTCTGAACCTTTTTCACATGGGATATTTGACCTCCAGATTTGTCAAAGGTCATAAACTAATACTTTCCCTTCTTCTAAAAGTGTTCTCGAGACTTAAGGTCACTCAGTGAAAAAACCCTCCAACTTTACATAATGTCATTACATTCTTTATTTAATAGAAATTGAATTGTATGTAAGTGCAAAATTCTGCTCCTAAATAGGGAACAAATTTCCTCAAGCAAGATTTCCATTTAAAATGCGGTGATTAAATTATTCTAAATAATTACTTTGTTTCAGGTAGCTAAAAAGAGAATCATTGGGGGGGGGGGGGAACCCTATGCATAAGAATAGTAACGAATGCCTGATAAGTCATAAAGCTGGATTATGTTTTATTGAAGGAGGAAGGTAGGTGGTATACAAACAGCTGTTTACATCAGGGGTGTAGCACATGAATTTCCCTGATAGAACTGTGATTCACATTGCTTTCTACCCTAATTATTCTTTCCTCTTTTATTCTAGAGGAGAAAATGCAATGCAACGTCATTGTAGGCAAGAGTAATGTTTTTCAGAAGAAAAATGCTTTAGTAATTTAGGTTTCATTAAAGCAACAGAAATTTGCTGGCAGTATGTAATATGAGCACCTCATTCCAGTGGCACACTTCCAGCATCTTCATTTGGAAAGAAGACTGCTGCATTCATAATTCATAAAAGCATTGGCATCTATCCCATTAAACTCACACAGGAAAAGAAAACATTCTTATATGCAAAACCACCCTCTCTGTTCTAAAGTATTTATAGGTAATGTTCTGTCCTTTCCTGTAGTACACAAATAATGACAGTAAATGCACTTCTAGATATGGAAAATAATTACAAAAAGGAACTTAAGAAAAGCTGTACTTAGTACCAATTTTGGAGACACTTTAAATTCCTTGGATTTAATGTCATCCTTTTGCATATGTATGCGTCCCATGCCCCTGAAGACTTCCAGTCCTGCTGCATACAAGCAGCCTCTACAGATTTTAGTGTCCTAGTACACCTCCAGAACCAGCAGAATTTGTTACTAGCCAGTATTCCTCCTTTAATTTCTCTGTCCGTGTCCTTCTCAAAGTAGTGCGATTTTGTCTTGACTAGTTTCTAAAATGTGTTTATTCCCATGCTCCTCCCTATAACCTGCTGGAAGTGATGCAGACACAGAGAGTGCTCTGTGTGCTCCTCATCTCCTTATGCTACACCCAACACCAGGAGTTCTAAACATCTTAAGTAGTGAGCTCAGGGAAGTCCACTGCTGCTCCTGTGCTTTGCTAGAGTATGATGTTGGATTTGTAAAGCACCTTAGTACTCACAAAGAACTCGTGGATTGTATTTGAAACCAAAAACAGGGAAAGAGAAAGGGATATACTCCCAATAGGCACCCCTTGGAAGCAAGCAGCATCCAGAATAGCACCTGTACTTCTGTGAGTACTGCCCTCATCTCCAGTGTGGATTGCTTTATAATGTTAAACAGCAATTACACCGACTTCTTCCAGACCCTCTCTCCAAGTGTTCAGCTCAGATTGTTATTCTCTGGTAATCAAAATCCCTGGAACAAGAGAAAAAAAAAGGCATGGATCTGTACTGCTGAATAGTTCTGTAACCTGCAGCACTCTGCCTACCCCTCTTTCCCTGTTCTGCTGATTGCCAGAATCTTTCTTCTTAGACTGAAAAGGTGCTTCCGGAGTACCTTATAAATAACTAAAAAAACTTACCACAGTGCTCGAGGTAAGCAATATGCAACTTGGTTGTTAAGCTTTATTTGGAAAAATTGCTATTAAAGGGCTCTCTGGCTAATATTTTGCATGGATTGATGTACATGTTCAGAGCATTACCCATGTAATTTGACTTCTTAAAAAGTATTCAGAGACATATAAAATCAAAAATTTTTGCTAATCAAAATTTTTGTCAATACAATAATAAATATATAAATAATGCGATAGCTTATTTAGAGAAGTGATACTATGAAGGAAAAAATCTGCACTGTTGTTTTCAGCCCAGGGCTGCTATAGTTTAGTTTTCTATACTTGCTATAAAAACAAGTTGTTATGTCACATAATAATAACAGCATGAAACCAAACACGTGTTATGTAGATGCCTGATCCTATAAAGGCATGTGCTGAAAGAATACTCACATGTATAACATGCAAGACGTGTACATAGGTTTTTAGTGATCCTGTTGTAGAAATACAAATTGGCCTGCCTGTAGCATGTTCTCCATTTATTGTACAGGTTGTATTTAAAACAAGAAAATCACTTGGAGAATAGATGTTTACCATTTCAAAGGAATCCAAAGTGCTTTGTAGGTTATGTAATTAAAACATACACATGCAGGAGTGACTTTGCCATGGCAATGGGGCCATAGGTAAAAGCAGAATAGAGCAACTCAGCCCAAAAAAGTAATTCAAGTGCAAGAGAAGTGTTCAAGGTAACAGTAATGTGAAATCAGAATTCACACCTAAATCTATTCAGGTCTGTTCCCTGACTTTGGAGAAAAGTGCTGGTAAACCCTTTCAGTGACTGCACAGTGAGCTGCCTGCCATCTGCATTCAGCCTCAGAACACTGATTTCTGCCTGCAGCTCCTGGCCAAGACTATTCTATGGCAAACAAATTCTTAAGGGTAAAAAAAATCAGAGTAAAATGCTTTATCCCTATGAGCCTTAATATATTCTCAATTCCCAGCATGGGGAAACTGCAATAATCACTGCTTAAAGAAGCTGACAAGAAGCTAAATTATTCTGAATTCCTTGTTCCTTCTTCTAGATTTTGAGAAGGGGGTGGATGTGATAGGAGACCCTGCTTGTCTTTCTAAGGAAGAGGGCTGTACAGCAATTTTCTTTCTAATGTCATCTACTGCTAGTTACAAGAGGAGACTGGCTAAAACCAAATTTGAATAGCCCATAAGAAATTCAGTCTTCAGCTCTTGTAGTTCTTATATCTCTCAATTGCACAACAGCAGGTGAGGACAAGAATTTCCAGAGATGTAACATCACAGAGAGCACCATGTGGAGGAAATTGCTCAGCACACCAACACAAGTGTGTGCCGAGCAGCCACGGAGCAGTAGTGAGCCAACCAGCTGAGCACAAGCTCCACAGCTGCATTGGTGAGCACCCTTTGCACTATTTGCAGCTCTGTGCAAGGAAACTGGCAGCAGAGAGGCAGTGGCTGTGGGCTTTGAACCCTTGTGCAGCTCAGGTCACTGCCAGCCAGACTGCCTGTACACCACACTTCACGGTAGGCAAGGTGTCTGCCCATGGGTTGTATAGAAAACACTGTATGTGACCTTTCACCAGCAAACATTTTCAATACCAACCATATTCTTAACTGCTGCCAGGTTAAAGTACATAGCCAGCAGATCAACTGTATTTCCTAAATGTCCTCACATTCCACTACTAGGAAACGTAGACTTAGTTCCAGCTGTTGTTTGCAGCCTGACATTAAGAGTTAGCAAAGAGCTTGACCTTGGGAAACAATAGAAAAGCATCCTAGAGCCTTTCTATAGAGCTGCAGGCAGAAGTTCTGGCAGAAAACAGGAGACTTGTTGGTATGGCCATCAGCTTGAGGCTGTGGCTGTGGATTCACAGGTTGCTTGTTGCTAAACTCTTTGGGAGCATAGGTCATGGGGAAGGAAAACCACCTCTTTTCCAGCAGCTTTATCATCTGCTCTGCTTTTATTTGCCCACAAGCAACCACTGGAATAAGAATAGTGGTAAGGAAGGTACTGTGGTAAGGAATGCGCAGTTGTGAATACAAATCAAAGATTTCTGTGGGAAAGTAAGCATAAGACAGTGCTTCACACTATTAATAGCTTCTAAGAAAAGATAGTATGTCCCAAGAGCAAAAGCATCATGTGTTGTCGCCTGCTGCTCAGAGAACTCATCCAAATGTAGTCCTCACAGAGGATTATTTCCATTGACTCTAAGTCAAATGTGTTTTCTTCCACTTCAGCACAGGATCAGTTATAAACATCTCTAAAAGCCTACAGGTACAAGCATCTCTACTGCAGCAGACCACAAGGCACATACACATTTTTAATTGAGGAGCCGAAGCTGAACTGAATCCCTGTCTCTTCATGCATCAGTAATATTTAGAATGATGATCAATGAATGCTGCATTAAGAATGCTTAAAACGTCACTGATCCCTTCCAAGCAACACTTTAAGAGGCTCCACTTGTGCTTCTGCAAAACTCACAAAGGGAGGTGGTACGTTTTTCTCTGATTTCCATAAAAACCTGAGCTTGACAGCAACACCCAGATGCTGAAGCAATTCTGAGTAAGAATGGGGAGCAGCAACCAAGCACACAACTGATTGCTCTCAGCAGAGCAATGTGGATGTATGCAAGACCCGGGTTCCAGGGTGGGACACAAAGCCAGCACAGGTGTCCACCCCAAGGAATGGGAGGAAATGTTCCTCAGTTGTTCTTCAGAATCAGATGCATCAAGGCTTATTTAGCTTTCACCACACCCAGATCTTTTGTCAAGTATGGAATCCATGTGGATTTTGTGCTTTGCATTCAAAGAAAAATTACTTTCTGACAATTTTCCAAAAGCCCCTGGCATTTTATTTTTCTAAATTTAATGATAAAGTTCAATACCCAAAGACCAAAGGCGAGGATATCCCCTTACACTGGGAGAACTTCAGTGGCATGAAGAGATGACAAACATGATAAATATGACTACAGCAAAAGAAAGAGGGTTCTGTGAATAGAAAATGTCTTACTAGATAAAAAAAGACTACAAAAGACTTTTAAAAAATAACTTAAGTATACCAAAGTAAAAGCCAAGGAAATAGGGAAAAAAAGAGCTTGCTAATGATTTTATAGATGTTCTCCATGTTCGTTAATATATAGGCTTTTTCCTGTAAAAGACAATAGTTGAGCCCTAAGCAGTTAACATATAATTTACTGCTGTTAATGATCAGTGCAGAGCAGCCTTTCCCTGGGCTCAGATGTGTCCAAGTCAGGATTTTGAACTGTAAATGTAACTACCTTTACAGTGGTTAGGTAGAAACTGAGCTTAAATGCGTGAGACAGCTGCTGCAGATCAGATGTGATTGCTGGGAAGGAGGTGTAGAGAGTTATCTTAAGGTCTGGAAACTCCGTCTGTGTGCAGTCTGTCATCAGCCCTGATCTTTAGGAGCTTGGTGTTAGTAAAACAGTGACTCCATGCCCAGGCAGGATGACACACCAAACACCACTCTGCAGCTGTAGGCTCCTGTGTGATAAACATTTCTAGCAATATCCTTAATCTTTGTTCTTTTCAATATGAGACACAGCTGGAGCTGGACTCTTCTGATAGCATTTATACCAGGTAGTTATGTAGAAAAACCAAGGTAAGTTGACCTGGTGCTCTGTTGCCCAGCAATAAGCAGAAGAGTTACTCATATTCCGGAGCTGTAGGTATGAATGTGCTGGACCTCCACATTTTAAGTTCATTATATATGATACATGTCACAGGTATCTGTTTAAATCACAGAAAGATTTTGCCCACCAACTTTTATTATCAATTCTGTTGAAGCAGCCCACAGGCTTGTGAAGGCATAAGCTTTGCCATGATTTTAGCAGCAGCAGTGACTGTTCTGCTTGCTCTCCACCCCAGAAGTCCCATCTAAGAAGCCAGCTGCATTGTGTTAACCTGCTTCCATCCTTTCAGGTTGGATCTCCTATCAAATCAGGTACTGACTTATCAGATCTTCTTAGAGAAGATTTTCCTCTGTTCATCATTAACCTGCCTTTGTCCTTTTAGCAGCAACAGCTCTGCTTGAAATTACAGGGGTTAATTTCTTTGCAACCAGCTCTTCCAGTGCCTGTTGTGTCAGCAGGATGGAAATTGCAGGTAAACCAGTAGCCACAGGTATGTGCGGTTGCTAAGGTCTGAATGCAAAGCTCTCTTAGTACTCAAACACTTCCTTATTAGCACAACATTCAGAGCATGGGACATCCTGCCCCAGTAGCCCATACTCTGGAAAATTCCCATCCCACCTGCATGAGGTGGCACGAACTCACAGGCAGGTTCCCAGGACATCTGCAGCATCCCCCACCCAGCCCTACCCTGGATCATGGGGCAAGCTGATTTGCCTCCCCCTATGCCTTCCAGCTCAGAAGATTCCCAGGAGATAAACGCTGGGAGATGGGCTAATTTTGTCTCTTAACTGGTGACACCTGTAACATAAATAGTGCCATGCTGTGCCCGTGGTAGTGAGACTCTTGATGCTGCAGAGACAGGAGGGTTGTTCTAGGTATGTGAGTAGATCTGTTCTGTAAGTGCATTGACTGGCAGTACTCTGTTAAGAATGCATTATATTAATCTAATATCCTGCTAAATACTAGGTAGATAAATTAGTTTCTTCTTTCATTCTCTCTCCAATAACTATTCAAAGTGTTTCTCTCTTGGTTTTAGTTCATATCATAGACTGACACTTGATGGTCTCAGTTCCTCATACCTTTCATACATTATGATTTACATACTGCAAAGAGAAATGCTTTACATTGATATTGCATTTCTGAGTAATTTCTGATGCATGTTTCACCCATGAAATCCTCTTGTCCTTAACTGGGTGCTCTTTTTTTTTTTCCTCCCCAAGCCTCCTGCCTCTGTGGAGACCTGCTTCAGCTGTTAACAAGTTGTCTTGCTATTATTCCTGAGAGCACCTGTATTTTTTGTTTTTTCTTAAACATTAAATTGAAACCTTTATTTTTCTGTTTTCTTCCAAACTTTATCTAAGACCAGCTAATGTACTCACTAAATCTGTGCCCCTTCTACCTAAGTGTGATTTGCACAGAAATTTAAACTGGGGCCAACTTCTGTGCTGCCTTTGCCAACGTGTTCAGAGAGATTGCATGTGGCAAGAATTTGGACAAGGTAAGACAAGGAGAACCTAATTCTGAACTTTCTCAGTTTAAGTCTGGACTTTCTCCATGACCATTGGGTTCACGTAAAGCAGAGTAGATTAGATCCCAAGGTCCCCTTTTTAGTATATACAATACTGAATTTCATGCTTTTTATTCAAACCAGAAGAGAAGCAGGTGCTGTTGTGTATTTTCTTCCTGTGGTCAATGTTATTGTTTATTACTTCCCACAGGTTTGCAAAAACAGACCCTACTCAAGTGGTTTTGGGAGTCTCCCCAGCAGTATCCATAAGCTGCAGGGTTTCCTTGGGCTCTCCAGATGAGTCTCTTCTTGCTTTCCAGTGCAGACCTCCTCCTGGGATGAAAGTAGGCAGTGGAACTGGTTCCTTCTGTCCCACTTTTGTGCTGTGCACATCACTGGGCTTTATCATTAGTAGGACTTAATGTCAACTTCAAATTCATTTCAACATGAAAGCAGCATTTCTTGTAGAAGTGGGTTGACTCTGAACATAGCGAGAATGGACCAGAGCTCATCACTCTTTTATTAATCTTTCAGTCAGCTAATTAAAGAAGCAGAACACGGTCTTGCTCTTTGCATTGCTTCCTAGTATAGATAAAGTATTAATTTCAACCTTAGCTGCAGGAGGACATTGGTAAGAGATGTTTGGATCTGAGTAGGTTTCCTGCTTTGTTTTAGTCTGTTTCTGAACATCTGCTGAGGTGGGTGGCTGCTTCAGGGGGGAGGGAAAATTAACTTTATTGATTGAGTAATTTCCTTTATGAAGTCTCTGAAGGGGATGGCTGCCTGCAGAAATAATATTTGTTAAATGGCCATATTTGGAAAATGAGTCAGTGAGAAACAGCATGCAAATCCCCCAGCTTATCTCCAGCAGGGAAAGAACAGAGATGTGCTAAGCAACAAAGATGGATGCTGACTTGGATATGACAAGTTAAAATGACCCTAATAGGAATTTTTTTTAATTTTTAACTAAGAATATGTTAGGAAAATATTGTAACTGGGCATTCCAAATGCTAAAATTTCTTCTAGTGAAAAAATTTGTACAGAAATAATTGCCTACCTGCAAAATATGTTTAAGTTCACATTAATGCTGAGTGTGCAAGGTTTTGCAGCTCTATCCTTCACCTACCTTCACCTGCTTTTTCTTAAAAAAAAAAAAATAGAAGAGAGCACAATGATGTATTTAAGGCGTTAACAATAAAAGAAAGGGAAAAGAAGCAATCTTTTTGTTGCATGAACTACTTCAGCATACTACACAAGGGTGGGAAGGCCCTAAAAACTTAAAATACCTCACGGGCAAATCCTTAGGTTTCAGACAGCCAGGCAGCAGCCCATCTAATTAGCTACAGCTACTGTCTCTTTAGTAGCTTTCTCACTGCTGACCTCTCTCATTTACTGTGAGTCTTTGTAAGAGAACATTTTCCGCAGTCTTTTGTCCTGGCAGCTGACTCTTTAAACCCAGGAGCAGATTGAAACAGTTTCTACTTTCTACCAGTTTGTGGGTGTCTTGGGTCTCATTTCCTCTTGTGTTCCTGAAGAGATGCCGCGGCCTCACTTGGCTTTTATGTCGCTGTGGGCTTGGAGTGCCTGCTAGGGAAATGGTGATGCTTGTTATTTGGAAATCTTGGGGAAGGGTAGAGGAGACCAGCAGCAAATTGATGTGAAGTTAAATTATTGCTTTTGTCCTTAGCCTTGAGACTGGGGTGGGAAGTGGTAGATGAAACAATATGAAATCTGATATTTACTGAGTAAGCTTTTTAAAACTCTCGCTTTAGCCTGGGAGGCTGCCCGTGGAACAGAATAACTCTGCACTGATGCAACTGAAGTGCTCCCTGCCAGAGCTAAAACCAAACCAGCTCAGCGCCAGAGAGGCGTGTGCAGGGAAGCGCTGGGGGCGAGCAGCCGCTCCGGGAGCGCCGGGGGAGCCGCTCTGCTCACACCGGAGCGTCCCGGCCGCCCCCGAGGGGACACCGGCAGCTGGGAAATGCCTTGAGGCCTTGGGTGGAAGGTATAAAAGGTTTACAACCGTGTTACTCGTTCTCACTGCAAATCCCTCCGCACCACTTCTCTAACACGGGTAATAAAGCGTGCAGCAAGCAAAGCAAGCCCTCTGAGTATCTGGGGCTTTGCAAAGCAGATACACTGCGCCAGGAGAGACTGCGTGGTTTGGCAGTGCCCCGCTGGCAGCACCCGCCCTCCCCTTCCCTCTTGATGGGCACTGCCTCGTGCCTGTGCTCCTCTCCATGAAATTCCCAAGTCTCATCCGTGACAATGAGTGTTATGTAGCCCACCTGAAAATTCTTCTCTCTGGAGTGGTTTTGCTGTATGATTTTTCAAAGATGTAAGTCTCTGTACTCGGCACTGATGAGGCTGAACCTCGAATCCTGTGTTCAGTTTTGGGCCCCTCACTGCAAGAAGGAGTTTGAGGTGCTGGAGTGTGTCCAAAGAAGTGCAACAAAGCTGGTGAAGGGTCTGGAGCAGCTGAGAGAGCTGGGTGTGTTTAGCCTGGAGGAGGCTCAGGGGAGACCTTCCTGCTTTCTACAACTGCTTGAAAGGAGATTGTGGCAAGATGGGGATCAGCCTCCTCTCCCAGGCAACTAGTGACAGGATTCAAGTTACACTGGGGGAAGTTTAGATTGGATATTAGCAAATATTTCTCCGTGGAAAGTGTTGTCACACATTAGAACAGACTGACCAGGGAAGCGTTTGAGTCTCTGTCCCTGGAGGTATTTAGGAGGTGTAGATGTGGCACTTGGGGGCATGGTTTAGTGGTGGACTTAGCAGTGTTAGGGTAGCTGCTGGATTTTATGATCTTAAAGTTCTTTTCTAACCTAAATAATTCCATGATTCTAATTCCAAATGTTTTTATAGGGGATCAGTTGATCAGAGTAGTACTGAAATATGATGCTGTAAATACCCCCAACAAAGGGAGGACTGCAAGGTGTGAAATAAGCACAGAATGAGCAATAAGACTGCACTGAGGTGTGCAATGGCCCTTCCTAAGGTTATCACAAAGACAAAACATTTTAAAAAATACAACTTCCTACAAGTCTGAGGGCACTAGCTCTGGCCAATGAACATTTTGGCAACTCTTTAAAAGATAATCCTTCTAAGAATAATATTTAAACCCTCTGTTTACAGTAAGGGTTGTTTTCTGGCCCTGGATTGTGAAGTGTTTTTATCCTTGTTCTGTTTGCTTTAATAAAGATGGATGTATCATGCTCATGTCCCAGAGAAATATGAATTAGGTTATTTCCTTCTAACTGAAGTTTTCTCTGTATCTTAATTGAATGTACTCTAATTTGCCCTGTGAGGTTGGGAAAGAGGAACATTCTGTGCAGAAAATCCTGCCCAGTCTAGGTCGTACAGGAGGTCTAATGAATGGGCTGCTGAGGTTGTTCCATCAGCTCCCTTGATCTGCCCCAGAGCCTCCATCAGCTTGCAGAGGAGAAAATAATTAAGCATTGCAATAAAAGTTTTCATAGCACTTACAGGTGGATGAAGATCTGCACTACTGAGTGTAATGTAACTCAATTGTTTAAATGGGGCAGCGTGTCCTAGTCTGCCACTGACTTTTTTACCAGAGGCAGCATATTCAGAATTGAAAGTGGTGTTGCTAGTGCCTTTTTCATGCCAGCCATGTTACCTTTAGCTGCACCCTTTCTGTTAGACTCTAGTTATATGTTAGGGAGTTCTTCCACTGGGAGTATCTTGGGGGAGTCCTACAAGTGTCAGTTCTGATCTCCATACCAAAATAGCAAACACTGATCTGCTTTGTGTTGGATTTGGTGTAAAGGATCAGGTCAGTTATACCTGTATGAAGTGCAACATCAAACAGTGCTGGATTCACTGCATTTACTGTAGTAGATTTGCTCCAGCTCTGTCTGGTCGTCAAAAGGGGCTCAAATGACTCTTGTAGAGTGGACCACAACTGGTTCCCTAGGCAAGAAGCAAAATCCTATCTTTTTTGAAAAAACCAAGGCTTTAATGTCTTTCATTCTGCATTCTGGTGTATTTGAGCTTACTCCTGGTAGGGAGACTATTAATATATATTTCTTCTTAATCAAGTGCTGTTATTGACAAATATATTAATTCAATGGCAAGCCATTAAAATGGGGGTGTGAGGAGGAGGCTGAGCATATGACAGAGGAGAAGAGAGGCAAAGGAGGGCGGGTTTGCTTGTCCTGGGGCAGATGGGGTTGGGAGGATCCAGTTGCATTCTTTTGGTATCAAAAGGGGTGCTAGAGAGTTAAAGAGTAATTTCAGTAAACAGAAACTTTGTTAAATAGTAAAATTCCTTGTAGGCAGAGGAACAGGGACAGCCACTGAGGTTACACAGCACTGAGAATTAGCACGTACCTCTGTGCTGGTAATACCTGTTCACTGCTAGAAGCAAGCCAGATTAAGCAATGTTCCTCATATATACCCTTCTCAGAATTTTGGAGGTTTTAAGTGCTCTTGTGATTTCTGAACATGTACTGTGCCCTTGGAGTTGCTGTCCTGACAGTGGTGGGGGGAAATAAAAAGCCTCAAGTTAGAAGTCTGAGTTTTATGTCTCAATGAATTTCACTGGTTCTTTAAGCAAGCAAAATGAGAAACTGCTCCAATGCCTCTGTGTAATCAATTTCAACATTTATGACTCAGACTATGAAACATGCAGTGCTGAATTATTCACTCTGGACCAAGAAGAAAAATAAGACAGCTTCTCTTACTACACTGTGAAATATTGTCGCAGGACAGCAGTGGTATGTTGAACTCCTAAAAATCCTCTTTGTGTTAACTAACTAAAAGTAGCAAAACATAACAGGCTTGGCTTTTGGATATACACAGTTTAATTCATAGTCTTTTGGGGTTTGTTTTTAAAACTGCACTTTTCTTAAAGCACAGGAAAAGCTGAAGTGAAAATATGTGCATTTGTTTATCGGAACAGCATGATGTAACATGATAATTGTTATTTCTGTTGCCTTTGATCTTCAGCACACAAGACAGTACAGCTTCAAGGTTGGGCAGGGTCACAGTCCCGCTGGCTCCTGGGCCTTTGCTATGGATGCCTGAAGTCGTCTTCATTTGACACCTTCACAGTACCCTAAAACACTCAACAAATGATCTGTGTCCAGCTTGTGAATGTCTTGGCATTTTTTCAGAAAGATCGTGCCCTGAGACAACCTTTTTGCAGTTTGACTAGCTGTAAATAACCCAGACCTAATGCTAACTTTTCTTGAAAAGAAGCTATGAGGGAAAGCATTTTTCAGCCAAAAAAACCCCAACTAAATCAGGTATAAAACCATTTCACTTGAATTTGTACTTACTGGCTCAATCCAGAAAGCATCATTATTATCATACCAATTTTTAGGCAAAATCACCGATTTTTTTCTTCTCTCCCTGACAGATTAGCAGTCAGCCTGAGGAAAGAGTTATGCAAAGTCTGTATGCTCAGCAAGAAGTTGCCTGGATGATTACCTGAGTAAAATGTCCTACTACAGGCTTCAAGCTTCAGGGGAAAGCCTTTTTGCAGAAGCCTGGTCCTGGCTCCTGAGGACACTTCCATGGTCCATTTCTTCAAAGAGTGGGCTACAGCTCACTGAATGTCTCAGAGGTGCACCTTTCCCATGGCAGTGGGTGGTTACTGCCCTTGCAGATAAAGCAGGGGCTTTACATTTTGTTCTCTTCTCAACTTGAGAGAATTCGAATCCATGTGTCCTATTTCCAAGGCAACCACTTATCCTGGAAGAACACCCTTCTCTCCTTTTGAATGTGTTCTGCCAAACCAAAATTAATTAAATGGAAAGAAAGCATGAACACAAAGACACAAAAAGGCTGCAGGGTTGTGGGCTACAGCTTAGGGCAGTTGTGAGGAAGAGGGGAGATGTTGGATTTGTGTAAAGGATCAGGTCAGTTGGTTCCTGCCCCCAAGATGAGTTGTGTTTGGCACTTGAACAGTAATGTATGCCAGCATTTCTGGCAGTGAGGAGAGTAACCAGAACTCCCTGCTCACCCTGGAGTGCCCTGAGCATGGTGAGTGCTTCCCTGAGCAGTACCATGGCTTCAGCTGGTGAGATGGGGAGTGTTGCCTCACAGAGGAGGAAGATGTCACCCAGTGACAAAGGTATCCTGCTCAGAATCACAGCTTTCTTGCCCACAGACAGAAGCAGCCAAGCATCAGATTAACAAATTGAGAGAACCCCACCTCATCCTCTGTTCTACAGGAAGACGGGAGCTGCCGTGGCATCTGTCTGCATCTCTGAGACTTGGAAACCAACTGCCCCATGGCTGAGTGTTTCCTGCCACCGGGCTGAACTAAAGCCCTGCTTCTGGGTGTGGAGCAGGGTGAAGCAGAGCAGGATGCTGAGCATCTCTGCTTACCCTCAGCTGAGGCAGTTCTGGATGTATAAAGTGGTGCAGCTCAGGGCACCTGGATGGGGAAGTGGAAAAAGTAGGTATCTGTCAAATTGAGTTTTCTCCAGTGCTAGGAGGCAATCACGCAAAGAGAGTCTGGGATCAGGTGTTTGAGTCCTGCACAACTCTTTTTTATGGACTTGTATGCTTTTTTGGTCTCCCTCTCTCTCACTGTTTGGTTTTGGGTTTTTTTACTTATCCCAGGTGCCTTGGTCTGAATTACCTCATTTCAAGAATCCTAGCAGGTCTCTGAAAGGATAAGAATTTAAAGGGATTAGGTACTTTTAGTGCAACTAAACATACGAAGTGTCCTCTAGTATACAGAAAAGCTAGTTTAAAACCTGCTTCCAGTTCCTCCATTTAATCTAAAGGTTGTCTGTTCAAGAAGCTTGAGAGGAGTGTTGTTCGTACTAGTACATAGTGATACAAAGAAATACTGCTTTTGGGGATGTGAAAATTTGGCTGTAATGATGTTTTAGCCTGGACGTGCTCAGCCAGGACATGTTACAGGAAGAGGGATCAGCATTGGCTCACTCCTGCTCATTGGCAGGCATTCCATGTTACTGATGTCTCTGCTTTTGGAGCCAGAGAGAGGAGGCTGAAACGAAACTTAGGATAGGCAAGGAAAGAGTGATGTGTAAAATCGTGAATCTCGGCATTCTGATCACAACCATGGTTATAATTAGTGATATGGCAAAGATAAAATATGCAACGTGCCTGAAGGACCTATATATCCACTGCTCCCAGATTGCTATCTGACAAGCTAATTAACCATAACAGTGTTGAAATACATACTCAGAATGGTTACTTGGGACTGGACTGACTATTCTTTCATTACAGTGAGATGGAGAAAGCAAAGAGAAACTTAAGAGTAAGGGAAGTAGTGAAATGAAGGACCTATTTCTCAACCAGAATGAAGGAGTCCAGGCTAGCAAACCTGCATTACAACTGATGTTGGAGGTGAGTGATCTCCCTACCTTGAAGAGACTTCTTTTCTTGTACTTACATTTTGGAGTGTCTTCCATTTTCTTTTGCCCAAGAGTGGGCACTTTTGAGTCACCAGGCTTTCTGTGGATGCCAGAACAAGAGCATAAGCAGTGGAATGACGATGGAGCATTTCCTCAGGTTAAGCAGAATGAGGCTCCAAATTTGGCTTACTGAATGAACAGCTTTCTCATCTGTAGGTGCTTGGGTACATAGTGCTGAATGACTACATTTAAATACATCATTATTGTTTGGTGTGTGCTGACAGGTTCTGGTGCAGAGGGAAGAAATCCTTCATCTAAAGGAGAAAAATGCAGAGGTGGTCATAAATGACAATTGCTCTCTCCTGTGAAATGCTGATGTATCAGCATGTGTTCTTGTCCTGCCTGCTTGGGACAGAGAGCTGGGATAATGAATGTTTTGTTGGTTTTGACGTGTAGAAGATGTCAGTTATGTGGAAAGTGTTTTCTGGAAAATTTCAGATGGGTTTCTATATTGACTACACCTACAATGGCTTGGCAGGGCACCCTGACAATGCTTTGTACGCTTGCAATGCACTGCCTCACACTTGCTTACGCTTTTGGTCTCTTTGCTGGGCATACTTCAATCCCCTTCTCTGTTGCTCAAACAGAATGGAGTGTTCCAAGGTCTATGAATTCAAATTACTGGTTCTGTCCCCTTACTCGAATGTGGCAATTTGAAGCGGAAGCCGTAGCTCATGCAGGGAAGTTGCACACTGTTGAAACAGTATGTCTAGAACCTTGGAACTATTAAAGAATTGCAAGTGAAACAGGACCCTTGTAAGTGAATTGTAGATCTCTAGCTAGACCCAGTTTCACTCCTGCCGCAGGTGGAGTCTGACATGGCAGAGAAAAGGCCTCTCTGCAGGAGATGGCATGTCAAAGGGGTCTGTTGCCTTTTTCATTGGGAATGTGTATGTACATCAGTTAGAAGGGCTTTTGGGAGTACCTTTCAAACTTTCAACTTCTTTTCTGCATTATTAGCATAGAGGTGTATTTATGCCTGGCCTGATGCACCTCTTGAGTGCCTTATGTTTTTGCAGGAGTTGGCTGTTAAAGGAGCTGCTTACAGTGACTGGGAGGTTTGTGGTGGAAGCTCCTCTCTGTATGTGAATGTCGGAGTTACCTTCATTTCCTGAGTAATTGATGAGCAAATGAGAACACTTCCTCCAAACTGAAAATTCATTGTAGTTGAAGTTTAGGGAGCCCCAATGATGATTAAGCAATCCCAAACTATCTCATAAATTGAGAATTGAATAAGCTCATACTTTGTTCTGCTAAGAGATAAATGCCTGCGTTTAAACAAAATCTTTACAATTCCACTGTTCATTCACCCAAGAGCACCTCAGCACATTTTCTGTCCCTCACCACAATTTCTTGCTCTCTTTTTAGCCACTGATACCCCATTGTAGTACCAAACCTGGAAGGAGGGCATGGAGGGGGATTAAGAGACCAGTAGAGCTGTACTTGATTATTGCAGATGGTAAGAAAAGGTCATCACTTGCTTTAATTTTTCTGCCTTGCAAAAGTATGAAATGTCAACATACCACCATATTTTGGTTCAATATTTAAAACTATTGAAAGAAAAGAGTAAGATGTAGTAGAGGTAGCTGAGTATTGATTTTCATTTTAATACATGGGGGATTTCTGATTGAATAACAAAGCTCCACAATGCCAATAGACCAAAATGAAGTTTTGGCACAAAAGGCACATCTTGCAGTGCTTAATCAAGCAAATATCCTAAAAATTCAGATGGAAATCTTGCTGCAGGAAGGATCATTTTTTGGCTATGAAGTATAAGAACAGCACCTACATTAATAAATTTTGACATGATATACTTACTTTCTTCTTTGTAAATGACTTGGTTTTTTTGTTTGTGCTTATAATGCTAAATCTCCTCCTTCCTGCAGAACCACAGAGCTTGCTTTTAAGTCCAGAAAATTGTTATTGGCTTGTTTTCAGCTGATTCTCTTGACAAAGGTAGAGAGATCTGCCTCTCCCTGGAATGCATTAAAGTAGTGGATATGAATGTTATAAATATATGAAGAAATAAAGACATTTCTTCAAAATAAGTGAGCAGCATCTCCTACCTCAGCAGACACCTTGCCGCCTCCACTCAGCAATAGACAGAAACATGGCTGTTTGCATAGATGCCCTTCTTCTGAGCTGTTGCCTTCCATTTCAAATCTAATCTTTCTAAAGGATTCAGTCATATCAAGTTAAATCTAAACAAAGGAAGGTCTTGAAAAGTCAAACAAAGAAGCAGTATCATTTTACTGCAGCGTCAAAAAAATAAATAAAATATTTGCTATAATTTTTTATCCCCTGTGCAGATAGAAATGCTTTCTAGTCAGTCATGGTGACTGTTTTCTTTTCTCTGGGCTTTCGTGTTGAAGGAGAGGCAGAGGGTAACTCGGGACATCGGTAAGTGGCTTTTCTTGTAACATGAGATTTTCCTGCAGCACACAAGCAAGCACAGCATTTGTGTGTAACTCAGCACAAGCAGTCCTGCAGAGGTGACCACACTTAGTTATTGATGGAAAGATGACACGGCTCCCAAGCCGCACAGAAGCGGCTCCCCGATGGCGTGCGTTAGTTCACATAGAAGGCATCCAGACTATGTCACTGCCAGACAGCTCTGCCTTATTAGGATGAGGCAGTTTTCTTCTGAGCCTGCGCCTTCCTGGGTTTTTCAGAGCCTCATGAATGGGTGGATACCAATCTGACTCCCACCTTTTTTTTTCATGCCAAAGTGGTTATCCTGTTTTAACATAAACGAGAGCCCCTTTCTTTAAGCTGTGTGTTGGCATTTCCTTGAGCCTGAATCTGCGGTTTTCTATCTTGGGAAGGCACAGACTGTGTTCATCGCCATCTGTGGGTGAAAGCTATATTCTTCACATGTTTAGGTTCACAACAAATCCTAAAGTGCTGGTGCAGTAGGGGGAATTTCTACCTGAACCTCTTCTCAATCTGTCAACAGTGTTTTTTGTCACATGGGAACTTCCTGAGGAACCACTCTAATATTAACAAGCAATTATTATTGAGACTACTTGGACCAGGGCTTGAATGGTGCTGTGAAGTAAACACAGATATGAAACGTGGGCACTGCAACTTTGGCATTAAGAGCATGTCTGGTTTTTCACACCAATAAATTCTTTGCTTTAAAAACCTGCCGCAGCAGAAAAAAACTTTAAGGAGGTTAACTGTGGTCACCCATTTCCATAAAGAAACACAGCATACTAAACATGCTCTTTTTCAACACTGAGCAGACCCTGCGCGTTATGCAAGTGACAGCATTGGTCTCCAGTTGCAGACACTGAAGCTACATTTAACGTGTATCTGCAGGGCAGCTGGGCACTTCTGCAGGTCTGTGGGCGGAAGTGCTGGAGTCTGGCAGCTCAGCAAGGAGTCACTTTGCTACTGGGAATGCGCTAGAAAGCCTTGTTGATTGAACTTGATTCTGATTTCCACCGTTTGAGGCAGTCTGGCCCAAAATGTTCAGGAAAGAAGGTATCCTGATATTTGCCTCCAGCTTCAAGTAGATGGTTTTGCTGAAGCTGACAATTTACTCTTGTTTGTTCTCTGCTCTTATTTTGCAAACAAAGCAGGACTTTCTGAATGCTCAGAAAATGATTGACAATATTGTTCCAGAATAGACTTAACGAGGGTAACTTCTGCTTTTAGAAAAAGAAGTCAGACACATGACTCCTTTGAACATTTTCTGAGACCACATTTGTCAGTAATGGCTCTTTCCAGTAGTAAGCGTAGGCTTTTACAGCACCACCTTAGGAGTGGCTCTGGTGTCAGTGGTGAGGAGGCCAAGATTTGGAGTCCCACTGTGTTCAGTCCCACTTATTTTGTATTAATCACAAAAGGCTGACAAGTTCCCCAAGTGGTTTAGAATTTTTTTTCTGTTGTCTGAATTCCTGTTACATCTATAACTAACAAAAGAGCAGAATAAAAAAAGAAAATTCCTCTCATTTCTTCTCCAAGTGAGAAGACCCAGTAACTACTCTGGGGGAATCTATCATTGCTATAGCATTTCATTCATTTTTCTGCAATAAACTGTTAATTCCAGGAGGAAGATATTACTCTTCTAGACTCTCAGTCCAATAGGCGATTCGTTTGTCCTAAGGATTTATGTCAGTTCTCTTATCTAAATTTCCCACTTACTTTAGAGCTGTTGTTTCTGTAAATTTTGCCAGGGACATCCCACAACATTTCCTGTTCTAGACTTTCACCAAAGCCAAAGAGCGCAGCAGCTACACCCATAACTTCCTTAGACAGATTCCTGAGAGAATGCATCATCTCCCTTTTCTTGGCTTGCTGTAACATGCTTAACTTTTATAGGCATTAGACCTTTTAACACTTTCTAAATTTATGCTAGCAAAGAGATGGGCAGCACAGAACCCTGAACTGCATCCATCACATTGCTCTGTGTTAAATATACCTGAGAATGCAATGCCTCTCGCCTCTCAGAGATTCTACTTTGTATCAAAGACATGTACTCTTAATTAATAAAAACTGAGAGAAGACCTCGAGCAGAGGTGTTCTGTAAATCATTAAATTCTCAGGTCTCAATCTGCAGAAAAAAAGACGTGTTTAGACTATTACACTTGTGCAGAGCATGACTACCTCCTCTTCAAGGATTATGGCTTTTGGTGAGGAAGAAGCATGCAGGGGGTGTGAAAAAAAGGAAATCAGAGGTGAAACATAATGCTGACCTGCATAATGCACCATTTCTTTAAATATATATGTTTTTATTAGCTACAAAAAGCTTATTTCTCCATTGTAAAATATTTGCAGTAGCAGCTTTATTACCATAACAGAATTCTGCTTCTAGTTACACTTGTAACACTAACAAAAGCTCTTTATAGCTGCTTTTACAATGATACCTGCTTAAGATAAGCTTGAAAACTCTCTAACATTTCATTTTTTTTAAAGACCATTCCTTGGCTGTTCATTATACTTGCTTCCCCACGCCTGTTTTCTTGGAAATTCTGTATAAAAGCAGCATATTGGTTTTCAGTTCCTTTTTGTGAGCTTTCCCTTAACTCTGTAGGGCAGAAAGGTTTTGGAGGTTTTTTTAAAATCCTTTTTAACGTTGATTAGAAAACCATTTTGATTAAAGAATTCTCATGTTTGGTCCGCAGAGAACAGACTATAGTCAGAGAATCAGAAGATATCTCAAACAGCTACTGAAGTTTGAATGACTTAGAGAAGATCCACTATAAAGTGTCTTCCATCTGATACTTGCCTTCTTTGGCCTCACAGAGGAATTAATATATTCCCTTATGGTTCCCAGGAAGCTGGGCATGAACTGCATCAGAGCAAGTGCTTTATAAATTACAAGTTTTGAGGTTTGTTTGGGTTGGTTGGTTGGCTTTGCTGTAAATGGGTTTGCATCTAATCTTGTTTCCACTGGTTTTATTGAAAGTAATACCTGCTAGTTGACCAAATTACAGCAGTATAATTCTTGCCAGAATGGAAGCATTAGAATATATAAAAATTAAAATCTCAGGGTCCCTGAATAATACAGAGAGGTATCTAGCATAAGATAGATTTATGATCCTATCTGTTCATTTTCGTACTAAGCATCCAAACTCTAAATTCTATTTTAGGTAATCTTATTGTGACCTGAAAACTTAGCTGTTTTCCCTAAACAATCACTTTAAAACTTGGAAGCACCTCCAGAATGGCAGTTAAAAACAGTTTTGATGGTGTTCATCTCTGATGTGATTTCCATGTTATCAGACACCTGGCTTCATGGCTTTGCAAATTCTTTGTCTGAGAGAAAGGGACAGATTTGCTGGTGATAATAACTTTCTTACTGTATGAAGTACAGACTTAATAACTTCCAGGTAGTAAGATAAGGTTTCTCTCCTTCCATTGCTGCAGTTCTTGGCATGGGCTTTGCTGTTGTAGAGGGTCTGTCTCAGGAGCAGTTCCTCAGGTCTCCGTCACTGACTTGTAATACTTTGGTTACTGTCTGGTCCCATCTAGACTGTACAGTACTTGGGGACGGGATCCAGCTGCTGAAGCCCCTCTAAGTCCCCTGTGGCTGCACAGTGACAGATGGCTGCTTTGTAAAGCCTGGGTGCACAAATGCAGTCTGATCTCTGCTGGGGCCGTGGGACACCGTGGTTCAGCTCCCCACATGCCAGAGCTGCTGCCACTGCCTGGGCTTGCTGTGAAACCGTAGGCCAAGGTTGCCCACCTAATCCTCTGCAGGTGGCTGATAAAGCCCTGAGCTGGTTTGTGGCTTAGCTTGACGTGCAGAAAAATGGGAACATGAAAGTAAAGACAGCCATGTCAGCCCCGTGGGGCTGCTGTGGCACGAGCTGCACGCCTCCCTGCCTGCTGCAAGGCCGATGGATCCCTGCTCCAGCGCCTGTCCACAACAGGAATAAAGGCATAGCAGCAGTAGTGCTGCTGCTGGCTGCCAACACAAGAAATCCACTGACTGAGGCTCTGCTCACCTCTGCCTGCCTCCAACACATAGACTGGGCTGGTAGTGGAAGAAAATTTTCAAGGCAGTAATTTCTAGTGGCTGTCACCAGTTAGTGGCCACAAACACAGAGGCAGAGCAGAAATGCTTCTCTCATTCTTCCAAAAAATAAATGCCTCATCCATTTATTTGGCCTTACAGTAAAAAAAGAGAGCCTGTTAAAAGAATTTATCTGAAATTTTCTGCCTCTGAGCAGGTAGCTGATATAAAAAGATCAACATTTTCTAACAAAACAGGGCAGGGCTGGCTTTCATTTTATAATTTCAAGAAAACAATCTTTGGCTTTGTAGAAATAAATGAAGCACAGAGAGAGGCAGGGATACTGGCTTTGCTGAGTCCTTTGCTCAATTTTTCCCCCATGCTTTTCTGATCCCTCCTTAATTGATTATTTTGCTATTTAGTGTGGTTATTTTGGTGTGTAGGACTAGAGGATTAACTGGATGGTATCTTTCTCCCCCTACTGCATTTTTAAGATCCTTTGGAGAGTTTTCAGAACATACTTTCATCTCATGTAATTTAAACAGAATCTTTTTCTAGTAAGATTTATGAAGTCTTGATTTTAACTCTATTCCTTTTCTCATGTTTTTTAAAAGTGACATTAGAATCAGCACCAAACTCAAAAATAATCTGAGGTTTTCCGTAACATAAGACAGGGAAAAAAGGTTTCCCCTGTTACTGGCCTGCTCAAGGCAGCTGAAGACTTGTATGGCATCTGATGTAATTTTATCCCAGGCTTTGCTTGAAAAATTAGGTCTTTCAACACCCTCAATGAAGCCTGAAGTGCAGTACATGAAGTTAACCCATCACCTGGCCATCTTTGTCTCTGCTGTCCTGGAAGGAGGGACAGGACTGGCATAGCTCCTTCATACTGTAAAGGTGGCAAATTTTGGTTGAAGTAAATAATGCTTTAACTGTGGCACTTCTGTACCTGGGGAGTTGCTGTCTGAGAATCTTAGCTGAGGCCAGGGTTCCTTTACGTTGACACTTGACATTTTAAATTCATATCTTTCTATGTCATATAACTTTGAGCCACCAATACTGGCGTCAATTAGATAAGGAGATTAATTTGTGCTGTTGTTGCAATATCTCTCGCAATACTCCACTGGTTTTCTAGGCTGCATGACAGGGAAGAGAGGTTAGGTCTGTCTTTTTCATGCTTGTGTGTTATCTATGCCAGAATGGGACTAACAGCACCGAAGTCCAATAATGTCTGCAAAATACTTTGTCATCATTGCTTGGACATGTTGGAAATTATAATGGGCTTGAAGCAGAGATTTTGGGCCTGGGATTCCTCTTCTTTTCCCTACAGCTGTTGCACAAAGTTCTTGTATTGTGAGAGTGAACAGTCACCTCTAATCCCCGCAGACATGTTCCTACTTGCTGTGTATGTCCTTCTAATGTCAGAACCCAGTATTGGATTAGTGCCAGGGTTAACATTAACATGCATTTCCTTAACATGGAGAAGAGGGACAGCACATGAATATTAACTTTGAAATGCCCCTGGCAGGTTTTGCCAGCCATCTGTCCAAACTTTGCAACAACAATCATTTATTTAGACTGAATATGGTGCTATGGTTAAGATCTGTATCACTTTCCATGGGATCTAACTTGCCTCTCTCCACTGTAACCAGTGCATCCCAGCACAGAGCTTTCTCAAGACATGTGGAGTGCTTAAATCATGTTTTGTGGTGTTTCAGAAAGAGAAGTCTCTCACTCTGAGAGAGACTTGCTCCAGAATGGCCAGCAGCCCAGTGCTTAGGGCTTAAGGCACCAGCCAGGCAGCAGAGCCAGGGCAAAACAAGGGCTCTACCTGATAGGGAACAAGAACTTGGCCTGGACATGCCACGAGTGCCTTGAATGGTGGGTTGCTGTTGTTCAAAAGGTTTCTCTCTTTATTTTTATCAAGCAGAGAAGCTTTTTCTTTCAAAGCTAAAGTAAAAAAAAAAAATACATACATATATATATAATCTTACTTTGGCAACTACTACCTAAGAGCCTAGCAGTTTAAGTTCCCCTAATAACACCTATATTAAGTAGGGAAGGTCTGTTCTGCTACATTTTACAAACCAGGACATGAGAACAACCATCCTGCAAGGTAAAATAACCCTAATAAAACAGAGCACTGACACAGTTCTTCTCCTAGTTGAACCAGGCAAGGCCTCTCTTAGTCTCGTACCCTGAGTGACACAGGCTATAGGCCAACATGGTAGCCACTGAAACATTTATACCTAATCCCCCTCTGTGGTATATCCCAGCTGGCTGGAAGACCTTCCAAACTTCCACCTCAGCCCAGGTAATAGAGGAATCTGGATCTGCCCTCTCATGTCTGAACATGAATTCAGAAATCAGGCTTGTATATACATTTTGAAAATATACTTCTCAAAATCTTCTAGTAAGGCAAGCTAAAAAGCTATGATTTCCACAGGAAAAAAACACATGAGGTATGTCTTTCAAAGGCCTAACTATAGTGAAGTGTGATAATTGCCAACATGTGTATCTTATTTTCAAAATGTAATCCAGCCAATCTCAGTTAATAAACTGGATCATGTATTTGTTTACAGTATTCTTCTTTTAAAAGAGAAGTCCCATTTATAATAATCTCATACACATGGAAGTAATTTTATTTATGTCTTATTGGTTGGTCACGTTTTTAGAAGATACTTTATTCCAGTTTCACTAAAGCAAGGAATATTTTAGTTATGAATCTATTATTAAAGAAAAATCAGTGACACTTGTTTGTTTTCTAAGCACTGCAGACAAAGTGAGAATTATTTCTGGGTTTTCTGTTGTTCTACAGGGTACACCCTGAGCTCGCCCAAGAGCTCTGCCACATGCCAGGTAAGACTTTGTAACTGCAGCTGAATAGCCAGTATCACCTTATTTTCCTCTTTTATTCCAGTCTTTCCCACAGCAAGTACACATTTCAGGCATCTGCCAGATGGAAGTGCTGCTTTCACCCAGCACAACCTTGTAAAAACATCTTTCAAACACTGCTCTCCACATTGTCCAGATTGCATAATTCCCAGGCAAACTAAGCCAAATTAATGACTTTCTTTTTTTAAATCCCCACTCCAAGAGTAGAAAGCCTGTACATAGGAGTTTAAAGGAGCAAGGACTTGCTGACAAAACCTGTGGTGAACTTAACATCACATTCAATTGTTTCTAACAGTTGCAAAACAGAATGTTCTCATTTCCAGTTCATTTCAGTTTTACATCAGATTTACACTAAGCCATGATTGTATTAATAGAGGGAAGTAAATAGTGATGGAGTTTTTGCTGGAATAGATACTTTTTCATCATTGTGCTTCAGCTTTTACATGAGGAACCCTTTTCACTGATCTAGTTTTTGTTGGATTAATATATTTATGTTCCCTATTTTCCTGTATTTTGCAATCCCAAAATAAGTATTTAACCATTAACCCCAAAAGGGCTTTTTAATATTTCTGCCTAGTTTTGCTCCCCTTACTTCCATATTCCTAGCAAGCAGATCAACTGTGACATATCCATATTCCCTCTGAGCAGTGCCTTGCTTCCCAAAATCTTCCTGGACACCAGTGGATGTCCTTGTTATGTCTGGCAGTAGCTACCAAACTGTGATTTACCAGCCCAGTGAGATTCTGGCAGTTCCAACAGGGCAACTAGCCTGACAAAAATACAATTGTTCATATAATTTATATGGTTGCAAGCCCAACAGGAGCAGGATAAAATGAAGGAAAATTTGGGAAAGAAATCTAGGGTAAAAGCTAAATAGCTGCGAACACAAACATCACAATCTGGCTCTTGATCATAAACAATGTTGTTGAATGCCATAGGACTGTTGCAGATGTTTTGTGATGCAAAAGAGAGAGGCAATCCTTGGCATTTGATGATCACCTGTGCATGCCAGGATGCTTCATTCGTAAAAACATTAACTTTGCACCCCAGTGGCTATCTGCACATACCATTTCAGCTCTGTTGTAGAAATTGTGCCAGTAGCTTGTATGGGCAAATGGAAATTATTATGCCTTGGCTTTATTCAGCTACAATGTCATGAAGGATTTTTCTTTATAAGACTTCATCCTACTTACACCATGTGTTCCCGAATCATCCTACTTGTTTGGCTGTTTCAAAAGAACCACTTTACAAGCTTATCCTTGTGGTTGCTAAATGATACAATAAAAGTTCAGTTCAAATGCAGAGCTAATTCCACAACATTTCATTTCTTCTAGTTTATTGTTTCATCATGTTTATTAAATGTTTAAGAGGTCAGTGTCTTGTAATACCCAAAGAATGGAAGTCAGTTAAGATCCACATCTAAAACTAATAAACTTGTCAAAACCTATAGGGTCTGAAAATAAACATCAGGTTCTTTTGTGATAATAACTCCATCTTTACAGAAATCTGCACTTCATAAAACTGGAATTGAATTGTTAGATTCATGCATCTGATTCCTGTGAACAAGGGTGCTGGGTGCTCAGGAGACTGGCTGGGGGAATGGGCTAGGGCATGCAAAGCCACCTAGTTCTCCATCAGAAAACTTAGTGTGGGTGACAAAAGGCCATATGGAGGTATTGAGGGAAAAGCTGTCCTGAGTATTTAGATCAGTGAAGTGCCACACTTGTGAATACCAATTCTAGAAAGTCAAAATTTTCTAGGTCATTCAGCTCAGAAGTTGGAGGATGAGCAGTGAAAGTCTGAAACTCTGGTTCCTTCCTCCTTTGAGGTGTTTCCCCACCTTTGGGCTGCTCAATGACGCAGAGTAGGCTGGAGAAATTATTGCCACATGCTCATAGCGTTCACTCTCTTTGGCTGCACTGGTCTTGCTTTATGCTGCTCTGGCACCACAGAGCAGCCCTCAGTGCCCTCACCTTGGGTATTACAGCAGCAAGAGGCAGGCAGAAGCCACCGTGAGCCCCTGTGCTGATCTCTTGTAGCCCATTCCCAGTGGTTTTTGTGATTCAAGTTCTCAAGGTTAGAGTCCACCTGGATGCTCAACCAGACTTCAAGAGTCAGGCAGAAGCCAGGACAGAGGAAGGATCTCACTGCAAATTGTACCTTATGGTCTGATGAAAGTCGAAAATGAGTAAAGGAACAGGAGGGAACTTGAAAGGGTGAAGAGCCTGGACTTGCAGGTTATTTTCCTCAGTGTGGATGTTGCATGAAAGAACTGTGGCAAGAGCCTCTGAAAGCACATTTGAAATGCTGACACCCCAGGCAACAGGTTGGACACATGGTTGTCCTGACCTCAGCTAAGGTACATGGAAAAGATTTCCAGCTTCATAATGCATGTCCTTCCATTTGATCAAATGACATAAGGCTGTGTTTTGGGAGGTTATCTAAATTTGTTTGTGGCCATCAGAATGTGAAAGGAATGCAGATGGAAGGTTGATTTGTTTTGGGTTTGTTTGTTTGTTTTGTTTTTTTACTACAAGAGAAGTGAGGTCTAGTGGAAACTATTTACTCCGAAGTGGAAGCTTTCGTAGCTCCAGACATGTAGGTGCCTAAGTAGACCTTGCTTCCTTGCTCAGGCAATGGATACTATGTCAAACTGACCTGGAGGATTAAACAGTATTTTGTTTAGGGGTACTGCTATGAGAATTTCCAGCGTGGAAATCAAAGGTGTCTTTGGCTTAAAGAGAAAGAAAACTAAGGATTAAGTGTTAGCAGCCTTACTTTTTTTACTAATGAGGACTTAACTGGTTAACTGTGGTGTTAACCCCATGACACTACAAACTGTAGGAGACACTGAAAAGTAAAAATGAGGAAATACAGAAATGAGAACTTTAACTGTCAAATGAAGATGGGTTTATAGTATTCATGCAGACAATATAGAAAAGTGGCAGTATTTGCCTTTTGTATAGGTCCTGTTGAAATAATTAGTGCTAAAGAGATGAAGCTTTGGAGAGTCCTGATATGCCATGAAATATTCATTTCTAGTAAGTCATTTAAATTAGAAGCATTGAAAAGAGGAATTATTCCAAGACTTCTCACAGTCTGTTGAACTGTTAGATGGGAATAAGGAGGGGGAGTGGGGAAGGAAAAGTTGTTTTGGTTTTGCTTTCTTTTGTAACTCAAAGCCTGAGCTGTAGTTTACCACTATTATTGATGAATCCCTTGCTATTTCACTCATGTAGTCACACGATGCTGACCAAAGCTAGGAAGGAAATGTTTGAAACATGTACCTAAGCCCCTTCTCCTGTTTCAGCAATTTGTATTGTGGGATCTAGAGTAATACCAACCAGGAAAACTGCCCAAGGTGTTGGTTAACACTTTGTGGAAGATTTATTACCACCCAAAACATGAGAAATTCTTCTCAGTTGACTGACATTATAGTAGTAGTGAGATCTCAATAGGAAAAAAAAGCATGTACTGTGGCAATGTTTGAAAAAATTCCCATTGCACTACTGTGTTGCCAGCCAATGTCATCCACATCTGCTTGGTAGTAAAAAAGATTTTCAGCATTTCTTCTTACTGAAATGAAACATTTTATATATATATATTTCATTTTAAATTATATCACATACATTTAGTTCTACTTCGAAAACAAGGTTCACACCACTTGTAGTTTGGCTTCACTTCCTATCACTCAATTCTCTCTTTTTTCAATCATCTTTACGCAGAAACTCCACTACGCCAACCAATTTTAAGCAGGATGCCTTAGATTAAATGGGCCCAAGCTTATGCAGCAGAGAATAAAGTGCATAATGCTACAGCTTTAAAGGAAATGCCATCAGAGGAGTTTCACCCACAGACTGGGAGTCTGGAGTCTGACCTACCATGTGAGCTGAGCTCACAGGAACTGCGAGTTCATCACAGTTAGTGCTTTGCCCATGAGACTACAACAAGCCAGGAGAACAGTCAGGTGGTCACTGGAGACCTTTCCATCATGAGCAAATGGAAAACTACTGAGGCAGGGACATCTTCTGTCCTTGACCTGTGTTTCCAGCTGTCTGTTACCAATAATAATTCTTACTTGTTTGGGTTGGGACTGTGTTATCCTTGGTGCAGTACAAAGACTCAAGTGATTTTTTTTTCCTGCTTGAAAGGCGTTTGCCTGTGGACACTGGCAGCAGACTGGTCTCTGTTTTATTCTCTTGATAAATCTACAAGAGAGCCAGAGATGCTGGATTTCTGTCTGCAGAGTACCACTGCAATGCTGAACTCTGGTGGGACCACGTTCAACCACAGGACAGATCCCTAAGGTTAAGTGGACCCTCCTTAACCCAGAGGTCACAACTTTGTAGCCATCCAACAGGGTTCCACAATCATTCATCAAAAGTGCTCATAGTTTAAGAGGTAGTGCTTCAAACTCATTAGATACCCATCAGTGTTAAGATGAATCTTCAACTAGACTGGAAAAAGACACTGAGCAAAGTCCTTCTATTTGGAAACAATCTTTTTTCTAGAAAACAGTAAGTTTTACCCTCTCTCACCTTCCCTGCATATCAATTCTTCAAATGGCTGAGCAGCCCATAACAGAGTTATTTCCTTATTTCTATCTATGAGCATTCATTTATCATGAGTTGTATCATCTGTTGTATCACACAGATTGTCAGCTGTCTTTGGGCCCTTCTATTCCAGCTCTGAACAACATTGAGCATGACAGATTCAGGGACTCCAGAAATAGGGAAGAATAATGTCTGTAGAGAACTCTACTAGCTTCTGAACTGTAGCTCTTGGAAGTGTGGACAGAAATCCAAATTCATATTATTTTACCACAGTTTTCCCCATTCACAGGGTCAGTAAAATGAAACCTGTCCCTCCAAAGTTGTTGCAGTGCTGAGCCAGTTGCCCTCTCAGTAATGCTCCTGAGAAGAATGGGCACAAAATGAGTCTTTTGGGGTGTCACTCCTCATGGGCAGAATAAAAAACTGCCAACAGATTCCTAAATGTACCATTGTTTAGGAAAGACATGTTACCAACAGCTCCATGCAAATGTCTGCCAACTTGTTTTTGCAGACTAAGTATTGCACGTGTGCATATTAAACATCATTTTTCTCCTGAACAGCCTTAAGTACTTCATGAATAATATAAAAGAACAAATAACACTTTTAAAGCAAACTTGGTGCTCTGTCACCCCTTTGTCCTCATAGTATACAGTTATTATAAACATAAAAGTGTGACAAAGTAAAAAATAATTAAAACCCCCTACATAGATGTCACTCTGTACTTTATTAAAATTAGTACCTATAGCATAAGCAAATGGAGAGCAACTTTTTCAAATTAACTATAAAGGTGATGAAACCTTTATTTTCATACAGGTTTTGGATTGTTAATTTTGGGAGCACACCTTTTAGATGCAATTATAAGGCTCATCTGGTTTTATAGCAAATAAATAATTACTGTGTGCAAATCTAACCCCAGTGGTGTTTGCATGGTGTTATGTTCTGCTGGACACACAGTTCTGTGTACTCAGTGGCCCTCTTGTACATATCAGATGTTGTCAACATTTTGGCATGGAATTCACTCAGTGCCACTTTCTGGATCTGTGCTCATGGCCCCGAGGTGCCACATTGCTCCTGTGGGCAGAGTGAGCAGACAGTTGCATCATCTTGCTCTTGCACCTGTTCTGGAGGTATTTATTTTCCTCTGCCTCTTCTGTTGCTATATTGATGCTCAGACAGAAAAGGGAGATGGAGTGATTTAACAGTAATGCAAGAGTATTTTACAACATGTGAGTATAAAAGCACTAGTTTTAATGAGTATGTCTGGAATTATTAAAATGCATAGCAGCAGAGACACAAAAGAACAAGTTATTTGTTTTTATTATAACTGGCAATTTACTAAGAAGCAGATTGTTGTTAATGAAACTACTCATATGGGTAAAATAGGCAGGAGTTGGCTCTACAGCTCTCTAAGGCTGAAATTTAATCACTTTGGTTAATTTGGTATTTATCCAGAATATTTTATTACCTTATTGTCCTTCACAAGTAACTCAGTGTGTACATTTCTCTGCTCCCCCTTTTCTGATTCTATGATTGTAGAACCTGAAGGTATCAATTTAAATAATTCAGCAGATGCTGCTGTCTGTAACCATAACTTCATACAGGATCTTGGATACTTTTTCTAAAAAGATTGTCAGAACAAGTCTTCTCTCCTGGATGCTCTCTTAAACCACAGTCATGGTGTGCCACCCAGAGTTGGGATGGCAGAGCCTGGGCACAGAGTAGCTTTGGAGAGAAGATTAGGTCCCTTCCTGTCAAGTATCCCATTTTTCCCTAGAGATGAGTGACTTTAAATACAGCTTAAAAATAAATGCATCTTCCCATGAAAAAACACAGGGAAGAAAACAAGATCTCCAGTAGCTACATAGATACAATGTGTGGGGGAAAATTGATGCCTAATATGGTGCAAATGATTACCCATGCATGTTTTATTTAGCTATGACTCACTTCTAAACAGATCATTCCTCATCCCGCAAGGGACAGAGTAGAGAGAGGGATAAAGAATGTCAACCCAGCCCCAGCTTATCTTGCTGGCAACACAAGAAGGCTTCCTTAAAATGTCCATTTTCCCTCTTCTGTGGTGACTTCTACTGGGACCAACATTCCATGTCCCCCTCTGCACACGATAACACTCTGCATTTCCATGTGCCCAACAGTATTTTTAGCACACATTACAATTCCCTAGATGGGAAGCAAAACCACAATGCTGTATCTCAGTCCAATGGTATCACTTCAGGCCACAGCCATGAGCTGGTACTTAAGTCATACATCCTTAATTATATCAGATACATACTGGGATCACATTCTGTGCCCTGGAAGGTTGCTGTGGCATGTCATGTGTCAAATCACACCACGAGCAAAAAATATTCACTGCACCTTTTTCGGGCAGTTCTTGCAAAATACAACCTGCATGCACATTCCTCTTCTGTGCATGTGTAGGCAGCCAGACACCAGCGGTGAACTTGGGCTCTGAATCCCAGGGGTGCCCTGTTGGAGTCTCTCCCAGGGGTTGATTTAGTCGCCCTTTCCTGCACAGCACTTACTTCAGTGTGGTGAGTTCCAGCCTTGGAGCTGGTGCCCAACCTTCAGTCTGAGCCACTGCTGAGCCCAGACCCCGCTCCTGGCCCTCACCGTCTTTTCACAGATGATGTACCAACCTTTCTGAGTTTTTCCTGGGTTTAAGCACAACCAGCGCCCCACATGACCACAAAATATGCTCCTGCAAACACAGGGGAAGGTAGGATGCCAGCAGGTAGCTGTAGGGTGGAAAAGGGTGGACAGTTTCTTTCAAACCAGAACAGAAAGCATTCATGAAACTCCAGGTATTACTGACTATCAACAGCACGAGCAACCCACCAAAAATATCCACCTTCCATTTGTCTCACTTGAAGATAGGTACAGAGGAAACTCTTGAGAGATAGAAATCTCTGGCATAAACCATGATGTTTCCTGAGGGGAAACATTGCAATGAGACCTGATGTTCATGGAGGCTTAAGAGACACAAAAAGCATCTAGACAAAGCATGTTCCATGCATTCTTCTGCCTGTATATTTCTGGGTCGTCTCATTTTTATGCCCACTAGGGAAAAATACAATCTCTAAATTTTTATATCTATTTTTTCAAAACCAAACCCTTGTGGGTTTGGGGCTTTTTATTTTTTTAATCTGTAAAATTATTTTAACATTTTGAAATTACTAAAAAAATTCAGAATTTTACCACACTAAGGGTTATAGGATTTTTAACAAGCATGATTTGGTTCAACCTCCATGTTTTTAGAGTTAAGAATATGGACCCTGAGTTTTCTGTAAATAAGCTTTTAGAGAAATAATTCACAGAGTACACAATGACCAGAAAACATGTTTGCTATTTCACAGGGGCAGCTGTAGCGGGAGGAGAAGAGACTTCTGACCAGGTTCCTACCAAATGACGGCATGAGATATGTGACCTTCCTAATAAAATTCTGGAGCATCTGTTTAAGAGTAAGCTCCCACTGGCATGATTTCAAATCCTGACCAGAAACTAGTTCTCATCCACAGCTGTCTAAAGCCCAAATAAATTAGCTCAGGTTTTTCACATTGCTTCATTCTGAGAGGAGAGACTAAAATGTTTACATATCGTGAGTATTGCAGGTGTGCAAATCTTGGCCACTAAATAGAGCTTGATATGGTTTCATCTATTATTTTGATACAGCTGAACATTTTATGGAGTAGATTTTAGAAGAGAAATTACTGCTGAAGACCTCCAAAAAGAGGTATAGCCAGTGAGTGTTGAAATTCTATCATTTCTCAGAGAAAATAAAATTACTGAGTATTGAATATGTACTATGTATGAGCAAATGTTTCAAGCTTATAATCTTGTGACAGGTCTTTATTCATATTTGGATCTTGTTTGATGCAGTGGAATGAAAGGGTCTAAATTTAAAAACATTTTTCTGCAACCATTGTGACAACTTCTCTTTGTTTTTTAAATAGATGGGGGATGCCTCCCCAAGAAGAGTAGAATAAAGAAGTCATGCACACTAGCTTGTACTGGCACAAGTGCTTTTACGAAGAGTAAATTGCTCACTGGAAAAAAATACAGCTATGAATTTGAAGGTTGTGTTAAATGACTAAGTTCAGCTGAAACCTAATCACAGTCCTTGCAACCTGTAAGTATTCTTAAAACTGACAAAATTAACAAAAACCTACATATCATAATATGAGAGGTTTTTATATATCAACATGATTGCAAATAATTGGATATTGCCTCCACTTGTTACAAATGGAAACTCGTGCTGCAGATGGATCTCTGACTGCAAGACCTCTGACTAGACAGGCCCTCCCTGGCTTTACCTTCCCCATCCTGTCTTTCAGGGTACTTAAAAGGAAAGAGGACAGGGTGTATGTCATGTTTACATTGACCTGCCATCTCCTGAAGCTGTTGGCAGGACATTCTGCAAGAAAGCTCCTGTGTTTCACAATCTCCTAGTTTTGTTTTCTAGTCTACCAGAGCTTAGTTTATGGCAGAGGGCATTCTCTGGCTGCACAAAATAGAGCAAAGGAGTCCACTTGTGGTTATATATATTTGGGTTGATTTGCTCTATGAGGGGCAGTTTGTTACCACTCAGTGCTGTAGATCACTGAACATAAGTGATCCATACTACTACAAGTTTTCTGAGTCATTAATGCCTTAGACTTTAATGCACATACTCAATAAATACCATAGTGGAGGTAGAGCTGTACCCTGCAATGATTCCTGGAGGAGGAGGTTTCAGTGATCCCTGAAAGAAGGTCCTTCCTTGTCTAAATGGGATTGTTAGAAAACCTTCCCAGTGCTGGGGATTTTGCCTGCCTTTTCACTGTGCTATCAAGCAATATGTTAGCATTTTGGGTAGCATTTCAGATGTTTTCCCAATTATTTTTCTTTATGGTGACTCCATGAGGACAGTTCTGCTTCACCAAAAATTACCATTATTTACACCTGTTTCCAGGGCACACCATCTTTGGATTACCACTCTAATGTGATTACTTACCTTCTTATTCCTCACTGTTCAGGACTGTAATGCTGGAGAAGGGAGTAATGCCGGAGGAAGGTGACAGAGTAAGATTTTGTATAGTTAAAAGAGAGAGAAAACTAAAGGATCTGCAACCACTGCATAAATAAGCCACTTGACACCTTTAAAAGCTTCAACTTACTCTATTTTTGGAATAAATCTAGCATCTGTGCTGACAGCTTACATGCGAAGTTTCAGCTTGATGCAAATTTGAGAAATCCTGAACAAAAACTGCTAAATCTCAGGAGCGTATAAACACTACCTGATCCTAACTGACATTCAAAACAGACACTAGCTAAGCTGCAGTATTTATATAGTACACTACTTCATACTCTGAAAGATTAGTTTCTATCTTCTTTAGGCTTGTTTTACCCAGTGTACAATTAGGTCACCTGAAAGGTTATTATAAATAGAACTACTTGGATAAACACAAATGATGTTATAATTTGTCACCACTGTCTTGGGAAGGAGCCTGTGCTCCTGCAATGCTCTCCAGCAAATCAGGCACCTTTATACCCAGTAACAGTAAATTCTGCACTATCAACTGAAAATGTAGGAGACTGTGTGTATTGGGTTGACCCTGGCTGGGTGCCAGACACCCACCAAAGCCTCTCTATGACTCCTCTCCACAGCTGGACAGGGGAGAAAAAATATAACAAAGGGTTCCTGGGTCGAGAGAAGGACAGAGAGAGATCACTCACCAAACACCATCATGGGCAAAACAGATGCAAATTAGAGATACTAACTGAATTTATTACTAACAGAACCACAGCAGGATAATGAGAAATAAAACACGACCTGCAAAACACCTTCCCCCAGCTCTACCTCCTCCCCAGTGGTGGAGCAGGGCAATCAGAGAATGGGCGTTATGGTCAGTTCATCACATTATTTCTGCTGCTTCTCAGGGAGAGGAGTCCTTCCCTTGCTCCAGCGTGTTTTCAAGAATCATTATAATTTATACAGGGAACTGGTCCAGCTGTTTGTTTTATTATCTCTTATTTATATTAGAATAGTGTTTTGTAACTCCAGGATTCTCTACTGCCTTACTGTGTGTCTCAGGAACTTCACTGAAGATGAAGGTATTTGTAAAAAAAAAGCCATTAAAATATTTATTTTTTTTAAGGAGAACAAGTGCAGGAAAAATTTAAAGGGAAAAAATTTCTTAAAAGATAATTTGGGAGAAAGTCAGATATATGAACCCTATTATCTAGGCCAGTTCTTTGCTTTTATAAAGTTTCTGCCCCTAGAGTCAAGCACTGTGGTGGAGTTTTTTTAATACAGGGATACTGTGTGGGGTAAGGACAGAAGATGGGATTATTAACCACTTGGTGCACTGCACATTTCCTCTGGAGGGGAGAGAAACAAAACAGCATTAATTGTTCATTTATTAAGTAAATTTAGTCACCATTACATTAGTTGTGTTTGCATCACTCCTTTTATCCCACACAAACTGTGGAGTTTTTGTGCTATTTTGTTGGACAAGGAGGTTTTACTAGAATAGACACTGTTTAGGAAGGAACAAGTTTTGAGTATGATTATTTATGTAAAAGAAGCTAGACAATATCCATAAAATACATCTTGATCTTATTCACTTACATTTGTGCTTTTTTTTTAAAGGCCCTTGGTGAATGCACTTCTGCAACATGCACTGAGTGCTGTCTGTAGCCACGTGCCAGTGGTGCCGGGTGTTTGAGTGGCATCCACATTGCACAGTAGAGGGATGCCCTTGGCACTCACCCATAAGCAATTCTTGTGCTTCTGTAAAATCATGAGTTGTGTCACTTGCTGCCTCTGCTGGCACACAGGGAGCTTCTTGTGTCTGAGCTGACATTGACTGAAGAAATGTCCTGAAGCTGCTGCCTTCCCTCAAATCTGCTGTGAAACCTCAGGTGTACTCCTCAGAGGTATGAACATTTCAGTCTGTATGTGTGATGGGCCTATAGTGACACTACAGAACAGCTGGGGTCTTGTTGGGAGTTCTCTCCCTGCTGTGATTTTGGTCTGTGGCTGCCATAGCACTGCATGGTGTTCCTTGTCTCTACTTTCATAGCTACTCCAGGCAAGTTGCTGAAAAGCAGCCAGTGGGCCTATAGTAGTGCCTAATGGGAAATTTGCAACTGAAAGCAGTGGGGGAAAGTTAAGAAAATCTTGTGAAAGAGTTGGGTTTGAAACTGATGGTGTTTACAGGAGACAGGAGAGAGAGCCCTCGTATACTTTTAGAAACAACTGGCTTTCTCACACAGCTTGCCCTGAGCAGGGAAGATGGGAAAGTAAAGCAGCCATTGAAGAGGGAAGGCTGAGCCTAGGAAAGCCAGGCTGACATAGCACCCAATGGGTTCTGCTTGGCCAGGTGCTGAGCTGGGGCACATCAGTGCCTGTGCTACAATTCTGCAGGTGGATCCAAACAGAGTCCAGCAGCACATGAGGGATCAGATTTTGGGAGGACTGTCCTCAGGGCTTGCTCTGCTGCAGGAACAGCACCACTGACACTTACAGAGGCCCCCATTCACTTGGGGTTCCCCTAGGTTTGTAACCATAGTTGACAAGCAGAGGTGATTTATCTTACAGACCAGCCTGAGAAGCATGGCAGGAAGATTGCAGATTCATTGGCAAGGACTGCACCATTCAGTGGGAGGGCAGAATCTGCCCCAGCCCTCTGATTCTAGCTACCATCATGTGTGCCAGAGGCCTTTCTTCCTTAGGAGATTCAAGACCTCCACAAATTTAGACATCTCTCCTGTTTGTAGAAGTTAGCCATTAATAGGAAAGGCAATTAGAGTTAGCTAACCAAATACTTGAAGAAGCAGGCACTGTATGCATCCCACTTAGACATTACAAAGGAAATACCACATGATGCATTAAAAATGTGAAATTCTTGACAGTCTGCAAGCATCCAGCTCTTAATCCTGCCCAAACCAACATATGGGGTTAATATCGTCTATGCCAATTGCCCTAACGGTTTCAAGGATACTCATGCAAATCACTGTGTACGTGATCTTATCCCATATTTATTTTCATTAAAGCTCGAAATCTAGGTATTTCTACCACGCCAAACATGTCTGTGAGCTAATAAGTAATTTCCAAACGCCAGGAACCCGGAGCGCGATGCTTGCTCAGCGAGGCCAGCCCCCTTCCCTGGAAAAGCCGCTGTGCCGGCGCTGGAGGGAGCTGCAGCCCCGGCTACTGCCGCCTCCACCGGCACCCTCCGTTCGCTCCCCAGCACCCTCTGTTCCTCCAGTTCCTCCTAGCTAAAGAGGATGAGCATATTGAAATTATTTAAATTGTATCTCTCGCTGTCACTTCAGTTCAAGAACGCTGTCTTTTTAAGAAATCGGACTTGATTGTTAATGACTAAGTAAGCGGATATTTGCAAAGCCATGCTAAGCAAATGTTAATTCTAACAGTATTTTACCATTTTAGAGGTCACATGACAAAAGGTACAGAAGCTACTTTCTGAATTAAGCATTATTACTGCTTCCTCATTTGAAACTTCTGTAGCATGGCATGTTTGTTTCTTATTTCCAATTTGAAGAGAAATCGGATAAAATTCTGTGCCTAATATCTGCCTCTATCTCATTTAAAAATAAATTCCAGATCAGACATGACAAAGGTAGTGAGTTATCTCCCGACCTTAATGTCTGTCCCTTGCTATACCTTGAGGAAGGCTATGCTACTGTTATATTCTGTACAAGTGAAATTAACTGAAATTTAGATTGAATAACCAACACCAGCTTTCTGGATAGAAGAAATGGAAACCTTAGTGAAGTTGAGAGCTCACTAAGTGAATGCTCTTCATTTGGTGAGTTTTTCTCTCTCCATATCTTTCTTCCAGTGTTTGCATAAACTGCGTTAACACAGATAAGCTCACTCTGAAAAAGCCATTGCATTTCTAAAACAGAGGCTAATGATTTCTTTCAACCCAAAGACCCTGTTCGATGGCAGGAGGTAATATAATATTCACCTTATTCAGGCAGACAAAAATGAGTTAATAACTAACCTAGAAGATCATGTATAGCTTAGGTGCCAGAGCGCCTAAGCCTTTTTCAGTTGGCTGGTACAGCTGTTGTACTGCACCAGTCAGTGATGACAAGGAACCCAAAGTGAAAGCATAATGATGCAGACAAGACAGAACTTCTGATTACCTCTTTCTTCTCTGTACTAGGAATGCCCAAGCTGGATGCATCCCATCTGGTGATGTACCTTCAATCAAAAGTTTACCATTTGCCAAAGAGAAAGATATAATTGTCTGCCAAGACAAACCAACTTGCATGTAAGTGCCTCAGAAGATTATCTGAGTTCTTTGCACCATTTTTTTATAAATATTTATAAACTTTTTTTTAAAGGAGACTTTTCAAGTACTGGAGGATGGCCAAAGGGTAAGCGAGAGCTATTCATTAGTTCATCTAATGTTAGTCACAAGGGAAATAACGTGGACTTAGCTCAGGAGGGTTTGAGTGCACCTTGCATATGTGCTTCTGGAATAGAAGGAGCTTTTCTCTCTTGCAAATGAAGGCACATGATGACTAGAAGAGTCAGCCAAGCTCAAGGCTGACGCATTTTCAAATTTGCAGCAAGAATAATAAATCTAAATGGACTAGCTCATTAGCAATGGCAGATGGATTCACAATCATTTGGACTCTTTTGGACAAAATTCTTTAAATGTATACCTTAGTCCAACTTCATGGGAAACAGGTGGCTGCAAATAGCAGAGGTTGGACAAGACTGGGGTCATCCCTTACAAACTCTGAGGTTGTGCACTCTCCGAACAGTCATGACTTGTGAGCAGACACGAACTTTCATCTTCCCTAAAGGATGATGTGGGCAGGTGGCACAGGAGGGTACCACAGGGAGTTAGCAGGCCAGGGAGTCCAGAAGCTACGCTGTCTCTAATTTTTGTGATTCACATGGCAAGTATGGTGAGCTCTCCAACTGAGTCGGTGGAGTAATAGGTGGATTTTGGTGGCATCTTGTCTGAGTTCTGCTAAAAGGTCACTGAGAAAGATGGTTCTTTGTAAAACATTTCCATTTCAATGAATCAGGTCTTTCTGTTGAAACAGAATGTTTTGCTGAAAACCTGTTGTGTTGGAAAACTCCCAACCGTTTCTTTCTCTCCTACTCCCATAGAGAGGAAATGGGCTGTCTCCAGCCTTTGCTTCCTCTTTTAATGTTTCAGCCATTCTGTGCTTCCCCTTATGCCCACTCAGGGTCCATCTCACAAAGCACACACCTGTTAAATGGCCCACGTATTTTGTACTGGGAAGTGTATGAGACCTTCAAAAGGTATGAAGAGAAAGAAGGAGTACTACTCCATAAGAGAGACACAGTACAGATGTGTGATGGGAGTACCTCAGCAACTGAATGGGAAAATTCAGCCTACCTTTCCTGAAGGTCACGCATTGCTTCGATTCCTGAAATACCAGTTTGCACTGGAGATGTTTGGCACCATTTGACTGCAAACACTAGTAAACCATTTGAGGACCAGGGAAAACCCTGTAACAGCCCAAACCTATCCCCTAACATTACTGAATTAAACCAGGGGCGATTTGGCTATAGCTGAATTTGACTTCTGACTGCAGAGAAACATGTGAGATCCAACCAATATTTGCCATGATGATACTAGGCAGGGAATTTAGCCCTTTTTATTTTTTACATTTGTGTATCACTCCCAAATGCCAGTCTCTGTGAGTGTATCTATTACTTGTAAGCATTTACTAATCATTTGTGAACAAATGTTAGCATTTGGTTTGGTTCCATCTGTCATTCCTAGCAGCGGTCTGTGCCTGGCCACGTCATTGCACAGAGATGTGCCAATGACTTTTCCCCTTCTGACAACTCAAACTCCTTGGATAGAAAAGATATATTTGTGAAGCTTTTTAAAATAAGGTGTCAAGAAGGTCTTATTCCAGTTGAAAGGGTCAACATCCTGCTAAGGCAGGACTGTTCTTCCATGAATACGAGAAAATCATCCTGCTGTGTTCCCCACACAGTTATTCAAGGGTATTATTGCAGTGTGCATATGTTTATCAGAGCCAGCAGTGTGGTGTGCCAGCAGGGGGTCAAATGAGACTGCAAACTCCTCCAGGAACAGCAAGAACTGTAGACCCAGGCAGCATGTACTTGGGCATTAGCATCAGTTTTCGGTTGAAATTTACCTTTGCCCCTTTCACCAAAAGATATGGTGAAGTAGCTGGCACCATTTGATTTAAGATTTTTAAGTAGCTTAGAAGAGATGTAAAAAAAATCAAGGAAAGCGTCCCTTGAAATACAGGCATTGAGTGTGTTTGGCCCCTTGTCAAGGTTCCCAGGCTATCTGTCCAACAAATTCATGAAGTCTGTAAAATGGCAGTTGCATACTTCTGTTTAGTTTTGAAAATTGTGTATGTTGTGTATCCCACCAATCTTTACTGCTAGAATGTCTTTATCCTGTTTTCTGACTGCTCCATTGCCCACTACCCCAGTTCATCACTTTGGCAACAAATTACTACAGGGTCTACATGCATTGCCTCATTATATACAGCACTGCTGCTCCCAGCTAGCATCCATCCACAATAGAAAACTGAAAGCCAATTTAGAATGTCTTTCCCAGTTGTAGTTATACCTTTGACTGCCTTGTGGATCTATGAATGATCTTGAAGTACTTTTAGTTTCAAACCCTGGGCACCAGATGCATGCTAGCTACATTCCTTACAAGTAGGGAAATCTGTTTGCTTCTCCTTCAGTAGACGGTCATTTTGCTTTCTTACAAAAATAGGAAGAAATTTTTCTTGTGCTTATTTTCATAGTTGTCATGAGTCAAAATATTCTCCTGAATTCGTTTAGTTCAATAGAGCACTTCAAATAGCATAGGAAAGCATGGACAATAGAAGTTGATGTCTTTGATTTTGAATTAGCTTTTTGTGAGATAACCTCGGCAGAAAACTATTTCAGTGTTTCTGACACTGTCAAAAATCAGGCCTTTATAGCTCAATGAAACTGAAAAAAATATGAATTTGTTTCTATAATTGCCTTTCTACATATAATTAATTCTTTATTTCATCTCTCTTTGCAGGCTCAAGGGAGCAAATCCTTCCATGTTTCAAGCTGGCACAGCTCCACAAAAGAGTTGTGCCAATTATTTCTAGCTGGGGACTGCCACTGGGTGTAAAGCTGCTTGTACTGAAGCTGTTGAAATTACTATCATTATGTTATTTCTTGGCATGGAAAGGGAAAAGATGAATGAGTGTTTGGGGGGCTTTGTTTAAGTGAAACAGGCCACTTATTCAGGCAAACTGCTGAAAGCCACTGGGAAGTAAGCACAGTGAGGAGAGTGAACTTCTTGGAAAACCAGATCGCATATTTAATTTTGTAAGGAGACAAAGCCATTTCTTAATGAAACCTAAAAAACCTCCAGGTCTGCCAGTTTCTTCAGAAAGGAAAAGCCTTTTTGAGTGTGTTAGATTAACACTGCAGTATCCATTGTGCCTTTGCTTTTATGACTCGTACACAAATCTTTCCCACAGCTCCTACAGGAGCTACTTGCGTAGTGCCAATGCTCAGAAAAAACATCACATGGTTTCCCTCCATCTGAAAAAGAATTTTGAAGATTTGTTGCAAGTGGTCCATAATGCTATTCACACTCTGTTCCTAAAGCTGGGAGAGAAACTCTTCTTCAGACACAAAATTAGAGTGCTCAGAAGGAAACTTGTTTTGTCTGGCAGCTAGTGGTTTGAAGAACTTAAATTGGATGTAGGTTGGGGTACACAACATTGTCCCCCTCTCACGCACCAAGCTCCTGCAGCTGCACATACCCAGCCAGGTGGCAGGACAGTACCTCACAGCCAGTATGTTTTACAATCTGGTCTAGATGTTGTATTGCAACCAGTTCAACACAGCACCTCTTCTGAAGATGGTTTTTCTTCACATACTTGCAGCAAAGCTCCAGCACAGCCACGGAGCTGCACTGAGGGTCTGACAGTGGGTACCGCCTCAGGCTCTCCGAGACGGGCACAAACGGAGGGCCAGGACCCACCCCTGCACACCCCTGGCACCGCTCGGGCGTTGCCATCAGAGACAGCACCACACTCACACATTCATTCTTCGCGATACGGTGGAGTCCTTCGCAATAAGGTTTTGACTCCACGACATGGTGTAGTGGGCACGGTGTTATTTGGTCTAAGGTTGGACTTCATCATCTCGAAGGGCTTTTTCAGCTTTAAAGATTCGATGATTTTTGTGTTCTCTCGTTGGAGCGTGACCTGAAGCGGCGAGTAATGTGCCCTGGGGCGACAGGGCGGTGTGAGAGGTGCCACTGACAGCACGGCCTGGGCGGGAGGAGCACCACCCGGCGTGACGGGGGCGCGGGCATGCCTAGCGGTATCCGCCCCGAGGGCCCTTCACCCAGCTGTATATTTATAGATATATTTATGTTTACATTTATTACTCGTCTATTTCCTCGTCACCACTCTCGGGTCCCGTCAGTGCCCCACACCGGGCCCGGCACCCCTTGCCAGGGCAGCTGCGCGCGGCCAGCCCCAGCCGCAGCCCCGCGCCGGTTCCTGCGCCGCGGAGTTTCCGCCGCCGTGTCCTCCGCTCTCCCCGCGCCGCGCCCCGGTCGCCAGGCGCGTTTCCATGAGCCGCCTATAAACAGCATGGCGGCGGCGGCGGCCCCTGCTGCTGCCCGCGGTCTGTAGGTGGCGCGGCGGCCGAGGGGCTCCCGGGCAGC
>NW_024580672.1:7743988-7845302 GCF_017639235.1 Corvus kubaryi
GGGGCGGCCGGGCTGCGCTGCGCTGCGCTCCGCCCCGCCGCGCGGGGGTGTCTGGGCGCCCGGGAGCAGCACGGCTGCTGCAGTGCCGCGGCGGCCCCGCGCCGAGCGGAGGAGCTGAGGGTGCCCGCGGGGGCTCCTCGGAGGGAGGAGAAGAGGAGGGCGCGGGGTCTGGGCACTGAGAGGCTGCCGCGAGCAGAGAGGCGGCCGGGAGCGGGACCATGTCGCTGCAGAGCCCGCCGGCTGCCGCCGAACTGCCCCCCGGCCCCGGCGAGGGGCATCCGCCGGGCGCGGAGCTGAGCCAGGGCAGCGCCGCGGCCCCGTCAGCCGAGGAGGGCGGCGAGGAGGAGGAAGAAGAGGAAGAAGGGGAGAAGGAAAAAGAAAAGGAAGAGGAGAGAGAGAAATTGCCGCCCATCCCGTCGGCGTCCACGGCAGCTGCCGGGGTAGGTCCCGTCAGTGCCCGGGCAGCCGCCCGCGGGCCCGCCTGTGCCACTCCATGTTCGTTTGCCGTGTTTGCCGCTTTATTTGGGAGGGGAAAGGGAAGGGGGGAAGCATCATCCTCATTTTCTTTCATGTTCCTTTCCGCTGAGAGGCTTTCATTCAAGTTTCTTAAAAATAACAAGTGCATCTGTAAGCAATGACATAATGAAGCTATAAATTCTCTATCCGCTTATAGTTAACATTTTACAACGGTCTGCTCTGTCGGGTTAGTCATGACTGAGGGTTTGCAGCATCGTGAATGTTCATTAAGGGTTCTCGGGGGTGGAGGTTTTCAGCTCTAATGCACTTAATGGCAAAAGAGGTAGCTGGGAAATACTTCTGTATTTTTAGCTTTTTCTTTAAAAAATCTTTTCCGGTTTTTACTTTGTGTTGAAGCAAAGATGACAGAACATTTTGATGAAATGATGAATGAGTTAATGCAGGAAAAAAATGGGGAAAGGGTATTTGCCAGAATAACTTAATTTCAGAAACCTTTCTTCAGGTTTTTAATTTTACCAGAGTTGTGCTTTTCTTCTGCTGACCATACAATATTACAAAACACAAATTTTTCCAGGCATGAGTTGGATATCATACATAGCTTAACATTAGAACTTGTGGTAAGTTACTTCAGTCCAACAACAGAACAAAAATGTTAACTAATCCTGTAGTAACACGCTTAGGAGATTTTAGTTCAGCAGTTCTGATAAGCATCTGACCTACTAAAAATTATCATTTCAATTATCATTTATTTAAATTCGTAATTTTAATTGAAAAGATTGAGCATATAACATTTATGACTGTCAGGAAATAATTGTGGTGTTAAATTAAGTAATTGTGTGCAAACTCCTTGGAGCAATTCTGCCAATTTTGTGTTTTGCCTAAACCTTCCAATCTTCTGAAAGACTTTCAGCTTTGTAAATCTGTCAGAATGTGCAAGAATATGTTCATTCTTGTGATTCAAATACCAGTGTGGTGGGAGTAATGGACGAGTGCCCAGGAGTTATTTTTACCTTTGAATATCTCCACCTTAGACTTTGAATGGCAAATGTCAGTCCCTTAGAATAAAGATGCAAGTGCTGGCTTAAAACGTGTCAGGCTTAGCTCAGCTAATTAAAAATGTTTGCCCCTGCACGGCCATGTAGAATTCCAGCTGCCTTAAAGAATCTGGAATTCTTTGTAGCTGGACATCCATCATGTACCTCTGAACTGTCGCCCACAGGCAGAAGCTGTCTAAATGGAGCTGCTACAGAGGAGCTCAGACCTGGCTGCGTGTGGTTGTTTGTCAACTGCAGGGCGGGGTTTGAATTTACCAAGAGCCTTATATGGGGTTCAGTAGCATGTTACACGGAGAGAGGAAGTTTTGTGGGCAGATGTCATGGGCATTTCCAAAGGGGTGATAGTCTGGGTGTGAGCATTCAGATTCTGGAAGGAAACTTGGGGAAAGCTAAATAATTTGCTCCCTAATAAATAGTAACAAATAGAGACTTCTGTAAAGGAAAACCAGTCCAAAGTTACACCTTTCAAGCTACAGATGGAAGGGAAAATCCTGCTTCTTGTTCAGGCTGTTGCAATTTCAGTTGCCTTTTGGTGATCTGAGTGTACTCTGTGTGTTTTTGGACAGGGAAGAAAATATTTTCATCCTCACTAGTCTTTGCTTGCCAGGTACATAAGGGCCTTGAGTAAGCAATGTTAGGGCTAACATAGGATTTTCAAGAAACTCTTCTAGATAGTCTTTTGTATCTTCCGACAAAGCAGTCTGTATGTGCTCTTTGTAAACATTTTGACTTGCTTTCACCATTGCATCTAACTTCAATAATGAAAAATACAGTTTTATAAATGCTAGTACCTTTCCAGTCTTATGGAGGGCTTAATGTTTTGGAGAACTTCCACTAAGAAGCCAGCAGAGTTGTGGGTTATTAATATGCTCTTAAAACAGAACTAAAGATTACTTTGATCCACTTACTCCCTTTAAGCATATTCATTCCTTATGGTGGGTAGGAGGGGGACTGTAGATGTTCAGTTTTCTGATGGCAGTGAGTTTGTGAAATCTTAGGCTCTAAAAGCTCAGTGACCTCCTACAAAATTTTTGAGTATGACATGGTGCTGTGCACTTGCCCTAGATTACTCCCTCAGGGGTTGTCAGCGTTTCTCATTAATGAGCATGAAGTTTCCCAGTATTCCTCCAGGGCCTTCCAGTAAAGCCTTTGTCCATGTGTTTGTCTAATATTGTTGAAACAGGATGATGGAGTTAAAGAGGAGATGCAATTTTTGTTCTTTATGATCACTGCTGAGGGAGGTGGCATTAAGAAGGAAGTTTTTTTAAAAATGTTCACCCATGGTATTTCAGTGGCATGGCTGGAGGAAAACCTAGAAAGCTAAGTCAGTCAAAAAGGCTGGCACAATAATTTATTTAATAAAAACTCCTTTTCTCAATTTTCTCTGCTATCTATTCCCTAATAATCATAATTAGACTAGTCTGTGCTTCAGAGCTTTTCTGCCTAGAGCACACATTTTATGACAGAGCAGATTAGCCTCACACCTGGGTTTCTTTAAAAGTCCTTTTTCAGTTACTAATGTTTGTCCAGGGTCTGTTCTTCTCCAGTCATGTGCCAGGTGATTTTTAAGAATCATCTTAATGATATTTCAAAGGTTATAGACTAAAAGGAAATATTAATCTGAAAATTACACTGGTAATTACATTTTATTTTGGAATGTTTGTTGCATATAGGGAGTGTAGAACTAGAAATTGAAATTAGGTAAAAATACCAATTTTAGAAATTGAAATTTGATTTTTTTTGAAAGCCAGAAGTCCTGCTGATTGTTCAAATTTATAATTTAATGAGTTATAAGCCACAGAAAAATAGCTGCATGTGCCACAGTTATTTAAAATTCCTGGCAGTGTACCAGCTTGTGTACACTGCGGTGTGGTAGGTTTATGGGTTGTGTTATTACTCTTCTGGTGGTATTTCAGGATGTTGTGGTGGAAGTGAAGTGTTTTCCTTAGAACTTTGGCTGCATGTCTTTGTCCCTTAAAGGGAAAGGGAAATGTACTGGTTCAAAAATTTTGATAGGATACTGCTTTAATTATTCTAGAATGTGCGTTCTCATTTGCTGAATTAAAGCTTTGATTTGTGCAGAAACATTTCTAACTGAGAGCACAGATGCCAGATATCAAGAAAGTGAGTGTTTAGGTTACTGTGAGGTTGCAAATCGTGATGTGCAGGAAGAGTGTGTATATTTTTTTGAGTTGATCTACCTTTTCCTGGTATCAGTTGGTGACGTGGAGCTGAGATGAAAATTAAAATATTCATCGTGAGACTTCTGTCATCTGGGCAAGCCTCTGAACCCCACCTATGCTTTGCAAATTCTGTAGTAAATAACTATATCTAGTAGCACCTGGTGCTGATTAGCCAAACAGACTAATTGGCACAATCCTTTGAAAGTCTGATGTGTAATTTCACTTCTGTTTGCTGTTGAAACACATTAGGGCTCAACACTTCCTAGCAGAGACTTGTGCAGGCTCCTTGGTGACAGCATGTACAGACAGGTGCTTAAGCAGGATGTCTTTCAGCACTTTGTCAACAAACGTTTGTTGGTCAGCCTTTTTTCAGTGGCAGGAGATGCTGACCATTTTGAATCACTAGTGAGTTTTACCCAGTAGTCGTAAATTTAGTATTATTTACTTTACTTAGTAGTATTTAATTATTATTAAAATTTAAACAGTATTTACATTTTTTAACAGGTTAGAATTTTTGGCCCCACATTTCAAGTCTTGGGAAATTTGTCTAAACTACTTCAATATATTGGGCCTATTTGGAAAAAGGAGTATGTGACACTTTCATGTGTTTAAACTGAGCTGGATGTAGTGAGGAAGATAAAAGTAGATAGATATTAGGATACAGAAAGTTAGAATATCATTGACAGCATTCTCATTGTGTTGTGTTTTCCTCACAGTAATCCAAGGATATCTTCATATCCTGCAAATTAATACTTGAGGTTTTTAATGTAATGGAAAGGAATTTTATGGTACCTCTCCTGAATCAATTTGAAACAAACTTGCAGGATCATTATTTATGTCTTATTTAGTTATTACCAGTCTGATTTCAAGATAAAAGTTATTTAAGAATTCTCTGTAATACCTCACTGGTAAGATTACTCTAGCAGTAATGTGTTGGCCCTTTAGAGCATACTGTTGTCTTAATTACAGGGGTTGGAGGAAGGAGCCAAAAATCAGTTTTCCACTTTCAGCAATTTCATCACAACTATCAACCAAAAGAAGGAAGGCATCGGAAACAGAAATTCGCCTACGCGTCTTGTTTTACCCAACATCAAAAACGGTAAGAAAAACAAAGACCTGTGTTACTTAGTTCCCAAGTTTAGAAGGTGCTCAAATTTCTGCCAGTATTTGTATTGTGGTAGGGCCAGAAAATCTAGAAATCTAGATTTCATTAAATTACACTGTGTTGTACGTTGTACAGGCAGTGATAGGTATGATAGCCCATAGCCGTCAGTAGAGGTTGTGTCATAGAGAAAAGTTGGATAAGAAAAAAACAAATAGACCTGGAGGATGAAATAACTATTTGAAGTTTTAGAGAAAGGTACTGATTCGGTTGTCTATCTGCAGATACTCTGTCTAGCTGCAATCAGGCAGTGCCTCCAGAAATTGTCAGAACTTTGAAGAAAATTTTTTATTGCCATCTGAATGATGTCGGGAATGAGGCAAGCATAAGGCTTTTCAGGGAGACAGTTGCTGTTTTTCAGTGAAGATGAAGGCCAGTGATGGCACAAAATAAAATGCACAGGCAACAACTGGTAAGTTCTGAAGAGCATTATAGGTGAGAAGGAAGGTGGTTGTGCTATGATGATGTAACAATACTTGATGAAGAGCTAGAAAGTGGAGCTCTGTATTCAATATGGCAGGCTAGAATCATGAAGCCTTCCAGGTCTAACCACAACATCATAAGATGATGTTGTGGTTAGACCTGGAATTTTTAGTAGGTTTTTGGGCTAGGATATGGAATTTCAGTAATTTGGAACTTTTCATAAAAGGCTGTACAAACATTTGTCAGGTTTGTGTTGATCTTGTCTCTGAGCAAGTTCCCTTTAGGCTTATGTGCTGTGGTTCATGAAGTCTTTAATAGCACAATTTGAGGCAAGGAAGAGACTGCACTGAGAGATCTCTGTATTGTCAGTTTGAAACAAAACTATTGACAAGTATTGTCAAAGTTGTGCAGAAAAAGGTGGCTTATAACTTGCAGCACTAGATTCTTACTAAAATAATCTTTTATTAGTGCTAGCTATATTGAAAAACTAAAAGTCAGTGCAAGATTTCTTTTTTTTTTTAGCAGTTTTTGTTATGGAGTAAAGAGGTGCTTTCTACTTCCAAAACAAGGGCAATCATTGAAACAAAAAAGGTTTGAATGATACCTCAGACAGGATTTGTGCTTAGTTCAAATCACTGTGTACTACACAAAGGAAACCACAGGGGCTGGAGATGGCCGGTAAAGAATTCTCCCCCTGCTGCATAACATACCAGAAATCTGCTTCTCCCCTGACCCCCCTCCTTTTTTTTTGGTATCTGGCAAGGATGATAAACTTTAAACACCACTCTCCTGAAGTGCCCTGAGTTTTGCTGCGAATAATGCTGTCCCAGTTGTAATTATTGCCTCATAAGTACTTAGTTGTTAATTTTCACTGCACTAATGCATGGCAATATTTATTATAGTCAAGTATATATTCTTGAAATAGAGCTCAGTGTGTTAAATTGAGCAGATGCTCTGGTAGTTTCAGGATCAGAGTAACCTGCCTATATAAAACCAGAATATTTTTAGTAACAGTCAAAGGTGAATTCAAAATATTTTGAGGTGGTATGTGTATTCTGTGGAGACATTAACAATTGAAACAAATTTATCAGTTAAAAATGCTGCTTTTGCTAATCTGGCATTCAGGAATAATGCTTGGTTGGTGTTTTGCAGATGATCTATACACGTGCTATCTCTGAACACGTGTAGATATATATATATGTGCATATACTGGTAATACTTCAGGTTCAAGTTCAAAGAACATTAATTTCATTGAAAACAAAGGTGTGGAAAAGCTAATGCTGGTAAATACAGCATGAAAAGTAGGGGGACTACATAGTGTCTACTTTGTGTGCTATATAGCTGCCACATGTAATGAGTCTTCTAATGTAACAATGATCTGGTATGAAATTTATGTATTAAATTGATTGGTCTAGTTCTTTTCTAATGTTGCAAATACAAGTTTCTTTGCCTTACCTGCCTTGAAAATTTTCATCTGCCAGCAGCTGTGTTGGTCACCACGAAAATAGCTGCAGTATTCTTCCCTGGACTACTCAATTCTGCTTTGTATCAACGAGATTTTCTTCACCAAAGTTTTTGGTCATTCCTTAAGCAGTCATGAATTGCTGAATTTTTTTACTTGATGTAACTGGGCAAGAGGCCAGAAACTATTGGTTTTTCTTGTCTTGTAATATTGTGTTATTGCTGTTTATCAACTCAATACATAAATTTTCCCATTTCTACTCAATGAAACTCAAGTGATGGATCTTAGTTAGTATTCTTTACTGGCAGAAGAGCAAATAAATCTATGTACTAATAAACTTGAATGATGACAAAGCATACTGAAGTTGGCCATGTGTGTTAAAGATATTATTAAAACCAATTTTAGTATATCTAAATCAAACTGCCTATATTTCAAAGAAAGATGCATTGCTGACAGGGTGCAAGTTACCAGCGTAGCACCTGCAGCCTCAATTTACTGAAGTGAGAAGCAGCATCTGCCAGCAGATGTCTCTTCTACAGAAGTAGAAAGAATAATTTCCTCATTTCAGTGTATTCAGTTGATTATAACTCAGTGTTTAATCCATTTAAAATTGAGAAGACAGAATGAGAGTTAAATCAAAAAAGCTTGTTACTCTCAGGGTATAAAAATAAGGCAAATTCTTAGATTCTTTAAAATCAGTCCATCCTGCTTTCAGAGAGTGATGTGCATTAAGAGAACATTTGCTTGGATGGACTGTTTGGCACCTTGGCTTGAATTAATTTATTATCTGTGTGCCAGCTTTGGTTTTTTTCAGTTACTACTCTTCCCTTAAAATAGTTTAAATTCCAGCTGTGAGAATGGCAAGGTTCCATATCTGTAATCGATGCCATTCTCAGAGGATTGAGGGCTGGTCTGATCTGTTATCTCATGAATGGTGGCTGAGTTAAGTCACAGGGACAGTGTCTCTGTCATGAGCATGAGTGAAAAGAATCTGCTTTTGGATTCATGGGATTTTTTTAGCATCTGTTTGCCTGCTGTGATAAATGGAGTAGGCAGTGGAGTAGTGATACTACTTTGATGTTTAGTTAATTTAAAAAAAAAATCTTTGAAAAGGCTTAGAGGGGTCTTAGAAAATCCTTCATAGAGGATTTTCATTAAATATGTTTGAATTTTGAGGACACTTTTATTTTATATAGTGTATTTTATCCCAAACATATGTCACAATTCATATAAATGCTTTTAAAGATGAGCAGTATAAATCAGACTACAAGAGCGCTTTGAGGATATTTATGGAGACGCTGTCGGTAAAATGCGTGTTGGAAATGCAAGGGAAAATTTTTTTTCATGTTTTGGGTGGGTTTACCTTGGCTGACTGCCTGACACCCACCAAGCTGCTCTGTGGCTTCCCCTCTTCAACAGGACTGGGAGAAAATAAGTTGAAAAAGCTCATGGGTTGAGATAAAGGCTGGGAGTCCACTTCCCAATTATTGCCATAGGCAGAACTTGAGGATATTAATTTATTGCCAGTTAAACAAAACTCGAAACACCTTCCCCTTCCCTGCTTACCACACCTTCCCTTGTTCCCAGTCTCAACTTCTTGCCAATTCTGCCAGCAGCCTGATCAGGCAAGGACTCTTGACTGGCTGCAGGGGAATCTTTGCTCCAGACCCTGGAGCACCTCCTCCTCCTTCTTTTCCACTCACGTGGGTGTGTGTAGGGTAGTTTCTTTCTTTTTTTTTTTTCCTATTTTTTTTTTAAACCTTCCTCTCTCTCAGCTGCTGTGCAGGTTTTTTTTACCCTTTCCTAAATATATTGTCACAGGGGTGCTACCAGTGTCACTGCTGGGCGCAGCTTTGGCCCATGGTTGGGTGTGTTTTGGAGCTGTGTTGGATGCAGAGGCAGCCCCATCTCTCCTCTCACAGTAGCTGCGCTGTTGCCAAGTCTTGCCACTGTAATCTGATCAGTCAGTCTCAGATCAAATAGAAAGTAAGGAGTAGAATAGAAAGACTTTGGCAAAGCACTGCCAGTTGTACTAGAATAGGCAGCCAAATTTATTGAGAAGTGTTCAAAGATTCTGTTTCACCACAATTCTCTGTAAGACAAAAAAAATTTGCCTTTCCCATTTAGTTTTTTGGAGAGATTCTTTAAGGAAGCTGTAGATGATCCACAGTCAGCTCTAGTTAAAATTATATATCACAGTGTAGAAAAACAGACTGAAGTCTTGTCCTTGTATGACAGTTGCACTTTGGCGTGGTTGTGCGTGAGATTTTTCTTAGCTGTAAGGAGCACCAGTGTTGCAGTTTGTATATTAAATATTTACAATCTATATTGTAAATACAATAACGGGCAACACTGCTATTTTTATCAGTTAGCCAAATTTTCCACCATGTCTGCATGTGCACATGGTAAGAGAAGAATACTTTTTTAAAGAACTAGAATCAAACAGTGTGAGTTTTCTTTTTTCCCTGGTATCTATATATTTGTATTAGATGCATTGTATTTATTCTTCTTTGCCTTTCTTTTAAGGGAGAGACCTACCACCTCTTTGCCTCGATGTAAGGCAAAAGCAGCGCATGTCTATAGACACGTTACCCCAAGAACTGAAAGCACCATTTCCTCCTGAACCTTCCCTTCCAATTCGAACCAAAACTGTGAAAGACTTTCAGTAAGTTATACTGGTGTTCCTAGAGGTGTATTTTCTTCCTTTCTTTGGAATTCTTTTCATTTTGACCTAATTCATGCATTTGATTTTGTTAATCTCAAATGAGGAAACAGTTTCAGTAAGACTGACAAGGAGTTATTTTGGCTATGATGGTGGGATTGATAACGCTGTTACTGTGAAAACTATCAAAATATTTTTTCTAGCTTGAAATGTTGTTCCACACAGAAAATGGCAAAACGTATACTTCAGAATTAGAATTAGAAATGCAGTGATTGTTTAGTTTTGGAAAAAAAATACGTATGGCTTATTGTAGGCTAGCAAATCCCTTGCAGTCTTAGATGTTTTGGTTATAATGGGAATTATTTCTCTCTCCCACATTTGAAATGTTGTGCTTCCAGTGAGGAAAAGGAGTGCTTTTTGATTATTCAGTGTATATTTGGTGGGAAAGGAAAGAGGGTATAAAGGAAAATTTGCAAAGAGGTGATCCTTTGCTCATACTCAGGTGATCTGAAGAGCTGAATTTTTTTTCCATATTCAGATTTTTGGATCTATTGACCACTGCCTCTGGACAACCTGTGGCAGTGTTTCACCACTCTCATTGTGAAAAACTGCTTCCTTATATCTAATTTAAATCAACCCCCCTGCAGGTTAAAGCCATTAGCCCTTGTCCTGCTCCTTTGAATCCCCAGCTGTGAGCCCCTACCACCTCTCCATTTCCCCTCTCCCACGATTGCCAACCTCCAGGCAGGGCTAGGTGCTTCTCAGTTGGATCTGGCAGCTGTTCCCTGCACTGAGCTGGGTTTGGGTTTCCCCATGCTGAGGATCTCTTTCACAGCCTGCAGCAAAGCAAGAGGAAGCAGCTTTCAGGGGAAGGCCTTGCACAAGTCCAGGTAGATGATATCATTCTTCCATCATCCACCTTCCAAGATCCACTGTAACCCTACTGGTAGAAAGCCACCAAATTTGCCCTTAGTGAAGCCATGCTGACTGTCACCAGTAACTACCTTGTCATGTGCCTAAGATTAAATTCTATTCGAAAAATTTTTAAAGAAGTAAAATTTTGTAGAAATTCTAGTGAATTTGAGTAGTTTAGGAGCCTTCATACTTAAAATTACTCTGAGAAACTTTATCATGTCAGTGTAGCTGCAGCTTAATTCTGTTCTGTTCTGCTAATTATTTGTCCTAACATACTGAACTGTGACGCTGTGAATTAGCATTTTGAATAGAAGACATTGCTCAGGTGTATCAAACACAAACTATGCTTTTGTTCTCTTACAGTACCATGATTTTTAAATGACAAGGAAGATGTTAGAAAGCTACGGATATTATACTTGTCTGTCTTCTAAGTGTGCTTAGTGAGAAAAGCTTAAAGTTACAGTGCATTTTAAAGTCTAAGTGGCTGGAAAGATCAAACCATTACCAGTATTTGATTACATTTTCTCTAGGGATGATATGGAAAAGTCGAAGGCATCGGGAGATTGGAAAGCTGTACATAATTTTTATTCTACAACTTTTGATTCTTTCTTGGAGATAAATGCTGCATTTAAGGTAGAAAATAATTCCTAATGCTGTTTAGTAATTACAGTGCTTTGTATCTTCAAAATGTTTACAAAAATATCATTTAAAGACTTGCAGACAGGTATTCAAGACCACTAAGACCATTTTTTCATGACCTCACCTGCCTTTTGTAGACAATCTGTTATTGCATTGATTTATTGATTCCAGTTTGAGCAATTGTATTTGGAGTTTGTGGAGCTTTAAAATTGCAGTATGTAGGTTTTTTTGTGACACTGTGACTGTGTAGGTACTTTCTACACAAATTACGGTTTTAAAACCTCCAAGCTAATGCGGGGGCCCAGGCAAATCTGGAAACAGAAATTCCCTATCCCTAAAAAAAGGTGTGATATGGGCTCTGTTATAGCTGTTCATGTGTTATGATGGCATACTTGGTTTTCCTAGGGAATAGTTATATTTATGTTTCCGAGTTCATGCTAAATTATTATTTCCTGCCTATTACAGAGCAAAATGTGCTTATGATATTTGATATGGATGGTAGGGCCTAACCCATGGCTTTTTGTTATTTAACAAATATTGAATGCTTAAAATTTTGTTGCCTTTGTCTGATAATGGATCAACAACAAATGTGAAAGATGAAAATTCAATGTAATTCATTATTTGAAACCCTCTTACATTTTAAAAATAGAATGACTATATAAGTATGTGTAGGATTACTATTGTTTTGCTCCATCTTTAACATACTAATTAAAGAAACTTACATTCTTATGTTTTGATGATGAAAATACTTCTATCTGAATGTGTTTTCCTAAGCTTGCTGTTAAACTTACATTTTCAAAGATAGCTATAAAATATTCAAAATGCTTCATTATTATCTAACTTACAGAAAGATACCAATTCTCCATTTAATACCATTGAGGACTCTGGAATCGATGCAAAATTTGTGAATGTTGTCTATGATGCCTTATTAAATACTGTAAGTAGAAGAAAAGAATTCATGTTTTATACCATTTATATCAAAAGTTTTTCCCAGATAGGCACAGTTTCTGAAGAATCTCTCAAAACATACTTTAAATGATCCCATGAGAAGTACTGCAGAATCATGACAGCTGCTCTAGTAAAAGAGGAGGAAATTTTTCTTACTAGTAAAGCATAGTTTATATTGTGGTAGTTCTTAAAGACCACATATCTTAAAGATATGACATGGCTGTGATGGGACACTGCATGGGGGGAAATAAAGAAAATGTGAGGATGGGGATAGTAAAAAAGTAGGCCCTGTGCCTAGTATACAAAGGACAGGAGTAATTTAGAAATCATACTTTAGAGTTTTTAAGTTGGTTTAAGTGTGGAAAGGCACCATTGGCACAACCCCAGACCTCAACTAGTATATCTGTGAGGAAGATATTTAGGAGCTCAGCATCATAACACAAAAGATTTCTTAGCTGTCTTGAAATGCAAGCAAAGAAAACTTGCTTGTTTGTACAAAATCTGGTATTGAATATGTATAATTACTTCAGATATGATTTTTCCTCTCCTTTTTTGATAGCCTCAAGATATTCAGAAGTCAGTCCTAAAAGGAATAATTAATGGTCTACTACAAGAATGGACAGGGTAATTATAATAAATGTTTGCATCAGTGCTGTGCCAGTACTTCAATCTGCTATACGTTTTGTCTTTATTGTTTTAGACAAAGAAAGAAAATGTTGTGATGCAACTTACTTGATACATAAGAACTTAATCCCTTTTGGCAAATCTGCTGAAATACATCTTGAACTCTGTAAGCTGACGTTTAACCTCTGAGAGGCAGATCCATACCCAGCCATACATTCCTTCTCCAAATCTCAGCCGCTTGTTGCCAGGGCATTTCTTTGGACACCTTAATTGCAAGATGAATTAAGGAATTTAACTAGGGTAGAACTTAACACTCGTTACCTACCCCCCACAGCAACCAGGACAAATCCCTATCGACAGTTTGCTTCACAATAGTGTTCATGTGTGGCAGCACCATAGAAAGAACAGTGCAGGATGCAGAAGGAGGTAGCCCAAAAGCAGGAAGTTTCCGTGGAGGTGACGTCTTAGCATGAAGAAATAGAAGTGAGAATGCATAATGTAATTCATAAAAAGGTATAGCAAGAGACAGTGGCATGTTGTGACTCACATGTGACCCAGGTCTTGGCTACCCTTGTCTCCAACTTATGCTGCTTTTTGTGCTGTTGCTGGATGTGCTTGTGGTTATGCAAAAACCTCGATAAACACAAAGAAGTGCAGAGGCTGCAGTGGTAGAAGTGTATGGAGAATTCTTGCAGGACATACTGAAGAAGGGCAAATAAACAACTCTGGTGTCACTCGAGATAGAAAATAATGTGGAATTCCCTCTGTGGAACATCTCTGACTCTTCAGTTCTGACCTTTTTTTGGCCTTCTCTCATGTTTTTAAACATGATGATAAATAGCCTGCTGCCTTTAGACAATTGTCAGAATCTGTAAATGGCCTTTTCAGTTTTTGAGAGCAGTGAAGATTCTTAAACATGGTATTCTATATATATTGGCAAAGCAAGATAAAGTTATCCATGATTTCATGACTCTTAATGTCTGTAAATTATGGATACATATGGTTCTGTTTATTATTTCATTTGTTCATAGGCCACGAACAAAAGATGATCTTAGAGCATATTGTATACTTCTACAGGTAAGAAAAACACCGTATTTTCATGTAAGTACCTGTGTGCTTAACGTATAATCTATAAACCAGTATACTGTGCAAACAAGTTTGTATAGCTGAGATACTTCACATCCAATTTACTGTTGTAAGAATGTATTAAAATACGGGAAAAGTGTAATGCATGATGGGAATGGGAGCTTAAGGGAAGACAGTTGATGGGGAAAGTTGCATAGATTAAAATTATGCACTAATAGACAAGTAATTGTTTCCTCTTATTTTCTGGGTTGAAAGAATAAATATTTTACCCACTTATTTGTTTTAATGTCATCCTCATTCCCAGATTTGCTTTATTAGGATGCTGTAACTCTGAAAGTTTTAGTATATGTGCTTTCGGATATTGCTGTAACTTTCTCCAGTGTTGCATTTTATCCAATCTACCTGGCTGACTTTCTCCATTCTATCTGACTACATTGTCTGATTTCTGCCTGTGGTCACCTTTTACCTTTGCTGCTATAGATGGCTTGCATTTGTAGCAGATTTCCCCTTTACATTTTGCTGGTGTAGATAGCTAACACTTCTGGACACAAGAAGCAGTTTCTGCTGTTATTTGAGAATATCAAATGGCAATTTAATTTATCAAGACAATAGTTTTCTTCTCTGGGGTGGTATACTAGCTGTGAATTAAAAAGAGTATCTCCTGCTGAAACGTGGGAATGTGTGAACACATGGAATAGAGGAAAAATTAGTTTGGATTGATGTGGGATAGAGAGGAGCTATAAGAATTCGTATTACTGATATGAAAAGCACCTCACTCAGAGGAGTGTAGTTTTTGTTACAATGTAAAAATTATTCCAGAATATTGAGTACTGCCTTTGGGCTACCTGTGGGCTTTCTTTTGGGGGAAAAAAAAAAAATCATACTTTTACAGTATAGCAGTTGGGTATTTTTTATTTGGCTAGAAGTTGTGAGTTGTTTTTTCCCATAGTTTTACCACTGTCACAGCTATTTTGTGAATTACTTTCATGTGTAATTGTACTGGCAACAACAAACATAAGAAAAGATCCTAATGACTTTTTTCCCTTTATGCAGTTTATTAACCTAACACTTTTTTTAATCTTTTTCAGAATCCTCAATTTAGTAACACTTCTACTTATGTCATCTATGCTCACTTGCTAAGACAGATAGCAGCCTTAACAGAAGCTGACCATCATTTCCTAGTGCACTGGTCTAAAAAGTAAAAAAAAAAAAACAAAAACCCCACATGACAAATTCCATTTCTAGGATTACGATTGTTACTGTATTTCCATTGATGTTGACTGTTTTATAAATTATATGAAAGTTGATTTAATTGACTAAAGAGATTGTTTTTGTTGCTTTCAAATACATATGGACATAGTCCACTAAGTGATACTGATTTATAGATGCAAAATGTATATGATGTATAAAAATTATTATATTCGTAAGAAGCAGCCTTAATCACAAATAACTTATCAGAGTTATTTTTTGATAACACGTGCAAAATAACTTGTGTGTAAATTTTTAGTTATATTTTTATGTGGTATTATTAAAACAAACATCTTTATGATCTTTTTTTTAAATTAAGTTTTATCTTGCATAACTTGCAAAAGATACTGTAATGTTACTACATTGTACAGAAACCACAAAGGAACTAGAGTCCTTGCTTCTGAGTGTGATAGAGGTGGTGAGAGTGTGGTTAGGGCATTAGATTTGTAATTAATTGAAATAACTCTAATAACACCTCCCAAAAAAACTCTAATAACACCAAGTTATGGGGATAACTGCCCGAAGACCAGCCCCTAAGATTGCCTTCCATGTACTGACTGTGCAAAAAGTTAGTTTGAGGTAAAAAAAAGTTTGGCCATATTCACAATTTCCATATCTCCTAGGAAATCTTAATTAAGGATTTTCTTCTCTGCAAGAGTGGTAATTCAATTTCCCTCCCCTTCCCTATGTCCAGATATGCTTAAAATTGTGGTAAAATATTATTTCATTTGAACTGCATTTGCAAATAAGGTGTCCACTTTTGGTTAAGGATGCAATAGACATATGCTTTTAGTCTTAAAGCATTTATTAGAAATGGAAGCCATTAAAATAGGAATGCTCTTGTTTAGCATAGGCTATTTTAACCTGCCTACACATATATGTGTATTGTTGTGCTATTATGGAACTGGCACAGCACGTAATTTAAAATGTGCACCTGGCACAAGCATATGAAGCATATGCCACTTTTTTATGTAAAAGGACCAAGGATCTCAAATCAGAATTCCTTAGTATTCAGAGTGTGGAGTGAAATAGATAAGGATTTTTTGTTTGTTTACTTAAAGTCAAGAACAGATAATGATTCTGTTGCTTTGAAATCTGTTAACAAACTCTAGTGTAGACAGTAATCACAAGAGACTAAGTGCAGCATGTTTGTTTTAGGATTTCACAGAAGAGGTTCAAGCAGGTGGTGGATAGGTTACTGCAATTTATTTCTTTACGGCTGTTTCCTGCAAAACCTGAAGAGTTTCCACCTATGGTGAAATGTACCTGGTGGATTCCATCAGCAACGAAAGTCCTGGCTTTATTTAGTAGGTATTTTGCTTGAACTCTGTATGCATCTATATGTTTATATATGTATATTTGTGTGTGTATATAAGGTTTGTTTTATACAGACACACACATATTGGGAGAGGATAGTTTTTACTGCTCCTCTTCTGGGGGAGACTAACAATGATTGTGGCATAGTATAAACTACAATAAAAGGCTAAAGAGTAGTAAGCAACAGAGTCTTCTGTTGTAAATCTTCCTACTCTCTTTCCAGTAGAGGCTCATTGCTGTGCACAGTTTTCCTGTGACAACAACTGAAGATCTGTGGATACTGAAAAGCTAGAAGCAGAGAAACTCTCCAGCTTTCTGAGTATTTTGTGAAAGTCCTGCTTTCTCACGCAGGCTAGCTGAAAACAGTTTGGGTTTTTGTAAACCAAGACTTTATCTAACACTTGCAAGCTTGTTATGCAGTATTGTTATGGTACATTGGAGAAAATGTTTTGAAATGGGTGTTGTAGAGTCTTAACCAGTCATTCTGGGAGGTGGTTGATCAAGGGACCAATAATCTTATGCCATTCTAGTGAACCAAGATATATAAATGAGTCTGTAAGTTCGTAAAGGGTTCTCTTCTTTCGGACTTAACTCTGTGTCGTTATTCTCGCCGTCCCTGGTACAACAGCGACATCGATCATTCAAACAAATCTACACAAGTGACCAATGGTTAAGGCTTCCCGTAGATTTATAAAAGAAACTCTTAAATGTGGAGCTGCCAGAATTTCCTCTGCAATTCACCTACCCCCACGGAACTATTTAGCATCTAAAGAAAGTTAGGCAATGCATGTGCCTCTTACATCCAAAACTACATCTTAAAAAAAGTATAAATCCCTGCTTGGCTCAACATAGAGCACAGCAAATTTGACTACTGCAAATGTAAACCTTCTCAACTGCTGCCAAATGGTGATTAGAGCACTTTCTTTCTCCTTTTTAGGAGAAGACAAAACCAGAAATGAAAATTAAAATTGGAATTAAAATTTTTTCACTGTCAACTTAAGACTTTTACTTAAAAGTATTCTGCACAATCCTGCAGAGTTAGGTGCACAAGCTAAATTATCTAAAACAAGAGACATGTTTTATAATCATCTATGAAAGAGTTACTAGCTCCTTAATTCTGGAAAAAGAGCTGTTTAGTAGATGAAAAGACACTACTTTGTGTCTGACAGACCAAAATTAAAGTATGCTGGAGTGTTAATAGAGAACTTACTGGCCATTTGACATTATGTGAATGTCATTGTATAATGAGATAGCTTAAATGTGAATTGGCTTTCTTCCTTTGGTCAACTACTTAATTTTTGTGCAGGTCTAGATGGTATACTGGAAAAAATGTAGATTTTCTAGCCATAGCTGCTTGAAATGATATGGATTTCTTAAACACTTTCATTTATCAAACTGCTTTTTTCATCAATTTCAGCAGAACATAGTATCCTTTATCCATGAGACCTTAATTGAGTGTATGTCAGTTAGGAAGCTAGAATCAAACTGATGCTCCCTTATCATAAATGGGCAGAACTAGGGATTTACTGTTTTCTACAGCAATTAATGTGATGTCCTGTGGGGTTACGTTGTAGCTGTAATTCTGTAGTTAAGACTTGAGTTCTGTAGCTAGGTTATTAATTTTTCAGTATTATTTTAGACTTGGCTTAAAGTTTCTGAGATCACTGGTGCTCGTGATGCCGAGAAATGAGATATGCTGAATCCAGGCGTTGTTTTAAAAGACTTCTGTGTTCTTTTTAGATGCTGCAAATAGTCTGATTAGCCCTCCTATTATTTCATATACGGATTTCTATAATTCTACGCTTGATCATATTGATCTTATGGAAGAATATCATAACTGGCAATGCTATGGGAATTCTCACAGGTAAGAGGAATAACTGCATGTTTCTTGTTTGAGTAGTACTTCAAAGCACTGTGTCTAGTATATCTATATTAAATATAGTGGATGGATAGTGTCTGTATATATGATATGCATACTGTTTATGTGTATGGAGATCCACATTAAATAATGTATTTTATTGAAAAATATAGCTAATATTTACTTGCTACTGCGTGGATGTGAGATTGACTGGAATAAATCTCATTCTGTCTTTTCAAACTGGAGAAAATACGTAAAATATGGATGATAATAAAGTAAGTTTATTAATTACTGGCATAGACTTCTAACTGTGTCTTACTAAAGACATATTTTAGCCTCCAATACATTCATAGGCATTTTCCTTGCCTCTAGCAGCGGTTGGGGAAAACTTGGAGACCATAATTTGCTCCACTGAATCAGGTATTTCAGGCTACGCTTCTGTCTGATACCTGATAGTCTTCTTGAGAAGGAAAAAACCAACTAAACAAAACAAACCACACAAAACCCAAATGACAAAAGATAAGTATTATTAATTTCAGTTTCTAGCAGTACTTGCAAATAACAGTTTGTTCTACTGAATCAATTATCTCTATAAACAAAGTGAAAAAAAAGCAGCTATTTGCAAATTATTGTCAGTGGAGGGATTAGTTATGAATGATAATTCACTCCTGTATTCTTAAAATGAAAATAATATGCTAGATGCTAAAAAGAAAATATTTAATCTTCTTTTCTCTTGTTAGGTTTTCTTTCTGTCAATACCCATTTATTATTTCTATAGCAGCAAAAAAAGTTATTATTCAAAGAGACTCAGAACAACAAATGATAAGTATTGCACGGGTAAGTCCCTCAATGATAAATGTGTGTCTCATCTCCACCACAAGTATTTGTCAGACTGATATTACACATGACCTGTCATTACAACTTCTAGAATTTCTGACTACCCTGAAAAAGAACTTAAACCATTTTACTATGAATAGTCTACAAATGTCCATGCTGGGTTCTCTCAGTATTTTTTTTTGTGTACTTAGTTTCAGGATCCTTATAGATAGCAGTGTTGTAGAGAACGAGTAATTGACTTACTTTTTTTCCTCTTTTGAGAAACCAGCATAACATGCTAGCATGTTAAATTAACAAGATGATTAAGGAAGAAAAATTCTGTGAAAATTTTGGACTGTTTTGTATTTTATTCTTTGAAGGTGTGTTGTCATGGAAGACCAAGATTCAGCTGTATACTTTCAGGTCATGGAAGAGGTACTGCTTCTGGGCAGCCTCTTCAGTTTGGAAAGAGGCGTTGTCTGCCTCCCTCAGTGCTAATTTTCTACAGGTGACAGGTGATACTCTTTGCCTCAGTGCTCTGTGTGGCAGCACCCCCACCTGTGCATTCCGGTCTTGCTGGATATGCCTTGTGAAGAGCTAATTAAAGCACAAGCCACTTTCTAGAATCTTATAGGTATATTTTTAACAATTTGGGAAGTAAAAAAAATTGTTGCACAATTGCCACCTTCTTGTTAAACCTCCCAGTAAGTTAGTTCAAACATAGTGTAAATGGTATCTGCAGTAGGAAAGAAATTTCTCTCCATCTCCTAGAAGATACTGAAGCAGTTACAATGTTAGGGAAATGTCTTTAATGCACAATACTGAGAAGTTTTTACAGTTAACAAGTGTGACACCTTTTTTTGAAATGAAGATACTGCATGTGTAATGTTTCCTTCTCATTCAAATAGCAAAGCCTTGTGGATAAAGTCTCTCGAAGACAGAAGCCTGACATGAATATGTTATTCCTAAATGTGAAAGTGAGGAGGACACACCTTGTCAGTGATTCACTTGATGAGGTAACAAAAAAATATAATTAAACTGTGTGTTGCTGCAGAGTAGCTATTGAACTTAGATTTCAATTCAGTAAGTCATATTTAAATCTTTTTCACTAAGAGATTGGGAATACCACTACATAATACTAAATAAAAAGAACTTCATTACTGTCAAAATTGCAGTGCTGCAGGACAGATTGGGCTAGACATTTTGAAATTCGTTTCCTATACTCATACTGCTCCATAGCTAAGCCCATAACAAATATGCATACTCTGCACATGGTCTGTATTTGTGTTAGTAATTTTTGTGTTAAAAATACAGTGCACAATTATCAGATTATGTAGGACTTGAGTCCATGAAGCAGCATGAATAGGATGTGACTAATCACTAATGAGGTTGTTCTGTTCTAATTCTTGGAATTTTTTATTCTTTTCCTTCTCTATCCTGTAAGAGTAATTTTAGGCTTTCTTTTCTTAAATTCTTGACTTGATTTTAACTAATTTGTCACATTCTTGAATGTAATTTTTCCTTTTTTAGAAATAAAACAGGTGTTTCCATTAAACTAGGCAATTGTTCAGTATCCACTGAACCTTGCTCATTAACATTATTTAATGAAATTTAGTTCTGTCTCTTTCTCAACATTGAGAACAGCCTGATAATACTGAAGAATAAGTCCAGGTAGTGAAAACAACATCACACAAATTATGATTACTCATGTCAGAAAATACAAGTTTAAGCTTTATTCTCCTATTTTAAAACCCGTCTGTTTTGGCCTTTTCTCCTATGAAGAAATATGATTGGTAGTATTGCTTTCTCTCAGGCATTGTAGGCTTTTTACCACACTAAAATAACCAAGAGCAATTTCAGAAGTTTTTATAGTCAAAATATTCTCCTGTTTGTTTCTGGTGCTTTCTTCTACCCATTTCAGAGATGAGTAAGAACATATTATAGATTCATATTCTCAAAATTATGGGGAATGGCATGTGGAGAGGGAAGATGTCTTACTTTTATTTCAAATTTTAAAAAATAATTTGCAAAGAAAAATCACTTCAGATGATAAATAGCTTGTTTCAAGTAACACCAATACCTATAGTTACAAAATTTGTGTAATAGGAATTTACTTGAGCTGCTAGCAACATGGAGATTATTTTATCACAAGCGTACTCTTGACTGGTTTAAACGTTTGCTCTGGAGCTGGACAGTAATTAATGTTTTAAAGAAAACTTGTATGGGGACTCAGTCTGAAAGATCACTGCTAATTGTAAAAGGCTGTAATCTAATTATTTGCAGGTTTTTTGTGGTGAAATGCTGTCTCTTAGGAAAAAGTAATGAAAAGAGCTTGTCACCATTGTCTGAAAAACAGTTTTATAAAGCAGCTGATACTTGCTGGCAGGAATCTTACACAGAACCAAATGGTGTCCAAATATTGAAAGTTTATCTTATTCCCTTATTTCTAAATATTTCCAAATTATGTCTAATTACTTTTTAAATTTGTCATTTCTTCCTGGTAGCACATCTTCTGTAAAAGGTAAAAAATTATACAGGTCTGAAATATTCCAGACAGACTCAATTCATTGCATCTAATTGCTTGTTAAGTCTATTTGTACACCACCTAACTTCTTTTCAAGCCCAGAGAGTGACACCATGTGCAAAGTAGTTGATGGTGTCAAGTAGTCATAATTGTCTTGCTTCGGCAATTCAGTCATTGTTTTAATATAGTTTTGACCTATTAGTAGAAAACTATGCAAATTAATAGTTTAGGCAAAGCAAGAGCAGTAGAATAGAGGCTGAGGTGTGTTCTCCATGGCTAGAAGTAGTGACAATATGTTAAATCTCCTTTTTCTTCTTCCCTACCTATTTCACAATAGCTAGCAAGGAAGAAGGCAGATCTGAAAAAGAAGTTAAAAGTCACATTTGTAGGAGAAGCTGGTCTTGATATGGGTGGCCTGACAAAAGAATGGTTTCTTCTTCTGATTCGGCAGATTTTTCACCCAGATTATGGTGAGTCCTCATAAATATTCTTAAGTACAATGTGAAAATTTGTTCAGACTCTTGTGTAAGCACTGCTCAGCAGTAATAGAAAAGTCTTTGCATTATAAATACTGTTTTCAGCACAAATCCAAAACATAGCCTTGTACTAGCTATCAGCTACGAAGGAAATTATCTCAGCCTAAACCAGCACAATGGTTTAGCAAATATTCAAGTGGAGATAAGGCCAAATGTATTGGTTTATCATCTACCATCCTTCACTATTTCTTCACATGGTGCATTTTCTCTTTCTGCCCTCAGTTGTCTTCATATTGCTAGTTTAGGGAGTTTTCCTGGTTTTTGTAAGTAGCTGCAGCTGGACACTGTTACTTTGGTCAGTTCTGGCAAACTGCTGACCTTGGTCTCCCATATATCCATGGGGTTTTTTTGGTGCTGATAGTTGCACTGAGAGTGCCTGCAAGTTCTGGTACTGTTTCTGTGATTAGGATAGGTAGAGGTTAGCTTTTACTTGAATCGTTGTCATCATATTGTCTGTTTGTGGTATCTGTGTGGCCAGTATTCTTAAAGGGGTCTGAAATAATCTCAGGAAAGAAAGGTCTTTCAGTTAGGAGCAGAGACAGTATAGGCAGGTGTGAGCCTGAATGAAAAAGCCTCCCTCTGCTGTTACCAGGACCTGTGAGCCTGTAATGACATGTCATGCCCAAGGGAAAAAAAAATAAGACTTTTTGGTTAAGTAGGAGATTGTAAGACATGAATGAGCAGTCATAAACAAGCAGTTCCATCCACTTGTGTTACAGTGATGTAGATGGATCTGGGTGAGTTTTATTCACCACTCTAATGAGCTTTCCTTTGGGCGTGGATACAGTACTGATGACTTAGTGGGTTGAAGTGTGACCAGGATGGCTTTTAAATTGATTTCCAGGCACTTGAGCATAACACCTGAAAATCATTGGTAGAATGCAAGAGCTTGCCTGTCTTTGCCTGGAAGTGTTCATGTGCCTTAAAATCATGGTCCTTTGTTGTTTATAGGACTACTTCTAAAGGTACAGAATTCTAAGTCATAAATATGTCATCGTATCTGCTGAGATTGTTATTTGCCTGTACCCTTTTTGTAGTAAAAAGGGGTCTGTGTCGAGACATGACGTTGGTGATAGCAACCTTAATAGGAAACAATTTATCCTGCAGAAAGCGTTCTGTAAGTTTGACAGTTCTGTTAGTAAAAATGCTGTCAGCAGAGCTTGGTAACTGATGAGTTTGGAAACATTCAGAGTAATATATTTTTTCACTATCTCTGGCAAGCTTCCTTACTTTAAAGTGTAAATTCTTTCATTGTTACGACTATCAGCCAAGTGTGGGAGGAGTTCAGAAATATTCTTGTCCCTTGGAAAGGGACTGTATCCTCTGCTGTCTTTAATGTTGAAGATGCAAATAACATGTCAGAAGCTTGGAAGGGAAAATGTCACTGTTCTTGCCCTTTCCAGGTTAACTGATTCTTCAGATTTAGCTGTGGAATTTAAAAATTCTTAATTAACTCAGCGCCTGCTTGTGTGTTTTGCAATGCTTTCTTTATCTTGGTGTGGACAATTAATAAATGGGATTCAAAACCTACTTTGTTCCAGCATCCCTATAATCTTTTAGTGTGTGAACCTTGCTCTGCCTTACATGCAGCTGTTCTGTTGTTTCTGGTAATGGCAGTGTCCAAACCTTTTGTGATGAGCACCTTTTTGAGCTGGAATTCAAAAGATAAATTGCTCAGGAGAGTGGGGGGAAAATCATGAAGGCAGTTCTTTGTCTGTAATTTGTCATAAGAACTAGATGTCCCTGAAACAAGTTGGATTTTCAGTCTTTGTTTTTTTTATATCAAAAGGACTTTATTTTTTTTCATTTAAATATTTTTCAACAACTTTATCTTCAAACAGGGATGCAGTGAGCTGTTGCATGCAAGATGTGCTTAGAAGTATTCCTTGCTTTGGTTTGTACAGACCATGGCAACAATAATAAACTTGGCCCATTCAATCCCAACAAACTGAAACAGTCCATCACGTTTTATCCCAATTACTTCTGCATTAGAGGCACGCTTGTGTGGAGTGTGTCTTGCTTCTCTGAGCAATACTTCCTAGGCATTTCAGAGCTGTTATCTGCTTTCATTATGTAGGATTTTACTTTCTGGCACTCTTTAAAACAGAATGTTCTGTATCTGATGCAAATAGCAGTCAAACTCGTCTATACTCATGATTTGAGTAGGATCTAGCTTGTCATTTAGACCCATGAGTGGCTTTTTTAGGGTACATGTAGTTTGGGGCTTTTTTAACTTTTCTGGTATAATTTTTTGATAGAAAATATGAAACATACCCCTTTGCTGGTAGTGTGTGTATAACATAAACCATTTACAGTTTTCTGTTCCAAGAAGGTAAAGCTTACAGTATTTGTATCATGGGATTCATGCCAGCATTTTTAGGGATTGTCATCTGCTACTGACCTAGGAAGAAAGGAGGAAATAAGTGGGTTTACATTACAGTAAGTAAATTTTTGGTTAGACAGTTAATGTTTATGGCAGTACAGATGCTGGAGTGCAATGAAGAAACAGATTGTACAGACAGTGGAGAATATCCACAACTGGAGGCCCTGAAGAATGTGTTGCACCAGCACCCAGCAGGGCTGGTGGGCTTGAGCCCACTTGCTTGCTTCAGGCTTGGCACTGCCCTTGGTGCTCCCTCCCAAGCATCTTCCTGCAGACTCCTGCCGTGGTGGGAGCAGGGTCCTGGGAACAAGCATGGAGATGTGGGCACTCTGAGGAGCACTTCTAAGGGTGCATGGGTAAGAAAGGTGAGGCTTTGTACGACTTCTTACAAAGCTCAGGCTTTTTAAGGGCCACGTTGCCGTTGTGCAGGCATGTTCACCTACCACAAGGACTCGCACTGCCATTGGTTCAGCAGCTTTAAATGCGATAACTACTCGGAATTCCGTCTGGTTGGAGCCGTATCCTTTTCTGTCTGCTAGAATGTTCCGAACGACAGCCATTCGATGAGCTGGTGTGGGGAGGAAATAAGGCACTGGCTAGAGCTCCTTCAAAGGTTGTATATACTCCTGTGTTCCATTTAAAATGTATTTTTTTGAATATTGTTCAAGCAAGAACTAAAAATAGGAAGAAAATGGTGGTGTGTGGGTATGTGGTACATTTCACAGTCAGAAAATGCTAAATCGACGTTAAACATGCAACTTCTTTGTGTATAAGTTGTAATTTTTTATGTACTTAAGCCTCTTCAGTTTCTTTCAGTAAACATTAATGTGCCTGTGTGAAATAATACTTAATTTAAGTCCCCATTGAGCAGTATGTGGCTTTTGCCTATTTTATTACAAAATGGAAGCCACATGCTATTTTTAGCACAAGTTTATTTTCTAGGTTTTCTATTGTGCCTGTATATGAAAACCTAAGACAAATGATTTATGGTAGTATATGCTTATAACTCCACTGAGGTGAGGAAGTAGTGTCCCTTTACTGATTGCAGTTGGATCAGATGGTGGTTGTAAGTCTCTTCTAACAGAACTATTCTATTCTTGTGAGAAGTTGAATTGGGATAGTTTCAAATTTGTTTCATGGGATCCACTTAAATGTGCTAATGGATGAGCTGTAGTACCAGTGCAGGTTTTTCTTAATGCTTTTATATTTACTTAAAAGAAATAGTGCTTTTTTGAGCTCTCACTAAAAAAATACATATTTATCTTTCTCTGTTTTCATAACAATACTTTGGGAAAAATTATTGTAGATATTCTTGTATAGACTATTATGAAGAAGATTCTCAAGCATTCTGTCAATGTGCATCATTTGAACCATGTTAACCACTGCTTAACCGTAATGCAAAACTGCATTTAAAATTGTCAGTCCAGAAAAAATTAAATAATTTCCATTCCTTCTCTTTGTGGAGCATGACTCTTAGAATATTTTTTCCAAGCTGCAAAAATCCTAACTATAATAAGGATGTGTCAGATTTGCCCTTAACATTTGACATATATAGCTTATGGGACTTGCTGTATATAACAGCATCACCTTGGATATTCGTTTCCCACCTTGCTGTTACAAGAAATTATTGAGTCCTCCCATTGTTCCCTGTGATCATAACACACTTGTAGGCATCTGTGGTGTCACATTAGATGACCTGTTTCAGATTATGCCTGTAAGTATTACATTTTTTAAGAGAAGAAATTATTGATATAAAACCTGATTTATTTATATTTAATGCTTGAGTTATGAACTATTTGAAAACAGCTTTTTTTTTCAGCACAGGCTGATAAAGTCTCCTTTTCTTCTGCTGAAAACAGAAAATCTCAATGTTTTCTAGCATAGCATGCAGTTTAAATGTACAGCTTTTTCCAAGATACTTTCTGTATAAAACAATGCTTCTGGCACATGTTTGCAAAGTGCATCACTTAGTTTTTTAGATTTACTAACAAGTTTTTTTTTGTATTGCAGGAATTGGCGCATGGACTAAGTGAACTTCTATCCTATGAAGGCAATGTCGAAGAGGATTTTTACTCAACCTTTCAGGTCATTAAGTGCACCAACCATAAGTGCTTCTCAACCTCATTCCGTGATTTTTCCCAGTGTTAAAATGGCAGTGGAGTGGCTCATTGCTGTGTGATTGCTGATGGTTTGGAATATAACTGCACGGAGATCAGAGCTTGCTCCAGGGGCAGCGCTGCCCAGGATCTCTGGCTCCGCGATGAGACTCTGAGCTGTTGTTCCCTGGCAGCATGGGTGGATCCCAGTGCTCACGGCCAGGGTCACTTGGCCAGCTGCTGGTGCATTTCCAGCTCTTTGCTCTCCTTGACACCACCACCTTGCAATCAATGAGCAGGCTTGTGAAATTCATCTGGCTGCAAGACAATCCCTTTTCTGTCTAATGCAGAAGATAGTCAAAGCTTACTTGGTTATTTTATGCATTTTGTCCAGGAAATCTCACTTCAGCAGTAGCCTGTTTTTACAGTTTTGCCTGACCTCTGTGTTGTAACTGCTATTTCAGTTAAGGAAGCCTTTTTCAGTTACTCTTCATTTCAGAACACACATACTAGTTAATGAAATTTCATATTGGTGGTACTTAGCTCCTAGGTGAACTACATCAGAACAAATACCTTCTTAATTGTATTTGCTGTTCCTATACTGTTCTTTTCTATGAAAAACTCCATGGCTCCAGAGACTGCAGGTCAGTTTGACATGCCACTATGAAACAGGGTTGATATTCTTTGAATACTAATTTTCTGAGCAATGTGTTGAAAATTATAATATTTAACTTGTAAAAACCTCACAACTCTCAGAATTGCAGCATTTGCTGAAGAGAGAGAGGAAATACATGACTTCATACAAGCTTTGTTGTTTGTAAGTGTAGGAGTTCATTTTCCAGTGCTGACCTTGACTCCTCTTTTTCTGTAGGTTTTTCAGGAAGAATTTGGTGTTATAAAATCTTACAACTTAAAGCCAAATGGAGATAAAATTCCAGTCACAAATCGGAATAGGAAAGGTACTTCAGTGTATATTAACTACACATACTTTGCAGATTTAAGTTTGTCCTTTTTCTCCTTTCTATAAGCCTAAGTTTTCATTAATGAAGTGTGAAAATGAAATGGCTGTAGTTCTTTCTGGTATGCCTACCAATTTAATGGTATCTAAAATTAAATGCATTCATTTTTCGTAATTCACTACAATTTTGGAAAGCAGAACAGGTGATTGATTAAAATCATTATCGTGTAACAATTTTTTTTTTTTTTTAGAATATGTGCAGCTCTATGTTGATTTTCTTCTCAATAAATCAATCTACAAACAATTTGCAGCTTTCTATTATGGATTTCATAGTGTCTGTGCTTCATATGCATTACTGGTAAGAGTAAAGTGAAACATAACTCTTCACTTCTATTTCAAGTATTTGACAATGACTTAACTAAATTAAAACAAATTGCCCTGGATGATTTTAAGACTTGGAAAGAGTCTTGATTGATCAACAGACTTGATTAGTCCAACATAAGTAGAAGAAATGAATCAGGTAATCAACTGCTCTCTGTAGTGTTTTATTGCAAAGAGATAAAGCTCCAGAAGACAGGTTTATTACTATGTATTCACAGGCACTTCACAGGCTCTCCTGTGAATGTTTACAAGGTTTCTTTGTATTCCCTACATTTAGGAACTGCAAAACAACTGTGTCTGAGGGCTCCTGAGTGACTCCTCTGAAAACATCTATTGCTTTTTGCTGGAAGAACACTCAGTAAAGCTGAGATTAAACATTCTTCTACTTTCAGTCCTGTTTGGCTGTTGGAATGATTTTGTAATTTACAGCATCCCTTCTGCACTGAGAAAGAAGAGGCAGTTTCAATTTGCCTGATATTTTCTAAATTCCAGTGACACCTGGCAGCAAAGCAAGTTTTGCCCAACCACTGGGAAGGTTCTGGAAGGACAGTGAGATTCCATTGAAATGCCATGACATGCATCCATGCAGCTTGATGAAGGGGTAGTAAATGAATAAGTAGGTTCTGCAGGTGTAAGTTTAGTGGGTATTAAACATGGTTTATTGTTATAAGGATTCACTTTGCACAGCAGTGTGTACAACTAAGAGTCAAGTCCTGTCAGCCTCTGCTGCTCAGCTACCCACACTAGGACTTGTCAATGAAGTGGAAGTTGAAATCAAAATTGACATCAAGACCCTCCCTCTGGATTCCAGATGTACAAACTTAATTTTCTTCCCGACCCGTTTGTAGTCTGATCAGATGACAGGCAAGTCAGTGTAATAATTGTAAGAATGATGAAGAAGTGAAGAGCAAAATATGCTGAAATATTGTGTTATCCTGTAATTAAGCTTTCTACTATATACAGCAGTAAGAGATTCTTCAAAGTGCTGAGGGATTAATTTTTCTATAATCAGTGTGTATCCAAGTTAGAGACTTAAAATGAATGATATTCTGTTAATTTTTCTATAATGACAAAATAAAAATGAAATCTTAATCTAGTAGCATAATTTCTCATCTCTTTAAAAAAATTAAACTTTTTTCCTTGATTTATGGCAGCTACTTCGTCCAGAGGAGGTTGAAATTCTTGTCTGTGGCAGTCCTGAACTGGATATGTCTGCTTTACAGCGAAGTACCCAGTATGAGGGCTACCAAAAAACTGATCTTACTATACGGTAGGCCTGGGTTTTTATTCTAATTACCGAGTTTAAAACATCATGGAATGTTAGACTTCCAGCAGTAATCTCTTCAAGGGTAATCTGAGAATGACTGAAGTTTTAGAAACCTATTTCCAAGTAACACAAGGACACTACTAAATTATCATAAGTAGGAAGAATTAGATCCTTAATGGTATGTGTTTACTGAATATCCTTAAAAGATTATGAGCACATTGAAGTAGAGTAGTTTGAAAAGAAAAGCTCCAAATCCTGCATATGAAATCTCAGTATTTTTATTATCCAATCTTCTAAAAATACTTTTTTTGCCCAATTCTCTTTGATACTAAGGACATTTATATTAGTGAGTAGAAGGCATTTATATTTTTATAGATAAGTGGCTTGAGGCATCTTTTGGCAAGACATCATTCCAAAATTAATAAAACATTGTACTTGTCAATTTGTTGGGAATTTAACCTTGTATATTGGGGTACTACTGATGTCCTATATGTTAATTAAATTATTGGTAAGTGATATTTATCATGTAGAACTTGTGGTTTTATTATCATCTTCATACTATTTTTTTACTATGTTGCATCTTTCAACATTTTCTTCTCCCTCTGCCCTGAGCATAGATACTTTTGGGATGTAGTACTTGGATTTTCTCTAGACCTTCAAAAGAAGCTGCTACATTTTGCTACAGGAAGTGATAGAGTACCTGTGGGAGGAATGGCTGATCTGAATTTCAAGATTTCAAAGAGTGAAACATCCACTAATTGGTAAGTAATGTTTTGGATTTTTAAATTTTTTTTCATTAACCTGTTTCCCAAGAGTCCTTATTGCTCTTGAATGTCTTTTTAAAGAAGAGTAAACTAATGTGCTGAAACATAGATTTAGAAGAAACATAAAGATTTTAGTTACAATCTAGCTGTGTTGGAATTAGTTAGAATAGGATGGAATTTGGGCCCAGCTAAGAGTTAAGAGAGCTGGACCTGAAATGGGTTTAAGATGTTAGTAACTGATTACCAAATAACTGATGACCTGTCATTTATATGTTTGCTTAGCTGTGCTTAGAACGAGGAATAGAAACATTGGTAAGTTGGTGTAGGGAACAAGGACAATCACCAATTTCCTCCCTTGGTGGGAACCCGTTCAAAAGTCACGCAGGAGGAAACTTAGAGGTCACTAAAGTAACTAGGATTGTTAAAGTTCAGAGGGGCGAAAAGGTCAAACTGAGGAAGATGAGTTACTTCATCTTTTTAAGACCACTGACCCAATTCAAGACCACCGACTCAATTCAGAGCACACACTACGAACGCTTAATGACATGTAAGCTCATTTCCATACAAAGCGGAGAATGGGAGGTGTTAATGTTATGAATATGCATTTGTATTTTGGATATTCATAATGTTTGGAAATAAAAGGTATTGTGTTTGCTTGGATCAGGGCCCTGCATCTTAGGGAGCTATCCCACGCAGTGCCTGGCGCCAAATAAACATACACTTTCTAACTCTAAACTGTTAGAGAGTTTTTGTCCGTCTCAGTTGGATATCGATATTAGATCGATATTCAGATTTTGGTAAAGCAGTGCAAGGAAGAAACTGCATGGACTCCTTTAGTTTGCCTTCAAGTATACCCATTTATTGATTGCATAGATTTAAAAGTTGTTTTTCCAGTCAATGTTTACATTTGAGGACAGTAATTATTTATAGTGATTATTTACATGTTTTCAATTCAAATAAATTATGTATTTAATCATTCCTAACATGGCAGCTGACCTAATGAAAATATACCTTGAACTACCGTGAATTTTTCTGAATTTGTTGCGTTTGATGGCATTATTTATCACAACCTCTGCAGTTGCAGAAAATGCTTGCATTCTGTCTTGATGGTCTAAATAAGAATTTCAGCATGTGGCTGTGAGGGTGTGCAGCATTCTTTAGAGCCTCTGGTGAGTGGCTGATACAGGTGCTCAGAAGATACAGGAGCAAAGCAGTCTTGCAATTTCATTGTGATTAATTTGTTCATACCAAGTTCATATGCTTCTGGCAGCGTTTTATTTTGTGTTGAATTTACTTGGGATACACTTTCCTATTAGTATTTTTCTTCTTAAGACTGGAGAAAGTTTAAGCGATTTGAAAACTGTATGGAAAAACTTGCTGCTCTGAAGCTCACTGTGAAGCAGTAATTACTGGCTTTATCTAGATTTCTCAAACATTTAGAGTAATCAAAATACTTAAATGGAACTATATTTTTCAAAGTCTGAATTTTGCTGGGTTTTCTGTGAAGAGATGATCTAAATGCATAAACATAATACATTTTGAGGATTTTTTAAATTGAATTTATCTCATTACTGAGGTATTTCTAATGCTTTTCTCAATGAGCTAATGACTGGTTCCAGTAACATTAAAGGAACATGAAGATCAGATGAAAAATGAAGAAAAATCAGTCAACATTGAATCACTCTTTATGTTTCTTCTGTAAATTGTTCTTTTTCTTAAAAATGAGAAAATGTGTTTTGAAATAGTGTGCATTTTAAACGGCTGTAGGGTCTGTGTTTTGCAAGATAATTGTTGCTGTCAGACTGCCTGCACAGGAATGAATGTAGACACCATCATCATACTGCTCACACAATAGGATCAAAGAATTTAATAGCAATAAAAATTGTCAAATTAATAAAAGCTTCTCAACTTTCTGAAGCCAAGACTCCAGTCCAATTAACAGATCTTTGCTGATCATTTAAAGGGCAGGGAGGGGAAAGTAGCTTGGGTTTCAAGACTTGGGGGTTCCACCCCCTTTTGAGAGTGTTTGCCAATGATCAAAGGCCAAGTTGGGGTCATTCAAAAGACTGAGGGATTAAATTAAAAGAGATCTAGAGGGCTTTTGAGTCACATAATAAAATAGGTGTGTCCAGATTTAATACATTTTTCAGTGTGTTTTCCAAATGTCAGGTTGAGCTTCAGCTCGTTGTCTTTCTCCTGTCTCCTCCTACAGCAGATTACTTGAGGGGCGAAGTCTATATCCTTGACTATATCCGTGTGTGTCCTCCAAGTCACTTGAGAATTTAAAGGGCAAGGAGTTCCTGTAGCTTTTTATCACCTGTGGTTCATCAACTTAAGCTATTCTAGGGAGAAATAAAGTTTCCAGTGTTTCAGTCAGGCATTCCTTAGTCCTACCTGCAATACGTATATTCAAGCTCTTTCTCAGGAGAAACTTGGAACTGAAAGTGTTGGTATAGCTGAGACCAGAATTTGTGAACTGTTGTTTTTCCAGCATTTCATCATTTCTTCAGAGCTCCCCACTTAGGTCTGTAAAGATGTGTTCTACCAGGCTGTATTCTGTATCCTCACAGATACGTAACTGTGGTTCTTCTAGGTGTGTCTGTACCTACTGCAGGACCCAGCTTCCTTTTCCATGTTGTGGATTCTGACTATACCCAGATTTTGTGTTTAGAGAAGTCATGTAGTACCTGGAGTTTCCATAATCCAGAAGGGAATGTTTCCAACTTGAAAAAAAAATTAAGATGGGGGAAGGAGTTGCAGGCAAACAAGTTCACCTTAGGTACTTATGACCAGCAGTGGTGTTACTTGCATTCAACAGAACTTGAACCACCATTAGGATAAATGTTCCTTTTACAGGATTTCCTACTTAAAAAATAATTAACTGAAAATGTGTAGGCAATTGGCAGTGTTCTGGTTCTATTGCATTATTATTAAATGTGTTTTGTTGGGTATTTTTTAAATTATTTTAGGTTACCTGTGGCCCATACCTGCTTCAACCAGCTTTGTCTCCCTCCTTACAAGAACAAGAAGGAACTGAAGCAAAAGCTGATCATTGGCATTTCAAATGCAGAGGGGTTTGGTCTAGAATAAGATTAAATACTCCAAGAACAGCATTTTTATGTAGCATTCACTCTCTTCTGATTGTGCCTTTAAGCTTTTCATTTTTATGTCTCTTGATACTGTGCCAGCTTTCTCATTTAGTTAAATTTTTTTTATTAAATATGAAGTGTATGTTTTTTCTTGAATGGCAATACATCTGCTGCTTGCTTTGTCACAGAAAGTAGCTTTCTTTGTACAAATGCTCGTCTGTTTGAAAAACAAAACCCAACTAAGACAATTCCCAAGTTTTAGGTTTTTCTTAATAGCACTTTATCATTAATCATAATTCCTTTACATCAAGGTATCTCACTGGGAGATAATATACAGAATATTTCTCTTAGTTAATCCCAGTGGTAGATTGTTTTCAATTAACATTAATAATAGAAAAAAAAATAACATCAGCATGTAGCCATTTTTTTCACAAAGGCAAATAGGAATTTTAGTCTTTATAAAATGTATGTAGTTTTATTATTCTGGTTTTCCTTCTCAGTGAAACCAGCTGTCTAAGAAGTATGTAAATAACTGCCTGTGAAGAAATAGGGTTTTGATAGTGCCATTTACTGCTATAAAATTATTTTTTATGAATAAGAGGTTTTAGATGTTGTATATTCAGCTTTTACACTTGACTGTACAAGAGAGTTAAAAGGTATTTTTTCAGCTTGAGGGGATTCAAGTTCAAGCTACAGGTATTAAGGAGCTTGTGTGTTCATTCTTAATAGCAAACTAGCCAGATCTACTGTAGCATTATAGTAAACAAAACTAGATATTTAAAATAAATTCCGCATCTGGTGAAATGCTTTAGGAAGAGAATTATATCCACAACACATGGAAAACTGATATAGTGTATCATGCTATCATTTTTTGCAGCAACTTTGCTGAAAGTCGTAAATAAGCTCTGACAAAAGTGAGTACAATAACATTGCAGAAAAATATTTCAACTTTCATTAACTTGGAGACCAGCATTTAAAAACAATGTTTTGTGTTTTTCACTGCACAAACTACGTGAAAAGAGTTCTTGGTATGTCTGCTCTGAGTTAGTAAATTAGCAGCTGGGGAAGAAATGGTTCTAAAATACTGAAATAATTGTAAGTCTGGGTTTTATTCATTAAATGGAAAGAATTTATGAGCATGCAGTATTGTATTTTTAAATATGCATAGCTACTGTGTGTTCTGTAGATTTTTCTTTCAGCTGAATAAGGCCCAGATCATTTGAGACACTTAGGCATCTAATTTGTCAGCTTTCCCCATTGACTTCTGCTGGGGCATGGATGCATAAATATCTTGTAGTGTCTGTTCTCAAATACTATATTAGTCTTCTTTTCTCTCTCTGTATTATTTACATACAATCAACAGATTTACAAATTAATCTGCCTAATTCATGCTTTCAAAGCTGTTGTGGATATTCTTCAATAACTAAGTGTAAATTTTATTTTTTCCTTTCTCCTAGAAAAGTTACTGGTGATTTTACTGATTTTAAAAGCAGAGATAAATATTAGGATATTTTAGAATATTTGGCACTTTATTCGTTGTGCTGTTCTTGATACAAATAATAAAATTTCCATTGACTTTAGCCTGGAACTATACTAGGTTAGCACAAAGAGTGTTAAAAGCAGTGCTGAAAAATTCTGCATTTTTACATTGTATGTCCCAAATGGAGATTTTAAAATAAATCTTAACTTGCAGGATTTCAGGTGTTAAGAAATAAATTAAGCTTTCCCTGTTGCACTGGATGAACTAGATAGCTGCAAGCAATGTTAAATTTCTAACAGCTGAATATGGATGTAAGTAAGAAACCTGGAAGCAAACACCTACCCCCATTCCTCTCTCTGTAGAATTGGATTCATAAAAGGTTGGCTTATGAATAAATAGCTATACAGTTTATCTGAAAACATGGCAAATTAGCCAAAGTATTTTTTTAAGGCTTAAGCCCACTTTTAATAACTATTTCTCTACTATTGTTAAAATAAAAGCTTTATCTTTTCTCATTTTCACTGAATTGCACTTTGCCTTCTGTTTAGTTTTATTTATTGGAGCTTTTTTTGAGATAATGTGTAATATTACCTCAGAATTCTAAAAATGCTATTGTATTTGCATCAGTTTTTAAATCAGATTGTCATTCAAAGACATTTTATATATTTCCTGATGTTGATAAATAGTAAATTTTGTATTTGTTAAATGAAAGCATTGCACTGTATTTATGAAATAAGCCTCTGATAATTTTAAAACTTTTATTCAATGATGTTTTGTTGTTCCTGTGTCTTGCCCTGTAACCTAGCAAATCTTTTTTTATCTTCATCATTGTTTTGTACTGTACAAAAGAAATCTGGTTTGTACAAACTTGTTCATTACTAAGTATCTATTTTTATGTATCAAAATTGTCCAGTCATTAAATCAAATAATTCAATTGCTGACCTCACTTGTATGATTTCAGATTTTCAAAACTGGTCATAATGGGTTTAAAATTATGATCAACCTCTCTGCTTTTGGTTTATTTTTCTTTTGAAAAGTTCTCTGTACCATAACTGTTCCGCTAAAACATTGCATGGCTCACTGAAAAGAAACTAAGTTTCAACAACCAGACATACACCAAGACTTATATTTCATATTTACAGTCAAAATTACAGATGTTCTGGTGTATCCCATGGTGTAATAATGCTGTAAAATAGCGTGGATCCTCCTCATGGATCCAACAACTGGGGTTGTTCCACGGGGAGAAGAGAAGGCTCTGGGGACTCGTCATTGCAGCCTGCCAGTACCTTAAGGGGGCTCATGAAAAGGAGGGAGAGGGACTTTTGATATGGGCAGATAGTAAGAAATGGTTTTAAACTGAAAGAGGGCAGTTTTAGATGAGATGTTAGGAAGAAGTTCTTTCTTAGTGGGACAGATGGTGAAGCACCAGAACAGGTTGTCCAGAGAAGTTGTGGATGCGCCATCCCTGGAAGTGTTCAAGGCCGGGCTGGATGGAGCCCTGAGGAACCTGATCTAGTGAATGGCATCCCTGCCAATGGCAGGGGGCTTGGAACCACAAGATCTTTAAGGCTCCTTCCAGCCCAAGCCATTCTATAATTCTGTGATTCTAACTTAATTTTCCTTATTTTGTTTACTACCTCGGTTACAAGATTACTTGGAGGTGCAAGAAGAGGCAAAGCCACAAGCTGTTGTATGTTTTATCTTTCTTTTTTTTCTGCCTAATTTGAACATTAAAATCAGAAGGGACAGGTAACAAGACCATTGTGCTTTCATCACAGGTCCTGATCACAGAACTGTTACCTTTGTACCACTCAAGTTACCTACAGATGGCAGCAAAGATGAAGACTGAAACAGTTTAATGAGAGGTCAGACGTTCCTCTTAACTAACAGTAGATATTATAAATGCACATAATGAAGAAAAAAGTCATATCTTATAAATGTATATCACAAATAATTGCGGATTTGCAAAGTCAGCAAATATAAATTGGTTTTTAGCAAACAAATATGGAGAAAGGAGAAGCAGCTTCTTGGAACTAGTGCTGGGGTTTGAAAGTGTCTTTTCTTTCCATGAAGAGTTCCGTAATGTGTTTTTGAGACCAGTAAAAGACTCTGGCAAAACCTCAGAGAGGAGATTGATTCTAGCTGATCTCTGACCAGTCAACAGCCTCAAGACTGATATTTGGAAAGAGCTTAGCAAGCCTGGCTTGCCTTGTCCTGTTTCAGCCAGGGATCGAATGGCTGGTGCTGGGGCTTAGAATATTTGATTTTTTGGCCAAAAGTGGTGAGATTCCTTCTCTGTAGTTATAGTTGGTGTTGGTACTGGTTGACTTGCTCCAGAAGCAAATATTATACCCACTGTTAATCTTCATAGCTGTGGTATTTAATATTCTTTCAGAACCCCTTCTTGAAAAAATATCTTAAAGGTCCCTCAAAGCCTCTGTTTTCATGTCCTGACTGTCAGACAATAATGTGTTTTTCCTTCTAGAGCACCTAGTTCTCTTCCAATAAATTTGTTTGGGTCAAGTAACTTTTCAGTCTATTTCTAATTTATTTTTTTACTTCAGGGTCTGTACTGGTATATGTGTTACTGAAATTCCTTGCACTTTTAAATATTCATAGTGTATAAGAAAATAATAACAAGATGGCCTGGACTGACACAGCTGTTTCACTTGTGTTAGAAATGTTCTAATTAATAGTGAAGTAGGTTTTGTTGTTAAATTAATGAGCAAAAATGGCCCCTAGCGATCTGCACCTTTCAAATTGTTAATTAAGTTCTTCCTGAATTCTTTAAACCCCAATGGCTTTATGTAAAATACAACAGATCAAGGAAGATGGAGAAATTTTTTCTGATAATCTGGTGAAGTAGTTGCTCATTAGACCCTGGAAGAGTGGGAGAAGTTCACGTAAGTTGGGCAAACTAAGTTCTGGACTCTTCTGCACTACAAGAGTTAATAACTATATGCATAATAATAGGATATATCAATGAATGTCGTGTGTTTTGTATTCTACTACATCAAGGCTTCATTTACCACCTTTCTTTCTGTCATAGGTTAGCAAGCATAGTCCCGGAAGGGACGTCCTTGCTAAGGGGTGCTTACAGTTTCCTCTGGGAACTGATAGAACCTATCAGCTGGCCAGTTTGAATATGGACAATTCTCTAAGCCACTTAAAGTTGTGATCACCTCTGTGATCCACATTTAAGAATAGGCAAACTCCCCCCCAAGCTCTCTCTCGTTTCCGGCGCTGGCACAGGTGGCTGCGGGCCCCGTGTGGGGGCCAGCGGGCCCGGCCAGGCCCTGCTTGGGCCAGGCCGGGCCGGGCCACAGCCATCATGAAGCCATGGACCTGTTCCAGCTGTGGAACCCCCCCCACTGCCTTGCCGTGGGCAGCCGGAGCGGCTCGGCTCTCCCCCCTCTCCACTGCGATAAGAAAAATTCAACATTCCAGCTGCAAAGCTGCAAGGCCGAGGTGAGAGTAACCCTTTTATTGCTATGAAGAGCTGAAAACCTGAGGGAAGAGAGAGAGGAGATGCTTAAAGCTGAAATTCTGTTGTGAAGCTATGATATATCAGAGTATCCTGTTGTAATTTCATGAAGATATGGGGGGTGGAGTGTTCAACTCGTGAGCAAAAGCACCTGCGCTGAGATAGGCAGATGCTGACGCAGCTGTAATTTCATGAGAAGTTTGGACAGGGAGAGATGAACCAGATGAGGACTTTTGCTCCAAACAGGAAAGGAGAAAACCTCAGTCCGTAGAGATGAACCAGATGAGGACTTTTGCTCCAAATGGGAAAGGAGAAAACCTCAGTTCCTAGAGATGCTCCCAGAGATAGTCCTAACGATGAAGATGATGAAGACCCTTTGCTCCCAGGGAAGGAGAAGGGCCTCTGTTTTTGTTTCTGAACGGCTCAACCTTAAAATTGTACCCCAGAAAACTTCAAGAGTGGACCCTCGAAAGCAGTTGCGGGAAAAGCTGCAAGTCGGGGGAAAGGACTCACACGCAGGCAGAGAGACTCCTCTTCCTAAATGGACTGAACAATATTTGGAAGTGGGTGGCTGTCTCGTTGTGATAATGTTTTCATAGCATGAGCAAGAAGAGACTTCTCTTTCTAAATGGACTGAACAAGGTTATTATGGCAGTGGTAAACAGACTGAACATCTTAAGGGTTGTCTTTTCACATTGTCAGTGGGAGAAGGGAGGAAGGTGGGGGGAGGAGGAGAGTTCTGAAGGTGGTATTTTTTTTTTTTTTTCTTCTTCTTTTAGGTCTGTTAATAAACTTCTTTATATTCTTTCAAGTTTGGTGCCTGTTTTGCATTTCTCCTAATTCTTATCTCACAGCAGATAAACAGTAATGAGTATTTTGGACCAAACCACTACACTAAATTGGTGTTTCCGCCCGGTTACAAACCGAACCCGCGACACTTTCTGACATCAGTTTAATGATTTGGTACTTGCAGTGAGTGATGAATAGACTTTTACTTTTTGGTGCAGTATTTTCTTCCCATGAGAGTCGTCCTAGATTCTGTAGATATATGGTGTTCAGGTTTAATTTAAGGGCTTCTTATTTATTTTCTGCTTTAGTTCTATAACATGATTTCTTATTAACCAGGAGAGATTAATCTGTTCTCTCAGAGTTGTTAGTTATCTTCACACCAGGATCTCTGGCTGCTTCTGTGCTATGGATAATAACAATCTAGCCTCCACTGGCATTACCAGAACAGAGCTATTTGTAGCTATGTGTATGTAATTCAAACATCTTATCAATGGGTGAGTTTACTCAGTGTACATTCCATCTCTGCTCTAGCAGAGAGCTAGAACATTAATTTCTTTTGCTATTTGTTTTGTGTCAGTAGCAATACTGTGGACATCAAGAGCTGTGTTTTGTCCTCTGGAAAATCAATCCAGCTGGATATAAAGTAGCTAAAGCACAGTCATTTTTGAAAGCCATGGGGTTTAAACTCAAACATGTGGGTCTTGGGTTTGGTTGTCTTCTGGTAAATGTATGTAACCTCACACTCCTGGTTTCCAAAGACTGTGGTGGCAGCATCTGTACTGCTTGGGAGTTTTAATCGTTGGCCTTGATTAGGAGTAATGTGCCACACTGAGCAAAGAAGGAACTTAATTTTGTCATCTTGCTCATCTGCTTTAAAGAGGGATCTTTTCCCAAATCTTCCTACATGCCAAGATGGAGAAGTATCCTGCTCAGATACTTGAACACCCTGACAAGACATGTTTTGTGATATTAAGTGCATAATATTAATTCTTTAACATATTTTAATAGAAAAGTTATTTAATCATATCAGATAAATGTGGTCTGTGTAAAACATAGATGAACGCAGTAGCAGAATAGGAGAAATTTACTTTGTTAAGAGAGCATTTTGATGGAATTGCTTTTTAGTTGGAGAAACCTAATTTTATTTCCTTAGGTGGTGAGGTTTAATTTTTCTAGGGTACAATATTTTAGAGAGTTTAAGAACTGAAATTATTTTCTTTAATTCAATAGCTATGTTAGATAAAGCTAAAATTTGAGTAAACAGTAATATTTTCCTACATGTACTGCTGTGTAGTGCTTATTGCATTGTCTAATTGTACTGATATCAATAAAGTGTTCTTCATCACTTTTCTTTTGAAATTCTGACTTTTCTGGCAATTTTTACCATGGAAGAAAAGCTCTCCCAAGCACTGAAAGCAGTTGGTATTCATTCAAACTGAAAGTTTTAAAGTAATAACAGACATTTGTTCCTGTTGCTTATAAAGAAGCTCATTCTGTTTTGGTTTGGGTGGCTTTGCTTTAGGATTCAGAATCTATTCAATATCATATTTCTGCATATTGGTTGAAATGCATTAAGCTGTTACATCAAATAGCACATTCTGGAAGGTGAAAACTCTCTTTCCAGTAGCTTCTGCTGCTGGAAGTTCCTGTAAATATGTGAAAAGGATTCCAAGTTAATAATTGCTTTGTTAGTTGCCAGATAGGGGCTGAAATCTCCTGGGGTATTACAACCAAGCTGTGTTTGAATTACCAGGGGGACGTTTGCTTTCATCCTATTGATCATCTCCTTGCCCATGCTGGCCCAGTTTCTGCTGGTGATGGGTTTCACATCCTTACAGGGGATGTTTTAATACATTTCTTACACTGACAAATTTAACACCCTTTAATTCTTCATTCCAAAAAGTGAAGCCAATTTCTTCAACAGGCTATAATGTTGGCCAAGAAGTCTCAGGCACAGAACTAAAATCTCAATTAAATTAGTTTAGAAGACATTTATTTTCCTATATGGGATTTTAAACGTTAAACACCATCCTATAATCAAAGGTGTTGAGGCAACATCAACAGCTGTGTCTTCTGTTCCTCATTCCCTGGTTGTTTTTGCATAAACTGCTGTAGGCATGTCACAAAAACATGGGAAATGTGTTAGGAGTAAGTTTTTACATGAAAATGATAGCGTTGGAATTTTTCTATCTCTTTGCTTTCATCCGCATGTGGTAGCTGTAGTTGTGTGTGGTTTTCATTTGTAACTGTTGGCAGTGGGTACACTGCAGCTGGGAATCTGAAGGTGTAATTGCTTCCATCGTTTTTCACATCATTGCTCAAAAGAAAAAATGAGCTTTCTGTGTTTCTCTTCCCTGTCTTCAGGGCACCTTGATGCATCGAGACTTTTCCATTTTATGGTGCAAAGGTATTCTCAGTTTATCTTTTTTCCTTGAATTTCTTAGTTAATGTGTTGCTGGTTTTATTGTTAGGGCTTATTAATTCTATATGACATAAGCATGGCTGCTATGCTTAATCATACATTCAGTTAGCATTTTCATACTTGTAGGTGTACTGGGAAGATGAAATTGCTACTTTCATGCAGCACAACCAATCCTTGTTTAATTTCTCCTGTCATTACTTACAGCAACAATCTGCATTACTTGTATAGTTCTGCTGCCCTTCACCATGTTCAAGGTCTACTGTCATTCATAATACAGTAGGTATGTAATTGTAGAATGATAAAGAAATAGAAGCTTTCACTTTGAATTTCCCTAGATTATAAAATCACCCCTTTGGTTATTTGTGACCATTTTTTCTAGGGGTTTAGTTTCTTTTTCTTCACTAGATACCAGGTTTTATTTTGTATTTTCTCAAGACACAGGGTAACTTAGGGGAATTTAACAGGCATTTTAGAACTGAGTTGTCACTTGCACTCATTAATTATTTGACTTGTCTGTCCTTATCCTAGCTACACGCAGTGTCAATCCTCTATTTGCAGCACATTTTCATAAATCAAAGTGAGTCTAATATTAAGGAAGGATACATAGGTAGCTGCTGCAAAAAGATAATGACTTTTGTCTGTAGGGTGCAACTTTTAAATATATCTCTGCCTCTTCAGAGAAGAAGAGAAAGGCTGATTAAAAACAGTGGTTCAAGGTGGTGGCAGGGGGAAGTGGAGAGAATTGCTGTGCTGCTTCTCTCATTTTTGAGGAGCTAGGCAGAAGCTACATATTGAAGATATCCTGGAACAAAAATCTCTGAGGGATAACACTGCGAGCTTCAGATCAGTCATTGTAACTAAATCTGCTGTTCCTTTTTGTTGCCACTAGCTTATTATTTGAATTACCTTGGGGATGTTTGCTTTTTTCCCTGCTGATCTTGTCATAGCCCATGCTTACGTAATTTCTATTTGTGATGGCATTCTCATGCTTTGATTGTCAGAATTGAGCCCCACTTAGGAGGTGAGAAAGAAGCCAAGGCTTGTCTTGGACATGGGATATGAAATCCCACCCTTTTCAACAATATGTAGAAAGCTAAAGAGTTTAACAGAATCTATCTCAAGTCTGTCTAGAGGGACCTGTTTGTGAGCCAGCCAGATCAGTGCTGGTGGGAGACCTTGTTTGCTGAGCCAGCACAGAGGCTGCAGCAGGGCTTGGCAGTGCAGCAAGCCAGCTGCAGCCCTTCCCTTCAGCTCTGAATGCTTCCCAGCTTTTACTTTGAAGTCATTGCCACTTGTTTGTGTCACCCAGTTAATGCAGGCTAGATCCCAGCTGAAGCTCACTGGGTATCTCGGCTCTGTGTTCCATTCATGATTTCTCAATCTTTTTCAGATGGGTTTTGGTAGAAATTGATAAGCGGAGGTGAGCAAATAAATTTGAAATTCAGGCTTGTTAACAAATTGATAGGATTAGTAGGTCAAATACTAGTAATTTATTTTGAAGAAAATAATTATGAAAAGCAAGCCACAATTTATCTGCCTTTTTTAGGTTTCACTTGCTCGTGTTGTGTTTTATGTTGCCAGAGAGCTCTCCTGTAAAATACCCTAAATGCAAAACCCTGGAGTGCTAAATTTCTGCCATTAGCATTCTTCCCTAATTAAGTCCATATAAGTATCTCTGCAATTACTTCACTCATTTTGAACCCCAGTTTCTTTTCAGGTTGAGGGTTAGATGAGAAAACCAGGAAGCAGGAGATGCTTGTGTTTTGGATAGATCAGGTACTACTACCAAGTTGTCAAACGAGTGGTTGGTGACTTTTCTCGGGTTTTTTAAAACAAGACAGTTTTGGAAATGTGCAACATTGATATCATTGCTTCATCTGTCTCAATTATTGCAGGTTAAAGACAAAACATCTGCACCAAACACCATCTTAGAGCTTTTTACTGGTAATAGCAAAGAATTTTTCACATAGCTAATCAAACCTAAAAGCAGTGGCATAAAAAAAAAATGGAAATTTACTGTTTCGATCAGAGCTTCATCACAATTATTGACTATTACTAGTCCAAAGCAGTTAAATAAAGTAGTGTCATATTACCTTAACATATGGTACATGCTGGGCATTATATGTCCATTATAACTTACAACCCTGGGTAACAGCTTTCCCATCTCCCTCACTAATTTAGCATAGGCAGAATGTGAAGAGACAACCACAGAAAATACCAAACCACGTTGGCAACTTGCATGTAAAGAAAGCAGATTTGTTCATTTTTTATGTATGAAAGGGCAGGCTTTTTGGATTTGTTTTGTTTCAGTGGTTTTATTGGTGAGGTTCCCAGACTGCCCATAAGCAGAGCACAGGCTGGCTATGGCTAAAGGAAATTAAAAGCTGAGGTAACTCCAGGGCAATGTCCTACTTTGTAACTGCTCCTGACCTTCAGTATTACCTCTAGCCAATAGTTTAAGTGCTTATTTCACTAATGACTTACTTTTGTAGCAAAGGTGTCTGATTTTTGCAGTAAGATAAATACAGATATATAAACAATATACATCAGAAATTACATTTTATAAATTGAGCATGCATAAAATACAGCTACAGGCTTTTGCTTACTTGCAGCTATTCAAACCTATAGTAATTGTCTCTTGTGCATTCAGACCCTACCGGAGGTTTTCATTTGATCGACAATTGCTGATAAAATTTAATGGCTAATTTCAGCTGATGAACTTTGTGGGGAGAAATACTTGATTTACAAAGTGAGGAAGGTGTCATGCTTTTCTGTCTGTCCCATTCGACACTCAGATGGTCAGAGCATTTACCAATGATGGGGGGAATTGGCATTCCAGTCTTCTGAAGGCAGGACTTGAATCTTTGTTGTCCGTAACCCCTGAGTTCCTAAATCTGTGGTTTGAATCAGGCAGAGGAAGGCTGGGCGTCTCCTCCTCTAGGTGAGCACACTGAGTCATTCAGAGAGAGCAGGGCAGGGTTCTCCCACCATCATGAGTGCTGCATGAGCTTTTAACTTCTGCACTTGCTCTTGTTAATCATCTCCAAGTGGAATAAAGGCTTCACTTCTGCTTCAGTGGGAACCATGGCCTTCTACTTCCTCGCCTCAGGAAAATAAAATAGCCCCAACTGCACTTTTATTTTGATTTATCTTGGGACCCCATCTGGAGTACTTTGTGCAGGTCTGAGGCTCCCAACACAAGAAAGACATTGACCTGTTGGAGTGAGTCCAGAGAAGGGCCACTAGGTTGATCCCAAGTCTGGAGCACCTCTCCTATGAAGACAGGCTGAGAGAGTAGGGGGCTGTTCAGCCTGGAGAAGAGGAGTCGCCAGGAAGACCTTGCAGCACCTTCCAGTACCTCAAGGGAGCTGGAGAGGGACCTTTGACAAAGGTATGAAGTGATAGGACAAGAGGAAATGGCCTTAAGCTGAAGGAGGGAAGGTTAGATTAGATACCGGGGAGAAGTTCTTTACCGTGAAGGTGGTGAGGCACTGAAACAGGATGGCCAGCGAGGGTGTGGACTCCCCATCCCTGGAGATGTCCAAGACTGGGCTAAATGGGGTTATGAGTAACCTGCTCTAGTGGAAGGTGTCCCTGCCCATGGCAAAGGATTAGGAACTAGATGATTTTTAAGGTCCTTTTCAGCCCAAGCCATTCTATGTTTGTATGATTTGATAAAAATCTTTATTTCCTGTGAATCTTATGGTTTGTTAGCTAAACCAAAATGCTAATCATGCTCAGGAGTCATGCCTGAAACCCTCCCTCCTACTTACAAGGCAGGTGTGAACCATGGACAAAAGGGACTGTTAATGGCAAAGCATTCTGGGAAGTGTGGTAAGTCTAACAACTAAATTACCATTCTTCTTCATGTCTCAGTGTGCAATTTGCCTGAGCAATGTGCAAAAATAACCAGAGCCAGAAATACCTTATTGGCTGAAAATACAGAGAATACTTTGAAAGCCATCATGGAAAAATCGTCCAGTTATTACATAGCACTAACTTCTTTCCTTATTACTGAACTCTGAAAATTACATGTTTTATCCTAATATCAGCACTACAGTCTTTGGGCTGCATTTAGCCTTCAAACCTTTATAAACCTTTGAACAAGCCTGAAAGGATTATTTTCTCTGGAGTAACTGCCTTCTTTCTGGGGTGCACTGGTGTTGGGTCAGGCTTTGAGCTCAATAATCACTAAGTGGAGCAGGCAGGGAACCTCTGGGTCCCACACTCATTTGCCCTTCACATCAGGTGTGGGATTTATTTCCTCATGCCAGTTTATTATGTGAGAGAAAGAGATCTTATCACCAATTCTTACTTTTACTTTTTAATATTCAAGTCCACATCCCACACTTGATAGTAATTCTGTGTGAACAAGTGAGATTTAAGGCATCCTAAAATTTCCAATTCTATAACATATGGAGATATTTGTAAATGCAATTTCTTAGTGGGTATTTGCAGGAGCCATACCAGCCAGTGAAAACTCATGAATGCTTTCTAGGCCGTTTGTTCTGCAAAACTCTCTGCTGGATTGCAGATAATTGAAGAAAGAATAAGTTTAATTGGTTTTTGCAGATTTTGTTAGTAGAAAAACCTTTGCTTTTCATGTGCTGGAGGAGACCATTCCTATGGCACTTTAAAACTATCTCCATCACTGAATAATAGGCTATTTTGCACAAAATCATGCTTAGGTTTGAACCCAGCCTGGATTTCATGACTTTTGGTTCTCTGTTCTACTCATTAGCTGGGTTTTTTTTTTTCATATAGGTAAAAGAAATACAGAAAGTCTTGAAAAATACTATTTTGAAAAATACGCATTTAGAGCCTCAATGAGGCTTTGATTTTTTAATATGCTGAAAAATTCTAAGCTGAAAACAATCCACTTTGATTATAAAGCTTCAAGCAGTTTTGCAGAGATAGGTGTTGAGAATACTGTGTCATTTGCATTATGGAGCATATCCTGTTAAAGTACTTATTCAAGCCCATGAAAATGTTCACTGATTTCAGAAGGCTTTGGATGAATCCCTTACTTGCCAACTTGTAAAAATGCTGTCATTACAGAACTCAAGTTTTGACTGTAGAAATTTCCATTTGACAACTTGATTGGCAAAGACTTTAATACAACTATTTATATACTTGGTGGTTTACAAAATACATTCCCCAAACTTCTTCATTCTTTCCTTATTTATGGAAATCATAACTTTGTGCATAGACTCGTAATCTGCACAATTTTTGCACAACAGTCTTTATTTTCTAATATTTCTCCCCTTTTTCAAACTTGGATGTTTTGTGAATGTTTATATAAAGCATAAAGCACACCAAAACCACATAAAGCTGTTAGCCCCTCTGTATATTCCTAAATTGCCCTATTATTAAGTTACTTCTTATAATACCCTTGAAACACAAATACTTTCAGTTTTAATTGAGGAGGTGTTTGTTTTCAGGTAAATAGCATTCCTGTAGGTTTTCCCTTCTGCCTTGAAGTACTATTGCACTGAATATTATGCATATTTTCCAAGGAACCTCTCATTTTTTAATGAAGTGATTTTGGTCAAGACAAAGAAAATAGATTGAAATGGACCAGTAACTCTCCAGTCTGAGGGAGGGACCATAATCAGCTGCAGGAACACTGTGGTTCTGAATATGCTACGAAGAAAAAAAAAAACAGCATGAGCACTTCTGTGTCTGTTTCCCATGGGTATTTATGCAGCATATATTTAAACATTTTTACATGCATCCTATTAACTTAAGAATTAACAGTACCATGAATTAGCTGCTCCAATTCTGTGTTTGGGCTTAACTGTGCCTACTCACATTCCAGTATAACTCCCCTGGCTCTAGATGAAATTCCCTGGGGTGCGTTTGACAATTCCATTCCCTTCGAGAACTCCGCATCACTGGTGTGCAGTTGCCCTGAGTATGCCAACAGACCTGGCACTGTTCTGCAGGCGGTGCCTTCCTTACAAACACGCTCTTCCAAAACTGTTGACCATTTTTGAATGTTTAGTTTGGAATGATGAGGCTGAATGAATGAAGTAAATAATTGTCCAGCATGTTTAACTTTTGCGGTTTCTGCAGGTACATGTTTTTATTGGTGTCTCAACATGGGCTTGTATAACTCATCACCTTTAACTTCATCAAAATCATATTTTGGAAATACTTACAAGACAACAACAAAAAAAGACTACTTTTCCAGTCTAACTGGTTTTTTTTCATTTATTCTGAAATAGTTGCGTGTTTGTCCACTAATCACTTGATCTGTTGCTTTTTTTTCCCCTCTGTTTCAATAGGAGATGAGGTGTTTGCCAGTTGTCCTCTAAACTTGTTGAAGAATTTTGACTCAGTCCAAGGCAAGAAATGCTGTTGATAGGTTGGCATGGAGTTCATGTGGAGAGCTTGCTGGAGTCATGTGTATTGTCAGCACTAAGAGCAGTGATTCACAGCAGTAGCAGAAGGACATCTATTCAAACAAGCAGAGCCATCCTCCATCACAAAGGTGCAAGTTCACACTAGAATCAAGTTCACACTAAGAATCTGCCCCTAAGGCTTTATCTCCACATAAATCCTCACTTCAGTGTGAATGGAGTGTTTGCTCAGAAGAGTGTTGACAGTTTAAAATGTAAAAAAAAAAAAAAAAAAAAAAAAAAAAAAAAAAAATCTGTTCTTAAAAACCCCTGAAAGTATTTCATCTGCAGAAACATATCCAGTCTTGCATTATAAATTTTTTAACCATTTTTAAATGTTTTCTTTATCTAATTCCCATTGACCGCCTAATATCCCATACCTTTTAAATATAATAATGCTTTCTTGAAGCACAGTAGAACTTCCACTTGATGCTGGGATTTGTACATTGGATTTGTGCATTGTGGACGTCAAACTACTTATAGTAGAGTAACCTGGTGTCTGGCACTCACTCTCTAAAGCTGGGTTTGTGGGCTCTGGACCCGCTGGTGGTCGGGTTCATCAGCAAGAGCTTTCTCCTGGCAGAGGGCTGTGCCTTCAGTCCCAGTCCCACAGTATTGTAAAACTGTTCAAATGGAACAATAATTTAATTTACCTTTATTTAATTTAGCTTTGTTAAAGGTGAACTCTCTCTCATTCAAGTGTGAAATTGCTGATTTTGAGGTGGTAATTTCCCTTGTTTGTGCTCTTTCAAGTCTTCTGGTAACAATTGGGGGGGGGGGGACAGAGGTAACCCAACATTGCTGCTCCGGGATGGAGCCAAAGCCTGTTTGTGAGCTGGACTGGATTTGCAGCTGAAGGAACAATTTCTTGTACCAAGGCTATCAGCCTCTCAGTAACAAGGCTCTGGGAGTAGTGTGTTAACGTGAGTTGACAATCACAGGCATGCTTCAGGCAAGCAAAAGCACTATTTTGGATGGTTCTTGAAGCGCCTTTCCAATACTCTCACTGTCATGTCTCATTGGAGGCACTTCTCTTAAAGGTTACCACAGCAGCTTGCAAAGGGATGGGGAATGAAGCGGAAGAAACCAGAGTTTATGTTCTTTTTACCTAAAATTTCTGACTTTGCGAATTTAGGTTTGCATTAGGCCTTGTCTGTGCCAGCAACTGCCTCTGAGCCTCCATGAGCAAAGCGCATTTGGCTGAGCCCACTCCCCAAGGATCACACACTTTTCTGCTGTAGTCAGACTTCGGAGCATGAACAGACGGATGAGAAGGGAAATGGCAGACAAGGTAAAGTACCCTTTTCTTCCCCTGTGCATTCCCAAGTCCTGTGTTGTTACCAGTTCAGTAAGACAACGAGTGATCACATGATTCAGAAGATTACAAAAGCCAACTCATCTGTCGGGTGGCAGGAAAACAAAATGAAAAAACAAAACCAAAAAGAACAGACTACCAAATGGAAATGCTTCACCTGCCACATGAGCCACAGCACATCGTAGGAGCCTGCTCACCCCCCTGGTGCCAGTTTACTGCTGAGGACACAGCGTCAGCATCTTGAGCAGCTGGTGCCAAGAGGCAGCATCTCATACAAATTGTAGGGTCATGGATGCAGCAATAACTCTGCAAGGATTTCAGTAGCAAGGCCTGTCCTGTTTCCGTAAGACTGGCCATGTTGCTAAATCTGATCTGAAAGCTATGTATCTGTTGGTAAATTATCCTTTCCTCAGCCTTTTTCCAACTTCCACAAACTTTCTGCAAAACCAGAGGGGGATTTAACCACTGTTCTGCTTTTTCAAGTTTGCTTAGGATTAGTAGTATAAAAATCAAATAGGAAAGTAAGGAAAGTACATCTTCTTGGCAAGGTACCTCTGGGGAATAGTCAGCTAATGCTGAGATTAAATTCAAAGCTGATACATGCATGATGAGTCTGGTTAATACAATTTACAAAATTATGTCATATTTTAACCTCAGTCTCTGATACATTTTGTGTGTCTGCCTGCTCTGGGAGATGAGTCTCTTGTGAACCACTGAGGTGCCAAAGTCCTTTCCAGCAGCCGGATGCTGTACGTGGTTATGTCAACCTGGCAGGCTATTGAATTCCCACCTAGGAATAGCAGGCTGTGGCATCCACTGGTATATTGGGACTGACAGTTGCTTACTAATGGCTCTAATAGTTTCATCACAGCTGGCATTCTATGAATAAAGATACAAATCTAGCTCCGAATGTAACTCATTTCCTGCTATGAGACATAAATATGTTTGTGGGAACTTAGATAACAACGTGCATTCCCATTACGGGTGTGTTTAATGGGTAACCATCCAAAGATACAAAGGTAATTATCTTTCCTATCTTGCAGTACTTCACTGAAGTGCATGTGCAAGGTAGCAAAAGAATGTTTTATAAAAATGTTTAGTTAGAACAATAATAATGAATGTTAAAGGTGAACTCTTGTTCTAATATGAAATTGCTGATTTGCAGAAGGAATAATTTCTCTGGAAATCTTTATGTAAGGTCCAAATGATAATGTATTGCTTTATAAGTGAACTTTTCAGGCTTGCTGCAGAAATCTCTAGCAGGAATACAGGTTTAGATGAAAAGAACAAGTAATAATTCTTGATAAAATTCTGTAGACGTCACATTATAATTTCTGTGGGACTCTTTCTATAAAACTCAGGCTTCATTTTTGTATTCTATGAGATTTTTCCATAAAGCAGTTTTTAGGGGGTTTTTTATATTTTTCCTGTTCTTTTTTTTCTTCTCACAGGCAGTCATACACCTTGGTGAGTAAATGCAAGTGATTTGATGGACAATGAAGGGGTTTTGTGATGAAGGAACTCCCCTGAAGCTCCAGAGATCTGGAAAGGGCTTTTGTGCAGAGCACCTGGCTCTGTATCAGGGCTTTTGTGTGACCCACGGCAGGCAGCAGCTGGCACCCAGGTGCAGCCCTGCAGGGCATGGGGAGCAGACAAGACATATTGGACATAGAACCTGGCTCTGGGCAGAGCTTGGTGGCTCCACACTATCCCTCCCTGCCAGCCAGGAGGTCCAGGATCAGTCCTGGTCAAGGCTGGGGGCACCAAGCAGCTCCTGGTGTGACCACAGCTCATGTTCACCTGGGTTTAGGCAGCCTCACCAGCATCCCTCAGACCTGCCCAGCTCCTCTTTATCTGGTGAGCAGACCCTCAGCTCCTGGGGCAGGTGTCACCTCCACTGTCCACAGCCTGCACACAGCAGTACCCACCCACCTTTGGTAGATCGTGTCCCTTTCCCAGGATCCCATCCCAAGCACAGCAATATTCCACTCACTCTCCATAGCTTTTTCCAAGGCTCCGGTGATGCTCTTCCCATCTCAGTGCAGCTCCCAGACAACTCCTCCAGAAAACGCCTGCATAAATGGAGGCAGCCACAGACCTCTCTCTGATAAAGTAAATGTGATTGTTTTGCTTTCGGGTTTAGTACAGCCAACTTGTTCCCTGAGCTGCATAGTTTGTGTCTGGCAAGACTTTTGCAAACATTGGTGTGCTTTGTTACTGCTCTGGCTTGAAAACAAATGTTGTCAATTTTCTCAAATGAGGCTACAACACTGCTGGTAAATATTGACCCTACAGTATAGATAATCTCCCTAGGCTTCAGTTTTTTCCTATGAAAAAGTGAGAGCAATGTTTTATAAAAGCTCCTGATACTGAAGGACAGCAGACAGTGCCTTGTTGCTTGGTGACTGGTCAGGTAACCTCATCAGAACTAACCTTCCCCAAAAATATTACCTCTGGATGGAGGTTACTATTTGTTTCAAGAATGTCTATGTATCTGAAAGGAATAGTAATACACTGAGTAGAATTAAGATAATGCTGAACATAGAACAAACATGGCTGAGATTTCAGCTGGGATATGAGACTGTCTTGATGCCAGAATAAACACACTCCAGTTTTACTTTGGCCTTCCTTTGGAAAAACTAGCTGCACACCCTTGGCTGCCAGCTTCTGTTGGCTGAGTTGACACATTTCTCACAAGTACAGATTTAACTCAGCCAGTGATTACAACAGATTTTCTTTGCCTTTATATGGTTGGTTCACGTTTCTCTGCATCTAGCTTAGCCTCCTCCCAGTTACGTTGTTACAGCCTAAGAAATTTGTGTTTCTGGGCATCCTTTGCGATTTCTTGTGTGGCATTGATGCTTTTATGCTTAAGGAGTGCTAAACCCACGACTTGTAGTCAGTTGTTGAAAGCTGATAGCATCAATAAAGAATTATGCTGCAAAGTATTAGAGCAGCCCACCTTCCCTCACAAGGAGTATGTTGTTCTTGATCACTTTCCCCCAAGACTGATCCATATTCAGGTTCTTAAAAAGTGTTATTAAATAAGCATCAGACTTCATTTATGCATGGAATAATTATTTACTGAAATCTGTACCATATTTAAGCAGAAGGTTGTTCATATTTCCAAAGAAAGTTTTCCCCAGGACAGTAGTCTCCAGGACTGTTAGCATTGCATTGGCAGAGTAAGTCTGGAAGCTGGGACACACATCTCTGTGCTAATGACTTCTGGTTTGTACAGTAAGAAAGTGCAGCCTGTCTCTATACATGATGGTTGTTTTTTGCTACAAACCAGCATTATCTCAGGACTGTTTTGTTTCTTCATGGGAAGCTTTGCAGAGGGAAATAGGATAATGTCCTGAGTCGATGAGAGACAGTATAATAATAACACAAACTTGCAGCCAGCCTCAACTTCTGTTATTCCTGGGTCAAAGCAAGGTGCTAGGCTTCCAGAGTGCTCCTCTTGTTCCTTTTTACCAAGTTGCCTTTTGTCTGCCACCACTTCCTTACCACAACAGGCCTTCCTGCTCTTCAGCAACTGGTGAGGTGCAGTCAGGTCTGCACTGTTTGGCATCCCACTTGCTGTAGGCCTGGCGCAGCTGTTAGGAACATTGGCACCACGAAATTCCCTCTTTGTAGTGACAAAATTCCCTAATAAGGATTTAACAGAACCGGAAAACAATGCTGGAAAAGGCAGCAAAGGGCAGGCAGGGTCAGGGATGTTTGGGAAAAAAATCCAGATGCTGCTTCAATAGGAAAAAGCTGTGGCCAGGAAAGAGTCCATCCCTGCTTAGCCAGGAGCTCATCTGTGTTGATAATTTGCACCAGATTTCTCTGCTTTCCATACCCTTGGGGATGAGGGGAAAGAGAGAGAGACATTGTGAACCAGAAGCAATGTGAACGTAGGTTGGCTCAGCCTCAAATCAGAGGGAGCTGCTGAAAATGAGGGTACTTTGATACCAAAGGTATGGCATAGGTACTCCTAGCTGGCTTTTCTTTGCCTGAAATGGCCGAACATTTGGTGCTTTCCTTTCTTTCAGCAATATATATTTACTTCACAATAAATATACAAAACAGTTTCTTTAGAGAACATAAACCTTATCAACGTTTTATCTTTTCGACACATTCAATTAATCCCAGTCAGAGCTACATTAATCCACTACTGGAACATTACTGTAATTTCTAGCCATACTGATTATGCAGAATGAGGATTTTGGCCACTGAAACAAAAACACTTCATACAACTTTCCTATTCCTAACACTTCAGGAAGAATTGAGTGAGGTGCCTGCTTTCAGATGGCAAACACTTAACCAGGAGCACTAACAGCTCCAGTCTAATTCAGAGTCAACAGGGAGATTCTGACTAGAGCCCTTCAAACTTCAGGGCTGCATGGAAGGTCTGCACTTGGAAGAGCAGTATCACTCTTAGTGTCTGTGTTTTGTGTTTGTGATGCTGTGGACCCTCTCTGTGTCTGAGTTTGTATCACAGCTGTGTAGCTCTGGGATAGAAATGTTCATTGCTGAAACTTAATTGAAAATTTATTGTTTATTGTAACTACCCAGAGTTGGCTTTGGTTCCAGTGTCAGTGGACGAAACCTGTGTGGTTGGATCACATGAATGGGGCTGTCTGCAACACCAGGCATCACTTTGGCTTTTTGAAGGAGAGTTTGTGTTTTCTTATCCAGAAAGTGAACCTATTGGTCCACATACCAGCTTTCTGGAAAATTCTAGCACCTTACCTCATGGCTCATTGCAAAATAATTCTAATAGATCAGCTGGGAGGATTGTATCTTTTCCTACACTTGCTATGAATGTTTTAAGCAACATAAAAATATTTTTCCTAAACAAAATCTGTTCACTCTTTTTTTTTACTGTTGTTAGATTGAAAAAAAACTTAAAATATTCTTAGGGGGCTGAAATGACAGTAGGACTGCCTGTCAGATAACGACTCCCAAGGTATTTCCATATTTAATAGTTAGTAGATATGAAGATAGAATGAAAGCTACTGTGATTCAATTTTTCAGCAATATTGCTTTTAAAGAAGTTTAAAAACTTGCTTAAAGGCCAGTTGAAAAGCTTGCTTGGGGAGGCAGGAGAAAAAGGGAAGGCCTCTAGTTCATGACATGGTTTTAGTTCATTAAACTGCGGAGTATTTACATTTTTGTTTGCTAAATGCAGAAATAACACATCTCTTTTAGCTGAGAGCCGAATCCAGGAAAGTGTGTTGAAATACAAAAAGCACAGAGCCAAGAAATGGCTTATTGTGCTGCAGCAGAGTTTTCCTGTGTGTTTATGGAAGATATTAGTGGGAGAACGTGTTCCAAAATAGATTAAGAAAAAGAAGGTTCTCACATTTGAGAGCCATTTCATGTAGTTCATATATGGCACAGGATTTTGTCAGGAGTTGCATTTCTCCTATAACCAGACAAGTTATCTCTGCTTTCTGCTGCAGAGGTCACAACAAAAGCTTACAGCTTCATTACCACCTCCTTACATGCCTACATTAGTTCTTTAAGTGTCATATCCTAAAATCCAAGTTTACACATGCTTCTGAACCAGGCAGATGGAATTGAAGCACTGTGTGTGTGCTAACACAGCTTGGTGGTGGCTGTTAGTTTTACTGAAAGCAGAGGTTCTTCATTCTGCTGGAAGTTTGCTCCATGGCATATCCAACACAGAGTCTGAAATTTGCTGCAGGGCTTCAGAGATCCCTGTAACATTTTGGTGATGCCTAGGGACCCTGTGCCTGAGCTAGACGAGTTCATCCTCTCAGTCCTAGGAATAAAGTCAGCACCTAATTATAAAAAATAAACAAACATAAAGTTGAACCAGTGGCACTTATCTCCAGCCTCTAAAACCTTGGAAGAGCTTTCACTGCTGACTTTCTTTTGAATTAGTGATAATTGGATTTAAATGTGATAATACTTTGCTAATAGGATAGCAGGAGTGATCCAGGTCATACATGAAGTTTATAGATGGGGTGAATACTGACATTCAAAGTCGCAACGAGTAACCTCTTAAAATACTGGCATTAAAGAGAAATTGTCAGGGGGGTTATTTTTTGAAAGGACAATCTGAGGTGGTGTTTTTGTAAAAACAAAGCCAAGACAATGGTGACATGCCTCAGGGTCATCTAAAGTGGGTCAGAATGGGGGTGGGGAGGAACCACGCAGGGCACACAGGAAAACTGCCAAGTGCCAGGACCTTGTTCCCTTTCCTGAAGCAGGAGGATCAGCCTTCAGAAGTTTAGGAACTCCTGCTACAAATGAAGATAAATGGTTATACTGAGCTTCCAGACAAAACCTTCTCAAATCTGCATACTGGAAGAAACTACACTGAGAAAAATGGACCAAAAACTGTACCTAGTGTTTCCCTTCACCTTCCCAGATGCAAAGAAAGGTATGTACAGTGCACATTCAGGCTCCCATTTGTCGAAGTACTACCTAAACAAGACTTTTGAAGCTCAGTGTGGACTAAAATTCTCTATTGCACAGTTGTAGCTGTCCACATCTGGGCTCTGTGGTACTCTCAGCATAAGCTGCGTACTAAAAAATGGTACTAATATATTGGGGAAAGGAAGGCAAAGAGGGAATGAGAATACCAGTGCCTTTACATGCCAGCTCCAGCAAGCAAATCTAACTTTTTGCAAACAACCTTCATTGCTTTAAATTCATCTTAGGAGAGCTGAGGCAGAGATCTGATTTTGGCAGCACAAGCAAACTGAGAAAAGACTCCGCTGTTGATTGTTCAGTCCCATCATGAAATGTCCAAATCAGCCCATCAGATATTTATTAATTAGCTTCACTATAGAGTAAATATCTTTAGTAAAACATAAAAAGTGCTTGGGCAATCCCATTTTAGGTCTAATCTAGACTTATCATTAGAGTAAACTTCCATTGAAATTTCGTGGGGGTTTTGTTTGTGGTTTTTGTGGGTTTTTTTTTTTTAACTTGAAAGGTGCTCAGAGAGGACAGAATTGTTTAGTGAATTGGATCCAAGAGCCATTTCATCATGCTCAAGGCAGATGTTATCAGGAAGGATCATTTGTATTGGCAGTCCTTCAAAGGTTGCCCTCTAACCATGCTCAAATCAGGTGAGTCCCACAGAGAACTCCTACTTGATTCTGGCCATGGCTTCGGAGTCTGCAGCCACACAAGCTGGAAGATAACTGTTAAATTTTAACAGACATTACATTTTCTGTCTGATCTATTAAACTTGGGTAACCTCTGATTGGTAAATACATATTTTTAGACATCTGCATGTTACTGAACACTAACTGAGACTGATTAAAAAATTTCATCTCCCCTGGGGCTTAAATGCAACTTTTTTAGTAAAAAATTTGAATGGTTTAGTTTTTAATGGATTGTAAGATGCTGGAGCATTTTAAAATATCAGCAAATGTTATAAGTTAGCAATTCTTTTTCTTTTTCATCTCCTCTCTGCTCTTCTCCTTGAAGGAAGGAAAATTTTTAAAAGAATACCAACAACAATTATTTTGTACAAGTTGTGAGGTACTCTTTTAACTCCGTGCTGGCAGGTGACCCACTGTTCAGCAGCCCAGGAAACTGGTACAGACTCTGCCAGTCATCAGATTCAGATTAAAAAAGAAATGGCAGTGCTTATTTGCACTTCTTTTACAAAATGAACTCTGTGGGTGAATCACATAAACAAAGCACCAGTCCCAGAAAATAATGTTGCTATTTATTTTACTCACAGTGGGTATTTAGAAATTTGCTCATGTGAGAGAGCGAGTTGTGCCCTTCCTGCACTCTTGCACCAGGGCTGCTGCAGCCTCTCCAGTTACTTTTGCTTGGGGGCTGGGGAGTCTGGGGGTGCGGAGAAGGGGATCTGGGACTCAATGCAGTTGTAACCGCAGGAAATGTTCTTTACATTTCTCTTTGTGTGTATGTGGTATCTTTGTTTGGTTTTCTGTTAAGGAAAGTTGAGTTGAAAGTAGAGGGAAAGGCTGGTGAGATGCCTTGGGCATTTTTGAGCCCTGATTCTCATGGACTCAAAGGTCTGTTCCAGAGTGCTCCAAGGCATTGGCAATGCACAGCTTTGCTTCTGCGGGGGGTGGATCTGCTATGCAGTCCCATCTCATGGGCAGGTCTGTGGCCACGTTGATTGGGGTGAAATGCTGGAATCATGCAGATTACAAACAGCATCTTCCCCATCTCTAGAAAGGAATAACATACCAGAGGGAGCAAGATCTTTTTTATTCTTTTCTCATGAGGGAAGCCTCAGCTCAACTCTAAGATTCTGCTTATAGGAAAGAAAGGTCAAACATACTTAGTGGTTTTAGCCAACTTTTACTTCTTTTCTTTTTGAAAAGATTTAGCACATACTTAACGTGGCTCTGTAAAGCTGAGAATCTTCTTTCCCTGATGTCTCCAATCTTCCTTCCTGAGCATCAATTTTCTGAAGCACATCACTTTGTCTATCTTGTCACTGACTGAACATTAGTTATTCTGAAAATGCCCTCTTTGTGTCTGAAAGGATTTGGTCTGGCTGCCCGACAGAAGGCTGTGAAAAACAGCCGCCAGCTCTCTCTTGGTCTGTCTCATGCCAGTATGGAGCCTGGGCTGTCACTACACAGCCATCCCACAGAAGATGCTGACAAGCTGTACCACCTTCACTTCTGAAAATTGACAGAGTCAGAGGGAGGGATGGGAAGGATATTCTGCTTTTCATAGAAGCTGGACATGCAACAAAGTGGGTGCTGTAACCTGAACCTTTGCACCACACTATAGCTGGACAAAGAGGCTGCACAGACCCAATCAGTGTGGTATCTGCAAGATAAATATTTGGACCGAAGCAGGCTCTTAAGGCACTCTGTTCATGTGCCACAGACTGCAGGCACTGGCAGCTGTGCCAGTGACACACTGAGCTGGAAGTTGTGCTGCTCAGGTGCACGTGCTGCCCTGTTCTGAGCTAGCATGAAATACAAAAGATCTTTGTGAGCTCCAGTTCTGTGCCCATGACACCTGATCATCCTCTGTACTCAGAAGGAAGTAGGCACATTTTCCACAAATTTACAAGTATTACTGAAGTTGGGCATCATGGTTACAGTTGTGCTTTAGGAGATTCCTTCTTAAAAACTTTTTAAAACCACAGCCTAAGAGATGCACCAATACTTTCTCCCTGTGAAGACCAATCCTAAAGGGCAACCCAGGGAGAAATATTGCTTGTACAGGCTCTCTTGTGCTGTATTTTCTCTTTCAAAGGTATTTTTATTTATTTAAAAATACATTTGTCATGTTCAAAAAGCATATCCACTGGTCTTCTCATTGTAGGATTTTCCTACATGGTGACAATGCTATGCAAAAAAATGTATTTTGCATTCTTTCCATTTTCTGAGGCCAAAAGAATGTAATGAAAATCATGAGCTGAAAGATGCACCAAGATACTTAAATTCACTGGAACATAGATCCCATTCAGGAATGTATTTTTATGAAGTATAAGAATATCCTTTATATAGAATAGCCCATTAACTAAAAGACCCTCTTTCAGTTTAAAGTCATTGCCCCTTGTCCCATCACTATATTTAGAATAAAGTCTAATTTTATTTTAAAGTTGATATTGATGGATTGTCCACAATAGCAAATTGCTACAGCAAATCAATGGTCAAATCTTTGCAGATTACTGAAAGCATTTATTATCAGCTCCTAGTTCTTCAGTCTTGTCCCATGGATAAGTTTCTGGTCCTTCTATTATCATATTTCTGATCTTCATGTAGGCACTGAAGAATCACAAGAGGTGGATGTTGGCAGGGACCTCTGGAATTTGTCAAGTCCAAGTCCTCTGCTCAGAGCAGCTGCAGCCAGGGCTGGTGTCCAGGGCTCTGCCTGGTCCAGCTTTGAATATCTTTGAGGGTGGACACTTCAAAATCTCTCTGGGTAACCTGTCCCAGTGTTTCACTACCCCCCAGTGAAAAAGTGTTTTCTTATGTTTAAGGGGAATTTCCTGTATTTCAGGTTTTGCCCATTGCCTCTGGTCCTGTCACAGTCCTGTCACTGTAGAGAAGAGTCTGGCTCATTCTTCTTTACTTCTCACCACAACTATCAGATATTTATCAGCAATAGTACAATGCTCAGTTAATTATTCCCTGTGATCTCAAATTCTGTTTAGAATCCATTTCTTTCCCTTTCAGTGACCACTGCCTAGCTTCTTCCATTTTGGACAAGTTCATCCCCATTTGTAAAAGTACATTAATCATTCATCTTGTCAGCTCATGCAGACTGAATTGTAGCAGTGGGTTTTCCTCTTTACAGTTTGCCAGTTTTCCATCTTCCTGGTAAATTGTCATAAATGAATTAAAATTTTTTATGTGTTTGAGATTTGCTGAAGTGGTTCAAGTGGAGGACCACAGCAAACTTGCTTAACTCTTGCTCTGAAATCCATGTTCCTAGCTGTGTAACAAGGGAGAAGAGTGGGAATGGAAAAAGGCAGAGGAAGAAGGGACACTGTTTGGATGACTGAATTTGGTGAGGGACTTGGAAGTTCATAACAATTTTCAGTCATTTATTGTTCTTATTTGGTGATTTTATACTAGGAGCAGAATTTACTTGCAAGATCTGGCAATAAGATGGTTACAATTTATTAATACAGCTTTGTTATTTGAAAGAGAGATTAAGATAGAAATGAGTTGACAGTCTACCCACAGTTGCACTTTACAATTCATAATGCCGTACACGAATAGGAGCAGTCTATTCTGTAAACTTGCTCAGGTTCCACAGATCTATAGATCTATAATAGACAGGCCAGTGACTCAAGGAAATCCTGCTAAAAGATGCTGTAGTCATGGCTCAGAAAAACCCACTGAAGTCACGACCAATGAGTATGAGTCACGTCAGTGTGAGCACCATGCCCCTCATCGTGCACCAGGCTTTTATCTGGTTGCTTTCCTCTTAGTGGGAACTTGCAAAATGCCTCACCTCCCAGGAAGACTGGTAACTGCTAATATGCAACCTTAGATTGTTGAACTCAGCCTGAACCCAGTTTATTTTTATATCTGCAGAGAGGACATGAATTATCTTTCTGACACCAGATCTGAGTAAGCAGATGCACTCCGTGTGATCACACGTGTTTTATTGCAGGAGGCAGCAGCTCCAGCACTTCCTCCCAGCACTCTGCTCCTATATATATTCCTGCGTGGCATGGATAGGTTTGCATGGGCACGTGGGAAAAGGATTGCATGCCCTGGGGAAAAGTGTGTAGGAGGGAATTCTTCTCACACAGCAGAGTCCACAGCTCACAGCTGAGAACGACCCTCCATTGATTAGCCACCACTGCAGCACTATTTACAGTGGGGTTTTCTGTTGCCTCTGTTTCTCTCATAAGAAACAAAACTGCATATGTACCATAGAAACTGTCGGGAGCAATATTAAACAAAAGCACACTTTAGAAAAAACACTAATTTTAGAATGATCATAAATATTTCTACCAGACCGACCATAAACAGCACCTTAGAGACCATGTTCTGTTTATATAAATCCCTTCTAATTTAGAAAATGTTGAATTGATAGACTGAGACAGCCATAGACAACAAATGCATATTTGAGAAAACTGCTCTACAGTCTCCTGTGACCAAAATTTCCTCATTCGTACAGTGTTCAGTTTTTGTTTCTGATTGAAACTACTTACATGAGTTGCATGCCGTATTTTTTATAACACTCTATTCATTGTGAGTTTTCACATTAGAAACTTTGCTCAGGCCCAGAGGTTACAGCTGGCAGCAAACAGGCTGCTCCTTCAGCCCTGCTCCCAATCGTGCAGAGGGTTTCTGCCCAAGGCTGGGAGTCCCTCGGTGGGCGCAGAGCTCCAGGCTGCAAGCTCTGGGCACCAGGGACCACGCAGGGCTGGAGGGTGAGCACACTGCAGCTCCCAGCAGTGAGCTGCTGCTGCTGCAGCACAAACCAGCTTATTCATTTACAGCAGTCAAGAAAGTACTGGGATTGCACATGGTTCAAAAGCACTGCTGTAACCAAACCCGTTGGTCTGCTGAAAACTGAACCCAGCTGAGAAAGAGCCTGGTTTGCCGCTCTGTTTTGCAGTGTCCTGCTCTTGTCACTGTCTGGTCCCACAGCTCCAGCAGAAGGCAGGAAACATAAAGGAGATGGAGGATGGCAGGGCAAATGCACCTTACAGCTGGACTGATTTAGACTTGTTGAGAAATCATCATGCTAGAAATTATTTCTCTAAGTGTTGCTAAACTTTAATCTTGGTCTCAGGCCATGTAAATCTCATTATCTGCCCAGAACAGATGATTATCTCTGGAAATATGTTCTGCCATCCACAGGTTATAATTGCAGTTGGAGGCTGCTTTCAGATCTTCTTAGCACAAAAAGATATAATTTAATGTTAGTTCTGTACAGAGGCTGTGTATACAAGAAAACCATGCTCCTCATAATCTGTCCATTTGATTTTCAGGTTGCAATGGATTGTGCAGCAGGGTTGTCCGCTTAAAAATCATCTTTTATTATCACAGAATAAAGCCTGTGACTGTCTTTTTCTGATCAAAAGGAGAGGTTACCCATCTGTGAGCAGGTTCAAAGCTCTCAGATATGGGAAATAAGGGAGTTGCTGAGTTTCAGAATCTTCACCCAAGCCACTACTTGGAATGGCGCTGGATTCCCCAGTGATAATGAAACCACATTCCGCAATACGAAAGTGTTACTATATAAATTCTACAAAAGTATTATTAATCTAATATTTCCTATCCTGTTGCAGGAAACAAGAACCCAGTTGAGCCAAAACCTTGTTAATGAGAAGTTATTTGCCAGATTTACATGTCCCATTAAGATGGCTCAGTATTTTATACACTTGCATTATTGTACTTTTCTCCCTGAGTTTGAGCCCAGTTTCCTGAAATAAAAGAAATTTCATACAAAATGTGAAGGCATGATGTGAGGAACAGTAGCTGAGGGCTCTGAGGACACAAATACCACTGCTGCATCTCATTTTAGTGACATGGATTGTGGGAAAGGGCAGCTCTTCTAGAAGGATTTATAAGTTTGTGTGATGGGGGCAAAGTGCAACTGAGCTACAGTATGTTCTGCATTTTCTCTCTGATATCCTCATACTCTGATATCCAGATTATGTTCAACTGTCCTTGGCCATGCTCTGTGCCTTAATATTATAATAGCATAACAACATTCTTAGCAAATTTACCTAGTTAACCCAAATAAAGCCAAACTCCCAAGAATCTGCTGGTTTTGGTGGTTTGCTGAATCTCTGTTTCTATCAGAATGTTTATTTTGGTGTTTTGCCCATCTGCTAGACCTCTCTTACTGCTTTTTAACTTTATTACTCATTGTTGTTGCTGTGCACATAATTCAGTGATGGTATCATATGGTCTTGACTGCAACTTTTCTAAATATAACTGCTTAATATGGAATACATTGAACTCACTGGGTGGAATAATGAATTCTTCAGAGAACTATCCAGAAAGATGTTTGTCAAGAAGTGACGAGGTGAGCACAGGGTTGTAAAAAGCACTTCTTGAATGCTACTGTCTCACTGGTCCTTTCCTGATTTTCTGTAGAGAGAATGAATGTGTCTTATAGCATAGAATGTTGCCTTCACATGAAGTCTCTCCCTTATTAAAAGATACACTGTTTTTGGAATTCTTTCTTTTTTTGGTTATCTGGCATCCAAAGGAGTGAAGGAAGAGTTTGGATTTGTGTGCGCTGAGCTGAGGTACATGCAGGGGAATTTTTTAGAAGGGGAGGGGAGCATAAGGAGCAATCAGGGCTCACTGTCTACAGTGGATTTCAAGAGTAATCATAGAATCATTTAGGTTGGAAACGACCATTAAGGTCATTGAGTCCAACCATAAACCTGACACTGTCTAGTCCAGAACTAAACCATGCCCCTTAGCAACACATCTACACATGTTTTTAATATTTCTGGGGACAGTGACAACCACCCCTCTCTGGAAGCTGATCTAGTATTTCACCACTCTTATAAAAATTTCTTCTTTTTATCTAGTCTAAATCTACCCTGTTTTAGTTTAAAACTGTCTGTGGTTTGGAGGTTGAAATAAAGTTGTTGTGTGGAGCATAAGAGTACCTTCTGACAGTAGGAATGTGAGCTTGGGGCCAAGCTCTGGCATGGGCATGTGGAATACTTCTCATGGAAATCAAGTCCAGGACAAAGTGTTTTTAATGCAGCTCCAGCAAGGAAAACCTCCCACTGAGCAGAGCTGGTGGGCTGGGGATAGGAAAGGATGCCTAGCACTGACACTTCTGGCATTTCTCCTCACCTCTTAAACTGCTCTTCTATTTTTTTTTTAAAGGTTCGTTTAGTTCCAGTTTAGTATCTGAGAGATATGATATGACTACTAGATCCCAAAAGCACACAGAGTCCAGAGGGCAGACTATAAGGCCTCATACACTTCATTTCTCAAAGATTAAAGGCTAGAAACACACTTGTTTTCTGACTCTGCAGTAAGTTAAAATTATGGGTCCTTCTCATGTTCTTCATATCTATGCTTTTAAACCCACAACCTGACCCTGCATATTTTGGGGGTTTAGTAGTCTTTGTGCTATAGGCTGGCCTGGCAGAAGGCACAGACCCCCTTTTCCCCCCTCTGTTTGTGAAGACTTAGGTGGCTGTGGTGCCCAAGAGTCTGCCAGTCCCTAGGAAGCTACTGGGGGTACAATCTTTTCCTGAGACATTTCTTTTTCATTACCCAATTCTGGGTAATACTCACTGCCCAATTATTCAGAAAAAGGGTGAGGTGGGATAGCCTAGATAAAGAATTGTGATATAAAAAATATGTAAATGAAGCTATAAAAACATTCTGAGTGTGTTCACCTTTGCTGTCAGCTCTCTAAAAAGAAGAGTTTTAACCAGAAGTAGGCGAAGCTCTGCTTGAGGTGGGCATAAAACAGTTTCTGTTATGAACTCCATAATAGAGGCATCAGCTGGAGGCAGGGGCTCATTAATCCACAGCTTGAGTAAGTGTATGTACATTTCAGATGATGTCTTATTTTTAAATTAAAAGGAAAATCCTGTTCATTGAAAATGAAGCTGAAATGTTGTTTAAATGTGATCTCTTGTGGGATCTCCTTGGAAATGTGGTAGTCATGTCCTTACGGTACTCTCTGATAAAGTGAATTTATGAATACGTATTTTGCTACATCAGCATCACTGCAATTAGAACAGATGACTGTGTTTTATTTCCTATTAGGGAAAACATTTTGTGGCATCTCAACTACATTTAAACAAGGTATTTATCAAGAGCTTAGACACATGCTTCAGTGTTGGCTGTTTCTAGCCATTGTTAAATACTCAATAAATCTATACATGCTTGGAAAAAATGTAACTTTTCACAGCTAAGAACTGTATAGAAACTCTGCAAAACCATATAAAGAAATTTGCTCTGGTTTTTTTTCTGGAAAAGGCAAATCGTGTATGCATTTGAGAGAGAGATTCTTCCATTTTTCTCCTGTTGCAGGTAAGTGGAGGAATACATTCCCCCTGGAAAGCTTCAGGAATTGCTTGTGTATTTTATCCAATGGCAATTTAAAAATACTTAAGTGTTCATAGGGCAGGGCAAGGCAAGCTAATACTTTAAACAGTAGACTGTTATGATATATTCCTTTTTTTTATTATTATATGCAAGGCAGGTTTTTGTCTATAATGCATGGTGAAATACCCTGAAAATGTTGTTTCCAAGCATTTTCACTTAACTCCAAAGGGAACATTAGCTCGTGGGTAGGAGGTGCTCCTGGAAAATATTTATTTATTTTCTTGGGTTTGAAAAGGAATCAAACTGGATGTCCTCTACTGGAGTTGAGGTAGTTAGGGACAATCTAACAATGAGGGTGTAAGACACCAGTGGCTGCAGGAGCTCCCTCAGTCTGTGCTCCACAAGGCAAATTTTCCGTCTGAATTATCCTCCATTCCGTGTGGTCTCAGTGAAGAGCCAGCACCAAACTGGTGATGATGGCATTGACGGGCTCCATGCCTATGAATGCTCCTTACAGCATTGGATGCCTGCAGTGCTGTCAGAGTCCTGGAGGAAGGAAAAGTGCTGAGCAGAAACTCAGTAACTGTGCTTCCAGAAGGACCCATTCGTGGTTAAGTCCCTGAGAGGCAAAGAGGGAGGAAATGAGCCAAGCTACCAAAATCCCACTTCCATTTAATCTAAGTCTCTCTCTGGTATCTTTATATCCCTCTTTCTGTTTCTTTTATTTGAGAGAAATGGGAATCTTGAAAGGAGATGTGTAGGTTTTAATTCAGGCTTTTAGGAAAAAGACTGAAAACCAAAAGCATCAAAGCATTCGGCAGCAGTGACTTAAGAGAAAATTTTGAAGTACAATTTAGTAAAATGCAAAATAGGTTATTGAGAGGAGCAAGACTTGACACACTTTCATATCGGCTAACTTGAATGGTTTCCATAACCATGTAGCTTTTACAGAATTATTCCTGAAATGCCTTGTTTCCCCTTAGGAAGAGCACAGGTAGTCTCAGTTCTGAATTTAGGGAAAAATTGTTGCATGTTTAAGATCCAGTAATAGCCTTAGCAGCTTTCATATCTGCTCTCGAATGTGACCCAACCACCCCCCGCCCCTCCCCGCATGGCCACAGCACTCTCATTCCACTCACATCTTTCCCTACTTGGCCTTCAGACAGTCTCTTCTGTTTACATTGAAACCCCAGCACTTCAGTTCTGATGTGTTCAAAATAATATCAGTCTTAAAGAGAATATTTGGAGAGTATCTTTATACTAAATAAATAATGAAATGTGATTTTGTCAAATTAGAACATCCATAAAATATACTGTCTTTATTAACATCTGCAAACTCTGTTCAGGGTATTACACATATTTAGGAGATAAGGAAAGATTATCTTGCCTTGACCTTATAATGCACTGCGAGGACAGCATGTCATTGCTTCAAAATAGGTGAAATATGTTGTGTTGCATTCCTTAAGCCACAAACTAGGAGTTTCTTGTTCTTGTGTTGACCCTTTACTGATTCATCTTTTACAAAGAATCATGTAATTCCTAGGAAATTATTTGGAAGGGGACACCAGAAGGGAAGATGCCACACCCCAGCTCCATGCAGACTAACATGTCCCACAGAACAGCCTATCTGTGCAGCCCAGTCTAGTGAGGGTTCACCCTCAGCCTCATAAAGAGCTATTTCCAGCCATACAGTGCTAAAAAGAAATTAGAAATAGCTACATTTTGGAAGAAATTACTTCGACTTTGGTTTACACTGCTAATTACTGTAATTTATAACAAACACTAACCAAGCCAATCACACAGTTAACTGCTGGTTCCTTTTATGATACTGGTATGCAGTGCTGTTTTGCTCTTGTTTTAATGAATGTGGCACCATAACCCCATGGTGGATTCATTTTATAAATCAAATCATTTTTGATCAGACAGTAGATTTTAACTCTGCAGTTAGACTGACATCAGTATGGCACATCTGTGATACCTGATCAGCTGTCTGCTTCCAGTTCCTTCAAAGCAACCAATAAGCCAGAAACGCATGAGAACTGGCAGTGATTAAAAAGGCAGAACTACTGGAGAATAAGGTTTAATTGCTAGTGCCTCAGTTGTGCCAGAATAATACTATGTGCACTGACTCATCAGATTCAAATGATTTCTAACTACAGTGCTGTGTTTTGTGAGAACCAAGAGAACGTTTGACACGGAGAATAAATGTGAAATTTCTCACAGCACTTAGGTGCTATCCCTGCCCTGCCACAGTGATTCCATTTGTGGTCTAAGTATGATGGGATAGCAAATTTCAGACTGCTGCAGAAAGCCTTTATGATGGCTGTCTTTTACACAGTGGTCTGTGATTGTGAAGCCCTCAACCTGAGGACCCAGGTGTGGTGATTTCCAGAGTGACGGTACCAATAAAGTGTTCTGCTGAATCACCTCCAACCCCTTCACCACTGTCTTTCCTACAGATGAAGTGTAATTACTGCTGACTCACACTAGCACATACAGCCTGTGAATTTCAGGCAGTGCAGGAGGTGAGAATAGCGCCACTGCAAGTTTGGGAATTGAGGGTGTATGACAGGAAAATTGCAGGAAGCCCAAGAACAGGGGCAAGCACAATAGCAGAATTATTGTGTCCCCTGGCCAACAGAACTGAGAGCTATCCAAGAAAAATCTTAACTGTTTACTGAATGTTCAGAATAGAGTTGGAAATTCAGCTGGAAATTGAAAAATAGCTCCTTCTGCTTCAGAAGCAGTCTTTGCACCAAGAATATGTTTGCTAATTGTCTTTGAAATATTCAGGCCTGCAGAAACATGAAAACAGGTGACATGGTTTCAATCAGCCACACCTCTATCTTCTACTCCACTCCTTGCTAAACAAAATCTAAGTTTGATTTGTAGCCCTGGCCTTGCTGAATGAAGGAGTAGAACGCCTGTGAAAGAAGTGAGGGATAAAAATGTATGTATTTCTCAGTTATATTTCCAAATCAGTGAAATTAGCTGGAGGCTCTCAGTACTCATCTCCCCATCACTGGTCCATCTGTCAAATGTAGGAGTAAAATAGATGTCTAAGAGGAAGCAGATGCTGGCAGTACAACTATTTCAGCATCTCCTTAGAGCAGAGGAATATTTCCTCTGGAAGCACTGAGCTGCAACCCAGCCCTCAGCCACTCAGCCTTCCCCTTATCCCTGTGTCTGGAGCTGACTGGGCTCTGCTTGGCAGCCGGCGTGGGAAGAGAGGAGCTGTGGCAAGCATCAAGGGCCGGATGGTGGAAAATATCCAGGGACTTCAGTCCACGATCTGTCCTTTTTCACTTTTGTGCTCCTTGCCGGTTTGAGAGGCAGTCACACATACCCCAATTTTATTGAAGGCCAGAGACACTTAATTTGCGCCATTATGCAAAGGGAAATCCAAAGTGTCCAAGAAATCATGTGGGCTCATGGTGTTGAAAAGGAATGCCCTTTGGAGAACAAAAGATGCTTAAACATAAGGAGTGGAAGTCACTTTCAGCAGGACTGGTATGAGCTTAAGAGGAACTGCCCTACTGACACTTCTCCCTCACCAGTGTAGTCACAAACCCAGCAAATTCATCGTAACACCATAGGTTATTAGTGGGAGGCCAGAGCTTCAATTGGGAAAGAATGGATCCCAAACCTCTGCAGATTTGTCTCTAGAAAGGTGCACAAATAAACCCTTACATAAATTTCTTCAGGAGCTACTTTCTGTTCTCACAAACTTGTGACTCAGAGCAGGAAAGGCAAGAAATTGCTCTGACAAAAATTGAAACCATAGATGAAAAAAACCCACCACTGTCCCAAGATTATTTTAAACCTGTGGCAAATAAGCCTCTGGCACCTAAGCCTCAGGTCATGTACCTGTGAATGACACTGCTCTATTTACCAAAAGAACAGTATAAAATAAAGCTAAAATACACACCACAAGAGTGGTGTGGTAACCCTGTTGTCTGAGAAAATCCTTCAAAAATGTCATGAGATACTTTTTTTGTAAGTACTGCTCTAATAGTTATGCCTTGAGGGTTTAAAAAATGCTCAGTAAACAAGACAAATTGGAAAATAGGTAGAAGAGTGTCTGGAAAATATCTGTAGGCCACTGCAAAAAGCAAGCACTAGAGCTGTTAATCATGTTCCAGTAAGAGTAGAAAAAATGCTCTTCTTATTCTCTTTATTGTTTTAATTAAAGATTTTTAGCTTTGTACATCAGAGACATCAAGTGAAAATCATGAGTTTTTACTCTTTCCTCAAACCACTGCATCACTAACAACTGCAGATATCAGTAAAGCTGTGACCCAATCCTTTCCCTGGCCTATAGACAGAACCACTCTTTTCTTGTCTCCTGAAATAACACTTCCAACAGGTCGCCATGCCAGCAATGAGCATTTGACAAGGCTTTTATCCACAGCTTCCCTCTCCTACAGTTGCTCCTGTAGCTCCAGAGGGACTTAGGCCTCCACCCCTCTGGGCTGCCCTGCAATGGGCTTTCTTCTCCTCACTCTGCTCACACTGCAGCTGTGTCCCTTCGGCCCTTCTGGCTTTATGTGCAGGTCAAGGACTATTTTCTCTATTGCTAATCTAAAAACAGAAGGTAGTAAATACGCTTTACATTTTTAATTCTGCATGTCAGCAATGCCAGCATTAAATCTCAGAGCTGAGAAGTCTTTGAAAAGGCTCCCAAGAGGGATAAGCGAACACCAGAGGGGCTAAAATAATCTGGAAGGGGGGGGGGGGGGGCCAAAATTTTGCATTTGGAACTCACTCTGCTCTTGCTGCCCTAACATGATAATTAACTATAAATGTATATCTCTGTCTAATTATTCCTTGTAAAGGCATTGCAATATGTTCACCAGTGGCTGAGGAAGTCTTACCTCTGAACCACAGGTCCTAAATGGTAAAATTTTCCTTCTCTAAGGAGCTTTTAGTCCAGGAAAGGTGACTGATTATATAAAAGGACTACACGTGACTTCTCTTTGTGATTCTGTGATTCAGATCACCTCTCTTTGATTCTGTGATTCTTCATCACTGCCATGCTGACAGAAAGTAATTCCTTCCCATACTACCACAAGAGACAAGAAAGACAAGGGTGCACGACTTCATGGCCACCATGACCCTGCCCTGGGCATTATCCTGGAGCTGGCAGGAGTAAGATGGGAGTTCTAATAACCAGCTAGCAAGATGGCATCACAGAAACACTTTTCATCCCTCTTTTTTTCCCTCTTCTGAGTAATGACTGAAGCATGAGGGGGAGAAATCCAGCACAACCTTCTCTGTCAGTCAGCTCCTTGAGGCTGTAACTACATGACACCTTAACCTGCACATGCCCAGAATGTACACTTGTAGCATTTGTATGACATTTTATATTTGAGGTAGCGTATTTTTCACTGTATAGAATAAAATGCAATGTTATTTATGTAACTGACCTTGAGAATAATAATACGATAATTGACATTTGCAGTTCACCAAAAATAAAAATACTGGTTTTTTCTAATTACTAGCTAAAATGAGCATCAGAGTTGAGTTCTTTAGTATTCAGCTGCTCACAGATTTTGCAATAGAGGAGCAGACTCTTTTGATGGAGAGTATTGCCTGATTGCTCTCTTCCAGATGATAGGGATGCTCTGTACCATAGCTGTTACTCCAGCAGGGTCTGCACTGCATTCAGCACAGCCCCAGCTTCTTCTCCACTGGTGATTGACTTCATGTTTTCACCATGGTCCAATGCACAAAGTTGGGCAACTGGTCCCAGTACACCTAGGATGCAGAGATAGGGGCCTGTGAAACATGCCTTTTGTTTTTCTTCAGCATGATAAAGGTTTGATTTGGAGGGGAAGGAATGTAATTCTGTTATTTAGCAAATAACCACCATGTGTGCCATACAAGCAGCACCTGCTATGCCCATTTTTCTCAGGTGCTGCCAGTGCAGCACTTACCCACCACCCCAGGATGATACCAGGCTTGCAGGAGATTTGCTTCAGCAATAACACCTATCATGAAAGCATCATTTCCATCTCCTGCTACAGGAAGTGGCTTTTAGCTCTTGCCCTTTGGAGCTGTGACTGATCCTAACTCAAACTGTTTCGGTTTCTGGGGTCATCTCCACACCAGCAGATGGTTCCTTTGTGCTGGGATTATACTCTGCCTGGTGTCCTTCCTGAAGGAAGATGGTGACAGACCTCTGAAAGTGATATTGTCTGGAAATTCAGACACCCATGGTCTTTCAGAACATTATGGCAGGTAAGAAAAAGAGGATTTTACAGCCTGATAGGAAAAAAAGGAAAAGAAACTCAAGGGCTGGGGAGGGTGGTTGGGAAGTTAACTTTTCCTGATTCCCAACGCAGAGCAAATTAAATGCTTTTGGTGGTGCAGCTGCTGAGGTGATAGTTACAGACACAAAGACCAAGAGCTGGTTTGGACTATGGAAGAGTGTGACTCTTCCAAGAAAACAATAAAGCTGAGCAGAAAATATTAGGAGGTCTTCCGTTACTTGCCTTTGCTAGATGGAGAGTTTGAAGGGTATCAATATTTGACATATGACTGTGTCACCTGAACACAAAAATCAGCTTTGACTCTCCCACTCCAACTCTGCAGCTCCTGTGTGTTTCTGTGCTGTATCAGTGTGTGGCCTGAGTTTCTGATGGGTAGAGGGGTGGCTGGTGATGGTTGTGGCTGAACTCTGAATTTATGGACAGATCTGTTTTCCTAGGGTCAGTAGATTTGCTATGGTGCTCAGAGCCAAGTCAAAGATGTCTGTGCTGTACCATAACATTCTTTACACCTCTCCTGATAGACCTGCAGTGTGTAATTAGCTTTAAATTGAGAACAAGGACTGGGGGTTTTGCTTGTTTGGTTTTTTGCTTTGCTGGTATATTTTGGGTTTGTGTTTGAGACCTCGTGAGATTTCTTTGTATATCTCTATAAATTCTATTCACTTTTGGGCTAAAGTAAGCCAGCTGCATGCTTTGAGAATTTATTTGTCTCCTGATTCAATATTGATTTAGCTCCAGGCAAGGAAAACTGGAGGGAGTTTGTGAGTGAGAAGGCAGGAGAAAAAGACAAAGCTTTGTGAAGAAAAGCACTTAAAAAACCACAGACAAACAAAATCAAAAGAACCCACACAAAAAAAGCACCTCACCCTGACCTGCCCCTGATTTCAGTTAATAATACTTGCTGCATACTCTGAATTCCTCTGTTAAAATGTTGTTTTCTCAAAGAGATATCAGTAAGAGACATTTTTTGAAAAAAAGAATTGAAATACTTGCTTTTGGTATAACAATTTCACAGATGTGACTTTATGTTTAACTACAGTCACATGTGTGATTCAGGGATGAGTGGACTATTTAGAGCGGGAGTTTTGCTGTGTGAAGGTTTTTGTTTTGTTTTCCCATTTCTGCAAGGGAGGGGAATTTGCCCTGACACTCTCACTGCCAGCAAGTCTGTAGCAACGGCTGCTTTTATGTTGTTCCTTAGAGTAAGGTTTGAGATGCTGCAAGTCCAAAAGCATATAAAATATTACAGTGACCTGAAATATGAAGAGATAGCAGAGGTTTTTCCCCAATAACACCTTTGAGGCAAATACTTTTTATTTTATTCTTCCTCATTTATTTCTTTTACAGTACAGTAAACTGTAGACCAATTTCTTTGTATTGCACCCTTACATAGTTTCTGCTATGCTATGTTTGATTGCTTTTTCAGTCGTCCCTCCTTTCCCCTGAATCTGGTTGTTAGCTTATTGTAACCATAATCTTGCTGACAGTCCCTGCTGTCACAGAGCCAAGTCTTTAGCTGTTGAGCAGCCTTGTTTTTCCCCTGTGCTCAAAGAACGCCGGGGCTATAACACAGGTACACGACTGCTGTGTGTTCAGGCTGCAGTACCTAAGGGTATCTTGCAGTTACCAGGGACTGAGCACCCCCACCTGCCATGTTCAGGCTTTGCCTTACCAGAATTAACCCTGGTGTTTTCTACCCCACTGTTTGAAAGGTGCACTTACCGAGATCAACACTGGGCCACCTGCAGTGAACACTGCAAAAACAAATGTCAGTCGGCCTTCTCTGCACCAGTCCTACCAAGCTCACATGAATTTTGTCACTGGAGCAGAGAATGCTGCACTTCAGGGTAGAAGAAATGAAAGCTCACCAACTTAATGACTATTCCAGAAAAGAGGTAAAACAAAGGCTGGAGTGTTAGAAGCAGTTTGCAATATAGGGAGGAAGAACAGGAAAAAGACAAGTGTTTTTAATGGAGGAAATGCCATCGTTAGAGTAAATGGTTGGTGAAGTGCATCAGTGATTCAATCTGCCCAGCTGTCATAAGCTTCACAGACAGGCTCTTGAGCACTGAAATGAGCTGTATATTCCCCAGGCCTTTCTGGATGAGATGGATGAAGTCAGCTGAGCAACAAAAAATGAGTACTGAGCTGCGCTAAGTTTTTCAGTGGTGATATTGAGGACCACACAATGAGGCTTTTGCCAGAGCTAGTCAAGAGTGATATTTCTGCCTTAAGGAAAATCCAAAGCTCTAACAGGTTATTTCCAAACAAGGATGGAAAGACAAAGTACTCATCTTAATGAAATGAAGTGTTACATAGCCTAGAGAAGGGATGTGGGGAGAGGAGAGAAACCTGTTCTTTACTCTTAAGCCATTACAGGCTATGGCAAAAAGAAATAGATGTTTCTTCTTTTGCCTATGCAGAATAAAACAAGAAGCTAGGAGCTTAATTTTAATCAGGCCAAGACCTGAGGAGACTCTTAAAATGAGGAAAGAATAACTGGAAGCCACCATCACTGAAGGGTTGTAAGAATAGGTTACATGAATGCCAGCCAGGAAAGGCTGAAGTACAGGTGGTTCTTGAAACAGGAGCAGAGACCTCTCAAGAGGATTTAGCACATTCTTGCTTTCTTTTATTTTGGCCTCACTGAAATATTTTATTCTTGATTACATTTCATTTTAAATCTCAGAAGTGTCTGAGAGAGATGGGAGTTGTTGCTTTATGCATATTTAATACTGTGACATCTACCACATTACCATTAATATACCAGATTTACCATATAAATTGTGGTAATTTGCTCAGCTATATTTAACTACAGAAAAAGACATTCACTAATTGCCCATGAAAATTCTAATTATGTTCTCAGGAAATGTTCAGACACTGATCTTCCAGGGTGATAGATCTCTGTTAATAAAAAACACCAGCAAATTTTAATTTAATTTTACATGGCAAAATTAGATCTAGCGTCTCAAAAGTGAGCACAGCTATTAGGAACCCAACTTGAAACACTCATGTTTGAAGAATAAAGTCTGTAAGTGCTGTGCCACCCATAGGCTATAACTGAAAGACAGTGCAGAGGTGTAAGAGTGAATCCAGTTATTCACTGCTGTCACATTAGTGGTGGAATTACAGACTGACAGTGCAGCTGAAAAAGTGACTTCCTAAGAGAATGAGATGATGTCACAGGTTGAAAGCTTTTTTTCCAGGGACCACATCTGTTTCAGGTTTTGGGACAGATATGTCTGAAAGGTCAGCATCTAAGATGCCAAGACAATTTTCCAATGATGATGTTTTTCTCAGTGTTTGATAAAAGATTTGTAAGACTAGTCTTTTTCTCAATATACCTTAAGTGTTGCTAATACCTTTCTCCAGGAGCCTGTTACCTTTTTGATGGATGTGAACTTTAGCATTAAACAACATGAGCTGTTTTAAAAGAGCGAGGAGTGAAACTGTGTTGCTTTAGTAGGGAAAGGAGAAAGAAGAAATCCTTTGCCCTTTCAGCTGAGGGAGGGCTTTGAAGCTGCTGAGCAACACTGCAGTGCCACATTGACTCTCTGCTGGGCAAGTAGGACCTTGCAAGGCATCTTTGCAAAGCAGCTGGCTTAAAGACAAGGCTTGCTCAAAGGAATCTGTCTTCTGTTATTTTTAAGTGATTTATGTCTCAGTCAAGAGCAGGGCATTTGGGCTGGCTGGTCACAAAGCCTGGCTGGAGGATAAGAAATGCTGCTTTTCCTCATGCTAGAAGGCTTCTGCTTTACCCAGTAGCCTTGCATCTGGTTTGTTGAAGCCAAATTTCACATCGAGGCAGAGCAGCCTTCAAGCCATTTGAGTTACAAATCTCTCTTTAGTTCACTTCTTTGTTCCAGAGCAGGGACCTGGTGGTGCAGTACATAAGAGTTCCTGCCCACTAGGACCCAGTGTACTTAGTAATTGAGTCTGAGATTGGTAGATGGGCTCTGTGTCCAGCCATGTGGAAGCACTAAATTAATTCCTCAGGTCGGCAACTTGCTGTCAGCTTCATGTCTTCTGCCTTTTGGGAATTGCTTTTTCACAATTAAAGCTAGATTTCTTGCTGGAAACCCTTGACTTTGTGTGCAGCAGACTGAATTAAACTGCATCTGGTCAGTAAGATAATGTCCTGAGAAATGCCCCTCTGTGCAGCTCTCCATGGCTGTGGAGGAGAAGCAGGGGTGCACCAAAGCCCTCTGCCCACTCCCCAGGGGACGGAGGGCCCTTGGAAACCACCCCCACCCTTATCTCCATTCTCAGTGCCTGTGAGGTTGGGGCCATGGTGCTGCATCAGAGGTGCATGGCTGGCTCAGAGCAGATGCTTTATTTTGCCAGGAATCCTCTGGTACTGATGGCAGTTTGTGGATTCCTGGGTACAACCTCCCACTGCCCTGAACAGCAGCATAGCTGCAGGAGGCACAATCACAATCAGCCAAGTTAAGGTGAAACCAAGCCAGAAAACATTTAGAGCTGCTGTCTAGATTCACCCATCCAGTCATCACATATGCTTTAGCTCAGCAGGTAAGTCTGGCCTTCAGATTAAGACGGACTCCTGCCAGACTTGCCCACAGCAGAGGAAGATCCTTGGCAGAATCTGTCAAACCAAAATATTCCAGGTAAATTTAGTGAGATAAAGTGTTTTTTAAAATTATACAACTTGCAAGGTGAATAGTTTTGAGGATCTCTCATTTAGTGAAGAGTTTGGATTTCATCTTCAGGGTAATGCTAGCTTCTGACCTGAGATGCCATACCACAGCCAGCTTTAGCAGATCCCATAGCACAGAACAAACTGCTTGTACCTTGTATCACAACTAAGTTTGTTTTACAGAAGTTGAGAAAATAGATAGATTGAGCTGACACAGTGAGAACCAGATGTATCAAAATAAAATTTATTCTTAAAATGGCTAGTTTACACATAACAGCAAAGGTTACACAAGGAAAAGTGCAATTAGTGGAGAAGGCTTATTTCACCTTAGTACTTAACATCTCGCTGCACTGCAGGTAGCTTCACACTCAGGCTATTATACTGCTCAGCCATGGACAAAAATGTAATTTATATTTTGATGTTAACACCATTTCTGTATAGTTAAAAGGTGTGCCAGTATTCACACCTGCTGAGCATGTACTGGACAATTTCTCACATAAGTCTTGCATGAAACCCAGACAACATTTAGAGTTTGACAGTTCAGAAAGCTAAATTATAGGCATACAGATACAAAACATATATTAGTTTACTAAAGTCTAAAAAAAAATAAACTTCAAAAACTGAGGTAAAATAAACCACAACAGTTTTCTATGTGCAAGCCTATATTCAGTCTAGAAAAAACTAGTAACAACCCCGCTCTTTTAAAGAAATTAGCTCTCACAAAGTGCAGCTAATTCACTGTCTTCAATATGAAGGACCTTGCCTCTGTTACTTGTGAAAAGTCATGGCTAACATTGCAATTAGGAGCAAGATACTCAACCATCAGATGCTTAAGATTAGATCAGGTGACAGTGGAATCACCTAATGCTACTACAGACTAGGAAATTAACAGATTGCTTTGTTTTGTTGCCTAACCCTATTTTTGACATATTAGGGTGGCTTTAAAAAAATTTTAAAGGCACATTTTTATTTTAACATTGAAAGGCAACCATCTGCCTGCAAAGTAAGTAGGATGGTGAAGTCAAGGTTACATTTGTTATCAAATGCAAGGCTTCACAAAGACAGTAAAGACAGAGATGCCTTCTTAAAGCAGTGGTCACTTCTACTACTCACTTTCCATCATTTTCTTTAGCCTCCTTTTTATCCCATAGGTCTTTCTCTGAGATTTAGAAAAACAGCTTTGGAAAGAATTAGAACATTGCACATCTTCAAGTTATGTAGCACACTCTACCTCTTCCCCTTTTCCCACTTTTCCATTATCCTCTCCAAGTTTCTTAACATGTATTGAAGCTGCAAATCTTTGCCATGCATCCCTACCTGCCTTTGCTACAAGCATGTAGAGGGTCACAGCAAGCCTCCTGACAGCATCTACTGCACTCCTGATAGGTACAAAATGAGTTGTGACATTCTGTTACCATCCCTGTGCACACACACATACTCTCACACACAGTTACTACGGCTTGCTGAGATACCATTGCCTTCCATACTACTTTGCAAGTCTCTCTCCTAGTGACCCAGGAGAGCTGACAGTAGGAAGAAAGCAGCATATATTTGAGATACAGGCAAGCTATTCCTATAGTAGGTGGCATACACGAGTTGCACCTTGGTCTTCTTTCCTTCCAAGGATAAGGTTTGGCTAAGAACTTCAGGAGCATAATATGGTTTAACAAGTCCCACAAACTAACGAACTTGGGTTTGTTCAGACAGCAAACAAGACCTGCCAGGTGGTTTCACCATGCAGTGTGTGAACCAGAAAACTAGCACTGTTCTGTTGCCAAAGGGAAGGATGCTTCCTCGGTAGTGTGGATCACCAATATGGTGATGAATTTTCAATCTGACCCAAGCTGTGCCACTGGGGAAAGAGGCCACTGGACAGCCTTGGACTGCCTAGCAGATCAGGTTCTCTCTCTCGTGCTCTCCTTGTAGTCTGAAGATCTACACAGTCTTCTGTGGCAGATGGTATCTGAACACCATCAGGCTTCCACTCTGCGTGTACAATCTTGTAATTCTGGCCCTGGTTATTGTCCCAGAAGGTATGTTCTCCACTTTGGTAAGAAATGCAAAACTCTATCTTCTCTTCTGAGGGAATGGCAGGAGGAAAATCAATGGTAAATGAGAAGGTATCATTTTCAAAATCACTGTAAACATTGTTCATGTACACACACTCAACATCTTTGTAGGTCTTCCATGTATCGAAAGTAATACGAACCTGAACCTTTTTTTCGAAGCTGACATTTTTTACTTTCACAGTGCCTGACAGCACCTTCTCTTGCAGGGTGCAGCTCTCCAGGCAAACCAGGTTCTTCTGCAGAAGGTTCCTGAAGTCCAGGTAGTCAGCTGAGGGCTGAGTGAAACCCAGAATCAAGTTTTTCTCCTCATGCAGTTTTAAGTCAGATGTTATGTCCTCAATGCCTAAGAGGTCAAACTGCAGATCCCACTCAGGGTGCTCTTGGAACTCAGAGAAGGTGTGGATCACTGTCAGGGACAGCCCCTTGGAGTCTGCAAACACAACGTGCTTCTTGGCTTGGGCTGGCGAGTGGTTCCAGTCGCTCTTCTGAGCTTCAGAGTCACGTTTCACATGAAGGCACGGCCGGAGAGGTTTGAGTCTGTTCACAAAGTTGTTTCTTTGGCAGTCCTCGAGGGGGCTGAGAAAGCTCTTCAGCGGTGGAGAATGGCCTATGCAAATTCGCACGGCCATATCCGCAGGCATGATGGAGCTGGGTAAGGGTCTCGGGTCCAAGATCTGTATCATTCTGAACCGAGAAGAAACACAGGATGTTACCATTTATTACATCAGATAAGAAGCTTCTCAAGAATGCATATTTGCTTCATCCATTGTCTTAATTATTCATGGCCTCACCTCTGCACAGCTTTAAACAATACAGCCTAAATCAAAATTGACAGTTCTACCTAAGGAACCAGGGTGAGACTAGTCAGTCATTTCTTGCTAATCCTAAACTACTTCAAATCTACTCTTCTGTCTTTATCCAAACCTCTGAGAAATAGATTTTAGTGACAGCTAATTGAACATATTTTCTTGAAAATACAAAAAAGAACATTCTAGTACCAAGTAAAACAGATCCAGTTAAAGTGGAAGTGCTCATCCACTTGAACTTCCCTCTTAGAGGCCCTGAGTCAGGTCTTAAAATTCCAACAACCTGTATCAGCTGCTTCATCTCTCACCACAGACAGCACTATATTAAGCAAGTTGCCTACCCTGTCAGAGCATCAAATGGGATTCTATGTATCTCAATGCAGAACCATCATTCTGTGGCTCTGAACAACTATTAGATGATCTTTTTAGGTGCTTGTTTGGTTGAATAAAAATACCAAAGCACCTTCAGAAGTATTTTTTACGAGCTATGAACCCAGATCTAAGTAATAGGGCTCTCTGCACTGTTAATGTTAACTGCTAAGTGAAGCAGGGGAAAAAAGTTGGAGGAGAGGGATATACTATCTTTTCACCTCATTAGGCTTCAAGAATTGGCTTAAAAACAACCTTTTATAATCCCCAAAGACCAGGCTGAAAGTCTACTGCAAGTATTCAGTAAGAATGCTACAGCTTTATTTGTGAAGTTACTCATAACCCTCCCTCTCAGATGATGGGTATCACAAATACTATGCAAGGACATAGCCCACTCAAGGCCAGATAGCTTGAATATTTGTAAAAAGGGGCTTCAACTGTAGCACATCCCTGCTGACACGGACGCAGTCCTTGCTGGAAATGCAGAGTTCTGTTGAGTCACTGAAAGGCATTTGCTTTGTCACTTAAATAAATGGCTTTCTGCTTCCCAGGGTTCTCACTGGTATTCCAGAGCCCTGCCAAAAATAAAGCAGAAGCTGTGCTGGCCTCATCTTGCTTTTTTTTATTGTGGAGATATTTACCATAATAAGCAGTAGGAGGGGAGTACTCGAATCAAATTAATCAACTTTTCCTTTGCTTTATTAGGAAAAGAACTAAGGTCTCTCTGCAACTTTGGTGACCCGAGCTTTTGCAGTGAAAGAAAAAAAAATAAATAAAATAAAATAAACCCACCCAACACCGAAATGGCAAAGAACAGCCAAACATGCAAACCCCACGCCGGAGCCGGAGCAGCCGCGGGCAGGGCGCGGCGGGACCGGCCGGCGCTTACCTGGTGCGCTGCAGTGCAGGGGCCGCCGCCGCTCCCGGGCCGCGCCCGCCGCGCCGCCGCCTTTATGGGGCCGGGCCGCGGCCAAGGGGCGGCCCCGGCCGGGCGGCTCGGGGGGGCTGCGGCCGCCGACCGGGCGGACACGCCCCCGGGCGCCCTTTCCTTGCCCGGGCCCGGAGGTGTCCCTGCTCTCTCGTCCTTCGGGAAGGGCAGCAGCAGCTGGCGGCACGCACGGGTACGAGGGGGGCTCGCTGTAGCACGCGCCTCTTCCAGCAGCCAGGGAGCAAACGGGGATTCGCTCCACGGGCTTTCCGTGTGCGGTAGATGCTTCACATGCCGAAGTGCGGCTGCTTCAGGGCGCTGCTAAATGACCTTGCCCAGTGGAAAGAAAGTATGGAACAAAAGTGGAACAAAACCCGTGTTAAATTATAGGCTTCTCAGCTTCGATGGAAAAGAGCTGGGACCCTAGGTTGTAAGGTAATGCTGCCAGGGCCAGAATTCCTGGAATATAACTGCCTTCGTCCTCAGTGAAAAAGTATTTTTGAACTTTTAATGTGAATGGTGTTGATAGCTTTTCACCTCCCACACCTGGTGATCTGTGCACTGTCTGAGGATGACAGGCCCTGCTATAGGTCCTACATTTTACCTACTGCCTTTTACTAGAAGAAAGGGACAAAAACTGGTGGAAGGCAGCTCCCGCAGCATCAGCCGCAGCAACACTGTGGCACTGCTGGTGTCCCGCCTCCCAGAGGCCCTGTGCTAGACGAGCCCTTGCAGAGGCTGGGGACAGCCCACAGGTGCCAGTGTGCTGTCTTCTGCGGGCTGTGAGTAATCCTACTAGAGAAGGTCCATCCCTGAGTTACTGCTCTTCAAAGATCATGTCCTGGTTGCTAACTGACTCTCTGGGTCTTCTGTGGATCAACAGTTCCACTGTCACCTTCTTGCTGCCCGGCTGCTCTTTCCCAAGAGCGGTAGATGACTTGCAGTCAACCTGCAAGATGTGATAGGGGGTCTGTGAACTGTGATTTTCTGAGTTCACAGCTTTTACCAGTAGAAGTGACCACATACAAATGAACAGCAGGAAGTCCTGTGCTCTACATGTATCAACAGTGATGAACAGACAGTATAGGATTTTTCTGTTCCTGATTTGTGAGCAAAAGAAATTACAAGCTCTGCTGCTTGTGTGTGAGAAGATAGGGTGTGAGCATAGCAGATGATGACAAGAACACTTCCATCTTGGATTCAAGCTACATACAAGCAGAGGGAACAAACAGTCATGAAAGGCTAGAGGCCCCTGCTGACAGATGCATGGCATAATGCATAATGAGAGTATTCACAGGACAGTAACACTTCAATTTCTTAGTTCTGCCCCTTGGTGACTGAAGTTCCTGCCTTTTGTGACAGTACATGACATTAAGTGTCACCCAGATGAAGCCTGAAGCAGTAACTGGCAATGCAGACAATGCTTTGGAAGGTCCTGCTCTGTTCCCCGGAGCCAGTTACTCAGGATGACCTTCCCTGGTCCTCCACTTCTCAAGTTGCACCCCTGCTGCTCACATTGCTCCTTTCCCTTCTCTTATCTTTTAGTGACTGCTGGCTCCCTCTCAAAGGTAGATGATATTTTCTCATTGTTTGTCTAAGGAAAGTGATAGAAAACAGCATCTGTGTGTTGGAAGCTTTGCTACTAGCCTTACTAGTTGCAAGGGGTTTCTTTTTCTTTTGGAGAAGCTACAGATACTTTCAGCCCCAGCCATCTACCTGCAGTAAGCCAGGCCAAACATCCCCCATGGGTATAATGGAGGACTGGTCACATGGCTGGCACTTACCAAATGTCTTCTACTTACCCATCATAAAAAAATGAGTGAATAACTCTGCAGTTTTATGACCCTGTGCTACTTGAATCTTTGTCCACGCAGCTTCCCACACATACTGCTGTGTTATCAGGGGTCATGTGCAGCAGCTGGGGCTGCTCTATCACACTATCTGCAGGCACTAAATAAGAGCTGCTTGAAACCTGTAAAAAAGGAGTCATCTCAAGGCTTTGCTACACATATTTCTATGTTGCTATGTAGTAGCTCATTGCACTGTTGGTGCTATAAAATATTTTGCTCCTGCTGTGTAAAATACCTGTTTTGCCCAGCTTGGGAAACATCATGAAAGATTGTTTAAAGTGATACCTTTGGCAAAAAAACCAGTAGTGAGATCCAGAGAGGTCACAGGCAGATCATTGCCCAAGTCAGTAAATATAGACTGGACACAGTAACTTTGTGCCTAATTGGTAATCTGGAGCACATTCGTGGCCATGGAGTGGTGTCCCAGTTCCTAGTTGCCAATACAAGCAGAGAGCATTGTGCAGAGCCAGAGTAACTCTTTCCTCATCCAAGGAGGCATCCCTGCATTGAGGCAAACTGACAGGGTTATCTGAATTAGCACAGCAGTTTGTCCTGTCAGTGATGGTTCCCTAGCTGTGCTTTTTATAGAGGGCTCAGGTTTCCAGATACTTTGGTTTGGCAGCTTAAAATGTAGATCTGTCAGTCTGTCTTACCTTTCAAATGGGGCTGCTAAAATGGGAACACCAGAGGAAAAAAATTACTGTCTTACTGTGCATTTGACAGCACTTTGTGGCATATCAGCTTTTCTGACACTTGCAGGTGCACAATGGCAGAAATATATTACTGGAAGAAGCACAGCTGATTATAAAATCAAGCCCCATCATAGGGGGCCGTACCTCCAACTGCTTCTGTAACAAGGAAACCCAAATCAATCACCCAGACTAGATCTTTGTCTTTTCCTGAAAAAGTGGCAAATTAAATGTAGTAAGTTAATTGCAACAAATTATCTATAGAAAACACAGTTTTATTATATCTACCATAGTTTCACTAAACCTTAAATGTATGTTTTTAAACACAGTTTGCAGCCTAGATGGTCCAGATGTAATGTAAGGCACAAGCTCGCTTTGCAAGGCATTTACTGAGGTTGCTCGGTGACAAACAGGCAATTGGGTTCACACTGTTCCATTCAAAGACAAATATATAGTATTAGCTCCACAATGAATGCTTTTATATGCAGATGGTCCTCTGGGTCTTGACATTCTTCATCTCACCTGAACTAACCAAGGCCTTTCAATCAGCAGTTCTGAGAACAGATAATGAGTGATTGTGCCTTCCTGTCACCTATCACACCGCAATGGGCTGCTCTGGTCATCTGTTTGCTGGCCCTTGTCATTTTATGAGAATGAAAGAACTGCTTTTTTTCAGCCTCTGTTCTGAAACTGAGTAATTAAGCAAGGGTTTTGTGGTTTATTCTGACTTTATTACTTTCAGGTTGCTCTGCTTCTTTGCTATCCTCCCCCACAGCTTCAGAAGGGAAGAAAGGAAATATATTGCGGTGGAGGATATAGAAAGAGGAGCCTTTACCATTTAATTAAAACCTTTTGAAGCAAAGATAAGCAAATATTTCCTCAGAGCAAAGTTAAGTCATGACCACATTTATAGGTTAAAAAGCCCAGAGAGAAAAAAAAAAATCTCAATTTCACTAGCATAGTAATGCATCTCTTGAGAAATTCTTGCTGTTTGCTGGGTGGGAGAGCAATGCTAGCTCAATGCAGTAACAGTATGCAATTGAGCAGGGAAGCTTTTGATTTGGTTTTGGGCTTGAAACTAAAATGAATTACTAGATCAGAGGCACTATACTGGGGTTATTAGAAAACAGAAAATGTCCACCTTATTTTGGCTGGTACATATTTTGTTCCTGCAGCATCACACAACACCTGTGAATGAGACAGATCTTTAAATAATTAAATTTAAAGAACGACTGTGTAATAGATAGGGACAATTCTGTCACACAAGGTTTACAGCAGCCTTTTTTTTCCTTGCATCAAGCTGTTCTGTTCAGTATTTGCTCTCTGCTACTAAGACTAATCTTTGTAAATGTGAATTATCTATGAAGTTGGGTTGCTTTCTTGTGACCATGAGGCAAATAGTAATTTTTCAGGTACATAGAAAGTCAGTTGAGCCTGTAAGCCTTTGAAAATTAAAAATTACTTTTAATGATTTACCTGATGAAATACACTGAGCAGAAGTCTTACTAAGTCTTACTAGAAGGTTATATTCCTTACTTGCTTCTCAAAACCGTTTGGTGAACTTTGAAAATTACTAATGGTTGGGAATATATACCAAGGAAACTAGTCCTGGGAAACTCTGTTATTGTTTTAGGGATTTCTTCAGCACCGGCACAGTCCATACAGGAAGAAATAAATTTTTGATATTTTTAGAATTTTTATTAGCCCATTTCTCATGATTGGGGGGGTGCTCAACCAGATCTAACATGCTACAGCCTTTGGGAACCCTTCACTGAGATACCTGTAAATTGTGGTCACTTGTTAATAGGCAAATCAGAGAAAGTCTGGGAAAAAATATTGCACTGCCCCCACTGCAATACTGCCACAACCATCCCCTAGAGAGGGGCAAGCAACATGCAGCCAAATGCACACACAAAGATGGATGGGGTTTATGTTTTCTTACAGCAACAGGACATGGGTCTAACTCTTTGGGCATTGGTAGAGGGTCTAGGTCTCACTCTATTTCAGTCAGTAGTTCAAGTTCCTGCCACTCTTGGAACTTTGTAAGGTTAAATTCAAAGACATTTAAATTTAAGGCATTTCAATTCCTTGAAACTGAAACCTTTGGACTGAATTAGAAGCTAGAAATTGATTTAAAATGTCTAATCTTGTTAAGGCTGATTAATGATAAATTAGTCAATTGTAGATGAGTCATCACTTTGAAAATGTATAGTGGAAGAGTAGTGCATTGCTTTCTGAAACAAGGGACATAGAAAAAGCAAGAAAATGTATCTCAGGCTGCTCAAATGTTTAATGTAATGTGATTATATTAGATTCAGGATATTTTGAGCAAAATTCCTTATACTGATTTTATGCAAAATGCAGCCTTTTAGAAGTATAATTGCTTAGCTAGCATGTAGTAAGATGAAATAAAGACAGTGCCACATTATTTATAAATTGCTGCAACACAGAGTAAAAAGGGAAAGAAAACTGAAAGAAGGAAGAGCATAAATGTAGGTATTCATTCTTGGAATAACCTGAACTTTCCATTGAGTTTTTTACAAGAGTGCAGAAAACAAAATACATACATATATTTTATACATGAGTGTAAATTTGGCTTATAAATACAGACCAGTTTCGCTTTTGAGAATGCAAAGGCTCTCCTAGATGTCTGAAATAAATGCAGTATTTCAATATTACAACATTCTTTTTCTCCATTTTTTGTGAACTTTATTTTTAACCACACACCCAAGATCGTTGAACCTTGATAATCTGTGGCCAAACATTTTATAAATATAAATCATGTTGCTGTGTGTAGATTATCAGTGTTTATTCTCTTTTTTTTTTCCTTGGCCCAGGTGAAGGAATTACCTCTACTGAATAGTCTTTTCCAAAGAAAACAGTAAGTGAAATGCTGCTTTGTGCAATTTGCTTAATGCTGTGTGAACAGGCAAATGTTGGTTGAGCAGACACTTCCATCAGCTATGTGGGAAGTATTCTCGTTCTTTGCAATCTCTCAAGGAAAAGTGGGATTTTTTTATCCACATGTGCACAGTTCCCTACAGACTTGCAGGAGCCACGTGATTATTCAATATGATTTCCATTCCCATAACATTTATGTTGAATAAAACCTTCATTCTGAATAGGCATTGCTATATCTGACAGTGGCCCAACTAACAGCTGCAAGATGTTCACACAGTGTTTAGAAGCCCTCGAAGGGTCTGAGTAACACTGTTTTTCTTGTTCTGCCACCCAAGAGACATGATCCATTTCTTTATTTTAAGTTCTCTGACAAGGTCCTTTTTGTATTGTGTATCACAAGGGAAGAATGGGGCTTGGAAATCAGTAGACTGAAATTCTGTGCCAAGTTTTTCTTGGATTTTCTATGTGGGGAAAAAGCTCCCCTATGTCATAGGTCTAAGAGATGAATGAATGAATCTTTTCTATTTCAGATTTAGTTTGATTTCTAACCACTTCAGAGAAAAAATCTGAGTTTCCCAGGATCTGACCTAGTTATCCCTTTTTGGGTGCAGCATACATATGTATATGAATGTATATTTCCCCCCTTTCACAGAGGTCAGATTTCATGCAGACATTCACTTCATTTTTAGATTTGCTGGAAAGAATGAAGCTCTTCAATCCAAGTGCTGTAACATCATCAGTTGTCTTTCATCCTGCAGTGGAAGGGGGAATAGTTATGGTGCTGAGTGTAGAAAGATTTGTGGCCTAAATAACATACTTGCAATAAATTGATTTCTTTGTGTTATTCTTAGATGCTGCTTCCCAGAACACAGATGGTTTACTGTCAAAATGTGCTTGCTCCATATATGCAATAATGCTTACAGTAAGTTTTGCAAGCTTTAAAATGGTTTTAATTGGTGAGAATAAGCTTGCATGCTTCTCTGGAGAACTGCAGTCACAGAATAATGGAGGTTGCAATGGGCCTTTTGAGGTCACATAATCCAGTCTCCTCCTCAAAGCAGGACTAGCTTCAAACTTAGATCTGGCTGCTCAGGTTGCTTGTCCAGCTGAGCTTTTAATACCTTCAAGGACAGAGAGACCACAGCTTCTCTAGAGAACCTGTGGCAGTGCTAACCACTCTTGTAATTTTTTTCTGTTTATCTGTCTAGAATTCCTTTTCTGCAACATGTGACCACTGCCTCTTTTCCTTTTGCTGTACATCTCAAGGAAAAGTCTGGCTCCATCTTCTTTCTGTTCCCTCTTAGGTAGTGGGAGGCTGCACTCTGACCCACTCTAACTTTTTTTCTTCAAGTTCAGCAAAGTCATCTCCCTCAGTCTCACTTTCTGCAGCACATTCCAGGCCACTAACCATCTTGGTGACCTTCCCCTGCACTTAAGGTGCTCAAATGCAAACCTAACCCCTACACATCCTTCCTGGCTAGTTCTTTTTAACCAAATTGTGTTAACCAGGCAACTGAATGGACTTTATTCATTGAGAAAAACACAGCTCATGCACTAACTTCATCTACTCTTCACTCTGCTGCAAAGGCAGGGATCTCACCTTGGTGACAGACCTGCATTTCCTAGTCATAATGTACACTTTAGGGGTATGAGGAGTTGACGGCTTTCATCTGAAGAGAAATCACTGAATGTGTTGGGGAGGAAAAGGAAGTCTCTTTTTATTCCAACTAGGAGAAAGGAAAAAGCTTCTCTTAACCCAGAGGTAGTTAGAAATTTTTCTTTTTAACAAAGTTCTAATGTTTAAAGGAACAAATGTTCAACAGAATGTTTCTTGGAAACATAACATTTAAAAAACATGTTAAAAACAAAGCCAACCTTTCTCTTTGCCTTCATCAAGTAGTTCTATCAAGGATCCCTTTGCAGAGAGTGAGATGGGACACAAAATAACACATGGCATCAGTGGCATGGCATTCATGTCCTTCTCCAAGGTTAGGGAAAACCCATCCTGAAGTTCCTGATCTTTTTTTACACACCCTTATATTTCTCTGCAGTATATTTATGTATGCAAAGATGCATAGCTCTAACAGGAGAGGCTCAGAGAGACAGAGTCTAGTCAAGGCACTTTTCAGTCTATTCATAGGACAGGAGCTGGCTGTCACCAACCCACGGCCTGGCCATATCAAATGGCTATGATGGGAGAGGAAGTTGTGGTTCTGTCCTTTGGGAGCAAGTGAGGGAATGGAGGGAAGTAAAATACACAATAAATCTTTTTCCATCCCATTTAAATTACTAACTTTTAAAATCTCTCTGTACCCCAAGGGAAAGAAAAGTTGCTACATTGGTAGCTTTTTTTCTCAGGGCAGTGATCATGAAAGAAAATAAACTCTAGTTCTGTATAAAACAGGTAGCACAGAAATGATGCATTCATTTTATTACTGCCATCATATAGTACACATTTGGCTTCTCCAGATAATAGCCATATTCATAATTTATACAGTCTGCATTTGAATATCCCATGAAGAAGGTATTTAAGGAGAAACTTCTCTGCTACTCATAGCACAACAATGTTGAAAGCAGGATGGGGTGTTGGTCAATGGAATGTCTCTCTTTTAGAAATTACACCCTATTATCAGGGTTGCTAGCTTCAAAATCAGGTTATGCATGCCCTGCAGGTGTAATACCAGAAAATAAAATAGTATACCTGGCCCTTTTATGTAACACAGTGTAAGTGCAGATAGAGGAAGAGAAGTGATGATTCATTATCTGTTCATCCAAATACCAAGAATGCTGATTCACATACTGCCTCCTAAAGCTTCACAAGTCTAAACATATTCTACAGTATTGTCAAATCATCTGTCTAAGATGCTGTGCACAAGAGCTTGGCTATGCTTTCTGTAATTGATCTTGTTCTAAATCAAAAGATCTAGATCACCTTTAGAGTCATTATCATTTAATGTCTCTTCCAGTGTGTCCTACTTCTATCATCCCTTGTTATAAGTCTTGCAAGTGATATAGTATTTGTTTTGTCCTCTGTGTTTTCAAACAGCACATGGAACTTTAAAAATACGTGATGTAGTCGATAGCATACTACAGCTTTTTATTCCAGGCTTATGCTTGTGCCCTGGTTTTTATGATAGCCATATACAAAAATGAAGGCAAATTAATCCTTCTGTCAATCATTCTGTCCAAGACAGGAAGCTTCCTAGCCTCAGACATTTATGGTTTTTATTTTTACATCAGTTTACTGAAGTTAGCAAAATGTTCTTTCTACCATTTTCAGCAAAATAAGACATTAATCTCTATTTTGTTTAAACTGTATAAACCTATTAGAGTTGGATGAAAAGTTGATAAAAAACCAGCTGTTCCTAATGAAACTGCATGAGACCTACTCCAGTGTAAGCACATCAAACTGGTGTGAAGCATGAATAACATCTACCATGTAAATATAAAAAGTCCCTGCCATGATTCTCTGGCTGACATTTCTAATGATACGTTCTCAGCTAAGTCAGTAGAGATATATTCTCTTGCTTTCGTGGTTCTTTGAGGTCCTCTGTTCTTAGGATCATTTCCTTTCTTTATCCATATGAATTTGAAAGAGTAATTATGCTCCTGAAGATCTTTCCCTGAACAAAGTTACCACACTCAGTGAGTAACCCTTACAATGCTAACTAATAACAAAGGTGGGAACTCCCACTTGAAACTCCTACCAGTCTTTTCGTGATGGGGCAAGATGATGCTTAGAAACACATTCAGTGGGATGTGTTCCAAGTTTAGGGACAATTATACTTTCACTGTGCATCATCCCCAGAGCCACAATAGTTTGCAGAAATTTAACAGAGCATGGGGTTCCTTTGAATCTGTGGGTTTCTGTACTTCAGTACCAGCATAATTTAATCAGATCCAGTGGCAAAAACCAACTCAAATCTGTTGTAATGCTGAAAAGAAATGCCACAAAAAACTTAATGTTTCATGAAGTGTTGCCTAACATTTACTTCATCTGCCTGTATTGTTTATGGAAGAAGGAGTGGCTCAGCAGACCAGCTGAGCAAACCTACTTTCCCTGCAGATTCGTATCGGTGTAATTTTAACAGTGGAATGATGATATTTCCATGCCTTACCAAAAGAGTTAGGTGGTCAAAGATCTGAATTAGAGCAAGACTTTACAGCAGGAAGGAAACATGACTTACAGATAAACCAGACTCTATACACGCCAACAACTTGGAGCCAAACTACCGTAGAACTCTTTGAGGTGCTGCTATGTCACACAGTATTTTAATTACTACCAAAATGTATTGTGTCTCCATTGTTGATATACAGTATCAAATCTAAACCCAGTTTTCTTCCTAATTCTTCTGAGTAGATGAATTCAATAACTCACTGAGACTTCACTCTTGCAGATAATTGCCTACTCAACCACCTTAAATTTGCCTTTGCTAGCCTGGCTCAGAGGGCCGATGATAGGATGGCTGATGAAAAAAGCATGTGCATGGATTTAGACAGGGTGAGAGAGATACAACCATACATCCTGAGAAAATGCTTAGTTTGCTTGCTCTTTTTTAATCTGAAAAACAGGGCACTGATATCCTGCCAGGCAACACTTTTGAATAGGAATGTCTGGAATTACCTACTAAATTTGGTTTAACTTGGAGTAGGAGGCAGAGAGCGGGAGGAAATCATGATGGAAAAAAATGGATGTCAAGCTAGGAAAAAGTTGTGCTAGAGGCTCTGTATCTCAGAAGCTTTCTTCTGTCTCTGGGCAGAGTCCTGGAATGGCTATGACAGAGCCTTATTTTTATGGGGTCATACACTTTCTTCAAAGGGGACCCAGAAAGCAGCACTGCCAGTCCATATTGGTCCTTTTCTCCCATCATATATGTCATAGTTTAAATGTAACATGTGCCAAGAAAGAACCAAGAAAAAATAATTTAGATACATTGTCTAAATATGAAGGGAAATTTTAAGTCTTCATAAATTCTGTATTTTCACTGCAGGCAAGTGTTTTGTAGGCACATTTGAGTTTATCTAAACATCATTACTCTGATAGAAATTCAATCTTGGGTGTTATTAGAAAAAAAACCAAAAACTTTTAGTGTCCTTGAGAGTGCTAAGCACAAGGTCTCTAATTCAAAGGTGATGTTGGCCACTGCCCTTCCTTTACTGTTTCCTTCAACTTGTGCCTCAAGTGATGCAGCACAAAATTTAGGTAAAGGTGACAGCTAAAATGACACATGACATTTTGAGAGGCACGTTTTCCTGACATCCTGTTCCTCTTTCCACCTCTTTTTTTTTGTCCCTGCAGTTAGAGGAGCTGTGCTAATCACGAGTGTCTAACAGCTCCGTGTGCTAGTCTTGGGGCTGGGCTCACATATCTGCACAACAAACTCTCCACACTGGAAAACTCATCCCTGGACTGAGGCAAGGCAGGTCACTTGAGGGAATATAACAGGGGATTCAATGTGCCATCCTTGCCCAGAGGACACAAGGGGAAGAGATCAGATTCATCCTTGCCTCCTCTCACTTGTAGCTAACAGAGGACAGGCAAGAATTGATTCAGTAAGTCTTTGTAAGTAATTTAGGGTCATGTTAGGGGTTTGCTGAAGACAGAGCAGGACTTAAGATGAACTCCTTTGTCCTGCAAAATGACTAAGAGCACTCTTGTTCTCAGTTGCAGCTGAGAGGCAGCTTACAAGGTGAGCAGCCTGTGAGCTCCAAAGAGGTGCCTCACACAATCAGTGATTTAGTCTTACCGTATGCTAACACACCAGGTGCAAAAACAAGGTTCCTATGTCACTTGGTCTGCTGCAAACACGTGCCAATTTGGCAGCACAAATGCACAACTATTAACATGCAATTTAAAGGAAAGTGTCTACACCATATTCAGAAGCAACTCAAAAATAGGAGTCTGTTAGTTTCATATAGATAAACTTGGAAGACTGACATAAGATAATAAAAAGCACATAGCAAATGAAAAGAACATTCAAATAAATCCCTGCAGGTCGCTGTGGCCCTGAATTCCTTCTGAATTTAGCCTGGAATGTCCATGCCCCTGTCAAGTTGTCGTTGGTACACAACACAACCAGTTCAAGCTAAGCTTCAAACAGAAAAACAAATTCCATTATGTCTTCCATATTTTTCCTTGTTAATCACTTGATAACTTAAAACCTTCCAATAGCTGACAGAAAATTTGCTAGTTAAGAAGTTGTTTAGAGATCCTTGAATTGAAAGATAGAATGTGAAATGAACACTAGTTAAGGTACCAAGAAATTATGGGAGGTCTTTCTCTGTGACCAGTCCCTGGAAAGGTTATTATTGTTTGGGGCTTTTTTTTTTTTTTGCAAACATACTTTTTCCTAAAAGAGAAGGAATATAATTTTTCTTATTAAGTAGCCACAAGGTGCAGATAATTGTCAGACACTGGTGAAAATATTTCCACATCACCTCCCAAAATTCAAAAAATTCTTAGACTTTTTTTATATGGAGTTTTTTATTGTTTGGGATTCTTGGTTAACATTTATGTAAATAGTTTCATTTAGTAATTTTAAGTGCTGTGGTGTTTTGCAAAAGAAAAGGGTACAAAAATAGCCTGTGTGCAGAATTATAATTTAATTTGCTAGCCATATTTCTATTGCAGTTTTTAGCATTAAAAAAGCACCATATTGGCCTGAAAAATCAAGGTCTTTCACTGATTTTGAATTTCTGGTTTTAAACTTCTTGACACATAATTCACATATGTTTATGGTGGTTTCTCTTCATTGAACTTCTTTTTCCCTAAACAATGGACAGAAGGCAGGGTTTCCAAATGGTACCATGTTCTAAGATTTATCAGGGTGCTTGGCATCAGAATTAAAAAGAGCAGCAGACTTTGCCATTACTCGCAATAACCACATATCCAGCTGCTTTACACAATTCCTCCCAATATAGACACAGAGGGGCTCTATCAAGCTTTGTGACATTTTGAATTTGGAATGCCTGTCCAAAGAGTATAAAGTCACCTAAGCTTTCCCATTTGTGCTGGGAACAGCTAGAGCAGAAGCAGGGGTTTAAAAGCGGACACTGGCAGTTTGCCTGATTAAAAAAAAAAAAAAAAAAAACCACAAAAAAACCCCTGCCAATAAATCTGTCTAAAGTATTTGGACAAAGTGTAACTTAGAAATTAAAAAGAATCAGTAACCAGGCAATTTCAAAACACAAACACACAATCTTGGATTCCTTGTTTCTTTGTCAAGATAAAGTATATTTCCAAAGTAAGTCAGTAACTAAAGGTTAAATCTGGTTCTTCAGGCTGCTGTCCTAAAGGAGGAGCTTCAGTGCTGTGCCAAGCTGACTTCTGTCCATACATACGGATCTCTATCTTGAGTAACAGTGTGAGCTTGGCCTGTGTGGGAACATAGCTTAGAGTTCACACATTTCTGATCAGACTAATATTAATAGCAAGGCTAGGACTACTCCATTCTGCCAATAGAACTATTCGTGTGGTTCTAATATCACTTCGCAGAACATCTGCTTCGACTTCACTCCTCTTTCATCCTTGAATCAGCTCTTACCACACCTACAGTGAACTCTTCTACCATCCCAACTGGGTAATTACCTCGATAAAAAAGACAAGATAGCTGTTTTGCAAGAGTCCACACAGCAGTGTCATACTCCCTGCCCATCTTCCATCCATCCTGCTGCCTCACAAGTTCCTTACAGCCTGCAGCATTAGTGGCCCTGTGCACTGTGAGACACCAGCTCACACCATGTCTTAACCCAAGCTTCCAAGTCAGCATCTGCTGGACAAGGATGTTGCTTTAGAGAGCGGTCTCAGGGTGGCCATTAATGCATAATTTAGATTTAACCAGTATGGTTTCCCATAGCTTTTTTGAGCAATGTAAGTTGCATGAATCATTTCTTACTATTCTGAAGCATGATGTCTTCTGATTTCTGGTTCTTCTCTTCAGGGACTTATTAAATATTCCTTTAAAGAATTTTATGAGCTCAGCATCAAAGTACATTATAAATCTGTCCACAAATAAATAATACAGTGCCAAGGAATGTTAGATAAGGGAATCTATAGTAGATTTATTTCTTTCTCTCCCTCTCTTCTGCCAGCGCAGAAGCAAAGCCTCCAGATTCTTCTCCTATCCTAAAGGGACTGGCAGCTGACTGGCTTAATTAGCAAAGCATTTAGGTATGTTACTGAACTTCCGATAAGCAGGTCTCTCTATGTAAGTCAACATGGCTACTCCAAATATTCCAATACATTGCTAGACAGAACTAGGCCACATGGGGAAAAAATGACTACTTCAGCTCTTAGCCAAGGTGGGCTACATCTATAGGACTCTATGACATCTCTGCTAAAAGCAGACCAATTCTCCCCTAGAAGATGATGTTACTGTGCTGTTAGATGCAAGGGACAGTTTCTACTTCACACTCTTGATAAGGTAAATCCAACCTTCCACAGCTGCCCTCTCTGTATAACCTGAGTAGATGCCCAGTGAGAATTGCTTAGAAAAAGTACAATTTTATTTTATTCCAAGTTTGTTTTGCTAAAAGCTCTTTTGGCTAAATTGGAGGATTCCTAATACCTCCTGATTTTTTCTCACTTGTAATTGCTCTGTCTTGGATAAAATGAAGACAGGCATGTATCAGTTGTTCTGGTAAATTTGCACTGTGGCCTCTCAGATCTTTGCTGCAGCACAGACTGTTTTTGGATCACTCAATGTAGCTATAAAAATGGAAACCGATATTCCTAATAGCATTATTAACTATAAAGTTATAAAGTGCCTGAGCAGAGAAGAAAACCCCTGAGCCATTTGTGCATGTGCTGTCATCAGTTCTACAGTGCTCTGCACCCTTCTGAATGCATGGCTGACTTTGCTGGTTGTGTCAAACTGACTCAAATAATAATATGTTTGCCTACAATTTAAGATCCCTAGTAACTAGCATGCATTCCATATTTTTTTTTCCAAGGAATACCATTTATCTTGGATCAAATACAAATTAGGCCAAGTTGTGTCATGTTTATCTGTTGCAGAGGACTTTTGTTTACAAGCTAAGAGGGCCACAAGAACATCTGGGTCTTATGTCATCCAAATTGCAAGGGATGTTCTGGTCCACACTGAATAGTTTCCATGCAAGGACAGTATTGAGGAAGACAGCAGTAGCTCTGCCCCATGAGCTGTCCAGACAGCAGAAAAAGGACCATCAGTGAAATTATTTCTGAAGAAAACCGGTTAGTAACCTAATGTGAGAAAGCCATTTCACTGTTAGATGCCTATGGGACCTTCATTTGTGTGCACACATATTGTGTGCAGTGATAGCATTTCAAATGTCTTCAGGGTTTTAAGATCTTAATCATGCCTGCTTCTCCACACCAGTCTAATCTTCCATTCATCTGTTCTGTTTCCAGTCTTGAAGTTGTTCAAGTCATGAGGTAGATCTGGAAGTAAAATAGGCTCCCACTGGGCATTTTCTGGAGAAGTGAGGTAGGAGACTCAGTTAAATATTTCTCATCTTGAAGACCAAAGGGCCTGGCCAGATGAGGCAAAGAATTGAAAAGGAAAGAGAGAAGGATGACCACTCACGCTCGTGGAACAATTCCAGAGAGACAGAAGCTGAGATATATTTAGTTCTAACCCCAAGTAACCTTGCTGTTGAAATGACATCTTGCATAACTTCACCTTAGCAGTAATAGCATTTATATAATTATGTAAAGTAAAAAGGACCTACTTTTTAATTATAAAGAAATGTATTCAGTAACCTCTAAAATACAAAAAGGAAAACTTTTAAATATATTTCCCAGATAGCTCCTAAAATCCTTATGACACAGAATTACCCTATACACTTTAAAAAGTTGCCATTTAATGAGGAATTTATCAGGTATTAGGCATTAGCTGTACTGGCCAAGTACACAGTGCCATGCTAAATAATCACAGTCCCAAGTGAAATACAAGCACCATTTATTATTTTTAGGCAGTCAGATTACATCACTGTGTACCCATGATCTTGAGAGTGACCATAAGACAACATTTCAACAATCAAGGCATCTTTGATACAAGAATAAAATCAGTAATTTTCTGGAATGAATGGGAAAAATTATCTTCCATGGACGAATAAAGATATAAATTATTGCTATAAGGCTTCCTATAAACTGTATAGAAGAAATATCTCAGTTGCTTATAATAATTCCAGAAAAAAAAGTGGATCACAGAAATAATCCCAGAATAAACTACCTGAATAAAGTGCTTAAAATTTTCTTTCTCTTGCTAAAAAACACAAAATCCAGAGAAAGGCTGTGTATATACATAAATGAATGGTATGTTCCCATGCATTTATGTCACTCAGCTACGATGGAAACCAACAATACTTAATTCGCTAATATTTTCCCATCCTTTAAATGTATAATATTGACAATAAACAAAGCCAACCAATTTACTATTCTATTTAAAAATTGCTTTACTCATGGGTTCTGTGTGTGTGTGGCAATGATGCTCAAGACATTTTACTTCTAACATGTTTGAATAAACTCCAGTGTAAAATTTAATAAGCCTTTTGTAAACCACCAGTGAAACTGGTGCAAGATTCTTCTTCTTGCACATATTTAGTCAGGTAATACATACAAAAATAGAGATCTATGTCACAGAGTCTCAAAATGTTGCCAGATTAAGGGCTGTTAATTTACTTTTGCAATTTAGTTTGCTTTCAAGACTGTTCAAGTGTACAATTGTTTCAGAACTTTCTGACTACTCGGTGTTTTTAAACTTTTTTTAGACCCAATTCTTCATTAAATTTAAGGTATAACCAGCAGTTCTGTTGCTTTTTTTTTTATCTCAGGTCTGATAAAGAGATTCTGTATTCAATTGACTCATGGAACAAATTAATGAAATAGATGTCCCTCAAGTGAGGATTAGCCACTTATATGCAGTGTGGCTGTCTACTCTGGATTCAGGTAGGAAGGCAAATATCTTTACCTGGTAAATATTTGAGTATTATGGGATTTTTCTGTTAAAAATATCTTTGGATGGAGATTTTAAACCTTGCTTGCAGGAACAAAAGAATTGTCCTAATGGAGCACTTTTTTCATAAAAGAATATCCCTCACAAAATGTACTCTACTCTTTTTGAGACATTACTGGTTATAATGAATTTTAAGGTGTGGGAAAAATTCTCCCTAAGGAGAAATTTCTAGCTTTAATGTTGGTTTAGCTCCTGATAACTTATGCTTAGTAGGACATATACATAACTGTGTTAACTTCTCGTAATCCTCTTTTTTTTTTTTATTTATTTTTATAGGTTTTTACTGAAAATTTGTGACCATTAGAGTCTGACTCCAACAACCATTTGAACATGTTTCCTACTTTCTGTAACTCAGTTAAAGATCTGCATAAATATATTCTTCTCAGGAAGTCTTAGGATTTTAATGGTTTTAGATCTGATTTTAATACCACTGTAATGACATTCCTTCTTCTCATCACAATTCCTCTTCTGAATCACTGCCATGGACTACTTTTCAGCAGGAGCCCTCCATCAGAAATACTGAATATTAACTGGATTTGACAATTATTACTTCATGGTGAAACCATAAGAACTTCTTAAATGAAGTAACTGTTTTTCTTAGGCTTAAGTCAAGAACAGCCTGTTCATTTCCCTATTTTTTGCCTGGACTGTGGAACTAGCTATTCCAAGAAGCCATCATTTGAATTGTTATGAAATTGCCTCTCAAAGATCTGTCCTGAAATAACAACTTGACAATCTATGTGCAACTATTTGGAGTAGCACACTAACGCTTTCTTAAAAAAACATTACATTTAGTTTCTTCTTTGCTTTCCTTCACACTGCCTGCTCTGTATGGTATTTACATACTACAGGCAACCAATTTAGGTATCCAAATTAAAAGTAGAGACTTCTTATGCTATCAGTGGAAAGAGGTACAGTGCTTCAAAGGGCAATTAGGAGTACAACACTGAGAAACCTGCCTGCTTTGTCAATTACTTGGAAGACCTGGACACTTCTGTTAAATGCCCAGGATAGATTGTGAAGATGTCTGAACCTCCACAAAACCTTTCTATTTTTTTGCTTTTAATTGGGACAGAAAAAAAACGGGAAATTTGATAATAAAATGTCACTTGAACAGCAATTTAAATACACAGAGAGTCTCTTGCTAGTTGTTGGTTGCTCCTCTGAAATATTCTCCCTTAAGATGATTTTTCAAGAGAATTGCTCTTTCCTTATTACTATCTCAGTCAGTTCTACACAGATTATAACCTAATTAGCCCACAATTTTTTTTTCTTTTGATTGGCTTCAGAAAAAATTAATTTCATGATTGGACAAATACTCTAGTTTGCCTTTAATTGCTTTTAGCGTTTTCATATTATTATACCTATTTGAGACACAGAGTAATCTGTTTTGCTGGCATCCCCAGTCAATCCTGATCTTTGGCCCTACTGCTCCTCTGCTGCTTGTGTTTTCCTCCTAATAAAAAATAGCAACTTCCCAGGCCTCTGCCACGTTCCCATGCTGGCACCCCATGTAATTCTGCTTTGCATGCAAAGAGTCCATGCTTTTTAAAAAGCTCTCTGTCATCCCAGAATGTTCCAGGCACTAGAGAAAAACAAACAAGAGCTCCCTTTAAGCCCTCTAGACATGTTTCTGCCTAGCAGTTTTTGACAGAAAACTGGAATAACTTTAAACAAACCACAGGCATCCTGGACCAAAGGCTTTTTTTTCTGTGTAATCTAGTTTCCATGAACTCTCATACACTTATCTGTGCTGCTGGTGTCTGGATCACAAGCTTCTCCCTATCGCTAAAAAGAATCTTCTCTAACTGCTGTTGCCACAGCTGGTCATGAAGCTGCTGAACAATTATCTTGGTTGCTGCATATGCAGATACAGTATTTTGATAACTAAATGGCCTACCGTAACAGCTTGCTTACAACTCACACTGTATCCCCATCTCCTAGAGGGGGGCCGCTTGGCTTTGTGTTTGCTATTCTCTGAAAAGCTCAGTCTCTCAACATTTCACCCTCTCCATGTCTCCTTTCCTTTTTTTTGGTTTTTTAAAATCCCTTTCTTATTCCAGAATAACATTTTATAATTATTCCACTTTACCTCCATCTGCTGGTAAAACAAAGGTGGCACATATAAAACACCACTAACTACAGATGAGTGACAGGCAGAGAAAAAGAACTAGTTCCTGCTCGTTTAAGACACATAGCTAAAGTACTTGATGGATGAAATAAGAAGAGGAAGGGAGAAAGTTTTTTAAAGACCCAGTATTACAAATATTCGCTGATGTACAGCCTGTACTGCTTTGATTTTGCAGTGAGCTTGTATTTCTTAAACTGATCGGCCTCTCTTTTCAATTAGAAAAAGTAGCGTGCACTGAGAAAGTTTCTATTTATAGTTATAAAAATTTAGTAATAAACAACAGATAGCTTCTGTTTCTCTCCAAAACATACTCTTTTTTAAATAGGAATGTTTTATTGTTTCCTGATGTACACATTAATTATCCCTGGTTCGGGCTTTTTTTCCAAGTCTCATCTGGAAACACTTCAAGTGGAATAAATTTAAAATCATTCTCCTTTTGGAACAAGCTAAATTTCTGAACTCTTGATATGTTCTATTTATTCTAGCATTTTACTTTGCTTCCAAGAGCAAGGCAAAGCACTGCAGAGACCAATTAGAAAGAACTGGAAAATCCTCATAACATGAAGGGCTGACAGCCAAAAATCCTAAATCTGTTGGACTGCCTTGTAGAGTGGCATGAATGTCTCTCCCCATAAGTAAACCTTAATGTCCCAAGGAAAAGGATTTATTTTTAAGGCTGCCTTAGTGTTTCCATACCCAACAGTTCCTCTTTTACTTTCTTTTTCTATTTATTTTTATTTTTCTTCTTTTTACTTTTTTCCCCTCATTTTTTTCTTTTTTTTCTTTCCTTCTTTTTACTTTTTTCCCCTCATTTTTTTTCTTTTTTTTCTTTCCTTCTTATTTCCTTTCCTTTCCTGCCCTCTAGTGACCAATCAAGCATGTTTCTAAACAAACTGAGCACACTTCCAAAAATACTTCATGTTTCTGTTTTGTCAGGTTATGCCACCAGCATAAATGCACTGCAAAGGTAGAGGCCACTGGTAAACCATAAATTACTCTAAAAGGAATAACAGTGAAACGTTTCTGAGCTGTTAATGGATGAGCCTCTCAGGCTGGGTTAATAACAGGTGGGTTACAAACCCCCTGCTGCCTCTAGAAAAGTCCCTATAATTGGGTGGGATTTGGCATATATTTCAGCTATGGTTTTCTAACCATGCTATTGTACAGAAGACAGAAGAAAAATATGGGATTTAACAGATTATTTTCTCATAAAATAAATATATAAACAAGATAAAAAGTGGGAGGGGTTTATGTGTGGTGAATCTCAAAATTCACTGTGAAAGCTATTAATACACCAGTCCTAAAACATGCTGAGACTCCTTTAATTCAAGGCTAATTGAATCCTGCTCTTACAGTATATTTTTTTAATTGTTCCATTCATAAAGACCTGCCATAGTTTCACACTCAATCTACCACGAAGACATGCTGGAAAAGGAAATCAGGCTATAGCTAATTTAGAATAATAGTATCTTTTGGGTATAGTGATGTGGAGAGAATTTAGGGTTTATTTCTCTAATGCTCTTTATAATTGTGCTCCAGCATGAGCAGTGAAATATTGTTCTGGATTTAAAACTACTTAGAAGCCCTGAGGAGCAGGATGTGTTTGTATTTACATTTCCACAGACTTCTAGATACACAGTCCCTTCTTCAGTTTTGAAATGAGAGCAGTCAAGTTCATGCATTTGCTACTTCTGCTGTAGGCCTGGAGAAAGGTTTATGAACTCAAAACCTTGTATAGTTTTTCCAGCTATGCTAGTGGTGATAATAAGAGATACAAATGGCAGCATTGCAAGTCTTTTTTTCAGTCTGTGGAGCCCGCAGGTAGGGAGGGAAGTTCTCATCATGCATACTTTGGAGAAGTCAGGAAGGTCTGAGAGAGCTGCAGGCCCATGAGCCACATTTGGTGACAGCTTATGTGGGAACATTACAGCTCCATGCAAAGCAGTGGATGAATTATGTATGGCTGGGACTCTGGCCATAGCCTGGCTATTCCCTACCTGCTGAGCACAGCTTGAAATTTAAATGGAGACACAGAGAAAACAGTGGGATTACAGAAAACACACATGATCAAGGCATCACATGTTTGTCAAAGCATGTGGTTTCTGCCCCGGTGCTGGCTGCATTCTTCTGTCACACTGCTGCTGTGGCCATGTGTAAATTACTAAACTGAACAGGACGCAGACACGAGCATCAGACATTGATCCGTCACTACTGCATGGTGATGGCTTGGCACAGCTTATATCTCCCACCAAAAAATCCTGGGCACAGTTTAGGCATTAGCATGGACCACGGAGAGAAAATTTGGATGTAACTGCCGTGTTTCAGGGACAGGGATGTTTGACAGAATGGAAGTGACTAGTCTGTACAAATATGCTAGATCTCTTTCCTTGTACTTAAGTCATTTAATTTCCTAATGTAACAGTAGTCTGCAAATTCAATTGAATTTGGAGGTACTCATTTCTGCCTCTGCAACAGGAAGCTACTGACCCTATTCAATTACCTTTTCCAAAGTAAGTGTTTCAATATGGTGTGAGTGGAAAACAACACATTTCAGAATTATCAGCTGAATCCTCTTCTAGTCGGTCCTGTCTGGGCTCAGGCTTCCCCATCAAAGCCAATTAGACTTACTAGAGGGAGGGGGACACTTTCCGTTCTCTTCCAAAACCCTGAATTGGCAAAGTCAACTAACAGCATTTTTTGATCTCTATTTTTCGAGATTAATAAAGACTATGTCATTTATGTTGTATAATTTCCATTCCATAGTTATTATGCAAGCACTCAGCTTCCTTGGAGTCACGTTATGTTGCTGTGTAAGTAACTGTTTAAGGATCATGAATCCATTTAACACCAAAATGCAGTCTTACACGTTTTGCAGGGGGAAAAAAAATCCCTGAACAGTCTTCACCTCCTAATCTACATTTAATTACTGAAAGTAGCAAAGGCACATTTGTTCTTCTGGGAGGAATCGCTAGTGCTGTATTTTTTGTGCTCCTCATCATCCCTTACAACGGAGCAGAGGGCAGATAAAGACAGGCTGTGTGATGTGAGCTATGTCGCTTCCCCCGCAACTCCGCAGGCGTCCATGCTGGGAGCTAGCAGTGCCGGCCCCGGGCCGGGATGGCCCCGGGATGGCTCCGGGATGGCTCCGGGATGGCTCCGGGATGGCGGCGCAGCACCGAGGCCCGGCGCTGGGAGGCTCCCGCCGCGCGCGCCTGCGCACGAGGCCGGCGGTGCCCGGATCCCTCCGCCGGGCGCAGCGCCTGCCCGGCAGCGCGTGCGGAGCCCCGCGGGCCGTGAGGAGCGGCGGGGGCTGCGCGGGGGCCCGGCCCGGGCATGGCGGGGCGAACGGCGAAGGGATCAGGACACCGCCGGCCTCGTGCGCAGGCGCGCGCGGCGGGAGCCTCCCAG
>NW_024580672.1:7845702-7889072 GCF_017639235.1 Corvus kubaryi
GCCGGGCGCAGCGCGGGGGTCCGAGCGCTCCGCCGGCCCCTGAGCATCGCCCCCGCCCCGCGGCCCTGCCCGGCCCCGGGGCCGAGTCGGTGTCACTCACGCGGTGGGGGTCGCCGAGCGGTACAGCTGCGTCTGCTCTCCTATTCCCTTTTTTTTTTTTTTTTTTGTCCTTTTTTAAAAAACAAATCTCAGCTGGCTTTGAGGACACATCTGGAGTGGGGTTTATACTGTTCGTGTTGTGACACGTGAGCTCTGACAGGGGCACGTGTCCCAGGTACAGTTCTCATGCATTTCAGCAGGCCTGTGCAATTTTAGAATTGAATTCATGAAGGTGCTTGTCAGATAACGCCGTTTCTAAGCTTTTTGCATTCTTACTTTTAACAAATGGACTTTGTTAATTCAGGACGTAAGTAAGCAAACAACTGACGTCACAGGACAACTGCTTTCACTGGCAACAGGCCAGAAGATTGTATCCACCTTTTCAGACAAAGACCTGACTGTGACTGTTGTTTTCATGTTGGTTGTTTTGGTTTGGTTACAGCCTTAGATGCAGGACCCCAAGGCTGACAGGCTGCAGAAGGCAGAAGCTTCTTTTCAGCTAAACAATATGGACAGTAACAAAGATGTTTTTTTCTTTATTAGTCTTGGAAAAGGTTTCTGCTTAAGGTGTCCTTTCCTCATGTTAAGAGATCTTGACTCAGACTTAAGAGGTCTAAGTTCTTAAAGCTTCCTCAGGACAGCAGTATTTCATAAATTCAAGAAGCTTGACCGACAAGAGAGCCCAGGAGACAACTTAAAGTATCCTGTCAGAGGAAAAAATTTCTGTACCTGTTTTTTTATATGCAGTAATCCTGCCTGTCCACTAAAAAACTCTGAACTTCTAAACAACTGTATATGTTTTAGAGCATCTTGAAGAAGTGAGGGGCTGTTTTTATTTATTTGCTTTTTGTTAGTTTGGGGTTTTTTTTTGCCTAAGATGTTTCTCATTCAATACAGTGATCTAGTTTACCTCTCTGGAGTGATCTGTCTTGACTTTAAAGAACTCCTGATCTGTAGAAAGATTTTTCTTTTAAAAATGTATAGCCATAAATAAGATCATGTAGCTGTGAGATTTCTAATGTTAAGCAGGTTGGTGTGTAAGTGGGAGACACTGTTGCCATGCCCGAGTCTTCTTGGGATACAGAGTAATTAATTGCTCGTCTCACCGGCCTGTAGGAGTTGCTGGGTTTCTGGTTAACATGTGATAGAAAACACTTGTGTGATTTCTCTTTACCACCTCAGGTCGAACTCTGCTGTTGTCAGACCACCTGCAATAGACTCTGTGTGAAAGGTGGACATAAGGAGTCCTTGGACTTGGGGCTTACTGGTTTTGTTTGATTTTGCCTTTCCCCTATTATTCACAGTTGGACTAATACTAACTTCTTTTGTCTTCTGACTCTAAAGGAGTCCCATTCCAGGAAGTAAAACAAAAAATCTGTTGTATTCCTGCATTGTTTATCCTAGTTGTCTGGGTGTTCTTAGAAAATACATTACAAAACTTCTCTGACTAGTTTCGTTCACTTTTGAGACTTCTTTTATGGAGGACTTGGAGCTGAAATACATCATGTTTTGTATTGTCCTTTTTTTCCTTTTTTAGTGGCATTCTGGGTCTGACCTTGGGTTCTATTTTTTTGAGTCTTTTTCCCAGATCTTACCTAACAATTTTTTAGAAAACATAAACCAAATTCCTCTTTTTCCATGTATCAGTTTGTAAAGGTAGATTTTGAAGTAAAAGATACTAAAATTAAACTTCAAGCTCTCCCCTAGGAATGTGTCATTATCAGAAGTAATACATATTGGAGTTTTGCTGGAGGTTGCTCTTTGGATTTGCTAGTACACAACAACTGTGTGTGTGATAGTTAAAGTATCCTGAAGCTTCAGACAAGAGCCCACCACCCTTCACAATAAAAGAGACTCCATCCTCTCCCATCATAAGCTGCATATACTTCCTCAAATCAGTCTTTTCCATCACAGCGTGTGTCAAACTTCAAAGTATCACAAGGTTTTAAGGACTTGGCAGGTACCAAAATGCCCTTCCTGCAATTCCAAATTCCTCAAAAATATGAACACCCAGGGTAGGGGAGAAGAACTTGAGCTCAATTTTTTCTGTTAGCTTTTTATCCCATCAAAAGTAGCTGAATAGCAACTGTGACACAGAGTGACTGTAAATAAATACTTTTTTAAAATTATACACAGTTGCACATTTCTACTGTAATTAATAATTGGGAAATGTCAGCTACAGATTGTAACTTTTCAGGAAACAAGTGCAGTGAGCTGCTCAGCTGTCCACAGATGGTAGAAGAGTATCAGCTCAAGGTTCTGAGTAGCCAGCCCTTCTTTGCAATAAAAAACAAAGTGTTCATGATGATAAGATCATTACCTTGCACAGCTTTAAGCTGTGATCCTGTTTAGGTGGTCTTTTGATAAAAACTCAAGAGCCAGAGAAAACCCCCACCCCTTAAAAATGACAACGTTGGAGTTTTTTAAAGTGTTGAAATAGTTTCTACTGCAGCCAACTAATGGTAAAGAGGAACTGTTGGAGTAGGTAGTGGCTGCCTTCCCTGTGTCGGCAAAGGCTGTCCCCGCTTTCCACTCTCAGGGAAAACAGCAGAGGCAGAGACCATTGTGCCGTTTGGTCACTTCCTCTGTACTCATGCATCCTGTAGAAAGTAATGGGAAAATAATTCTCCTTCCATATATGGTGCCCTGTTGTACAGATGCTTCCCCAAGGAAGTAAGGAGTCCCTGCTGTGCACTCAGTGCTGGAGAGAAGTTACAAAAATTGGTGTGATACAAATGAGTTAATTTTATTAATATTAAATTAGCTACAGGTAGTTGAGGGCGTGTTGCTGTACTTCAGGGACTTTCGGAATGGATGCAGGCTTTGCTCAGAGACAGGCTGTGGATTGGTCATGAATTGTATCTGATTGAAGCTCTGTACTAAATAGAGGGATCTGAGGGAATTCTCTATGCCTATAACAAGGTTTACTACAGCTGATTTTCAGTTATGATGTTGATTCCTGTTAAGGAATTTTACCTGCAAAAATATGGCTATGCATCAATACTATGAGGGATAGGAATGCCTTCTGTACAAGAATGAGTGGTTTAGCTACCAGATAAGTAACTTCTGGATGAAGAATTTGATCAGAGACTTTTCTAACATAATTGCAGGAGTCCTGGAAAACATTTTTTGGTACTCAAAGAAGAAAATACCAAGCAGACTGTCATCAAATCACAGTTTTGATTATGTGTTTGCAAGACTGGTACTTGTGAAAGTCTCTTCTGAATAGACTCTCAAAATAATTAAGTTTTGAGTATACATTCAAACCTGAAACAGAATTTTTTGAAAGCTTGAAGAAGCAAGACAAATGGCAGGAAACATTTAAGAAAATAACAGTACTTATAATATTTTGTTAGAATAGCTGAATGTATTTAAGAATGAGAAACATGATGTGTGTAATGTAATATAGACAATAAGGCTGCATGAATATAGCTACTGATATTTTTTTTTGGCAGCAGAAATATGCATGCATGGTCAGTGAATATGACTTACTGTGCCTGTGCAGATAAGTTAGTTTTGCATGGACCATGTGTCTGATCCAGTTCTCATCCTGAGGTGTGCTGAGCTCCTGTTCTCTGTTAGGACAGGCAAGATGGGTGTCATGTTGAGACTCAAAAGTGAGTTTGCTGTAGGGTCTGTGGTTCTATCGTAGCCAAGGTGCTAGTAAGCTAAAATTTGTATTGTTAGTGTTGGATTTTGAAGAAATACATCACCAGTATTGTCTTGTGACTGTTACGGGAAAACACCTTGAAGTTCATTCTGTGATTCAAAAGTTTGATATAAAATGATTGTTACAATAATGACGAATCTGGGGTGAAGGTGGTTCCTTACCAGACTTTTGAGGGAAGAAGAGTAAAGTTAGAATTTAACTAAGGTTTTTCTGAATACTTGTCCTGGCCTCTCTCTCTGACGTATAAAGCTTGTCTACAAGATTTTCTCGTAGCAAGTGGGATCCAGAAATTGCTTAATAATGGCAGTGGGGGTTTTTGGAGCTTCAGATGGAGAAATTGAAAGTGCTTCTTGCTCTAGAAGAGGGATTTACTGAAGTCAGGTTTAATGAAGAACATGCTATGAAAAGGTTCAGTCACAGCTAAGCTAAAACTGAAAATTCTGTTATAACCGAAATGCTGACACTTGTATGCTTTGGTGACTTTGTCACTGAAATGCTGTGTGGTTATCAAGAATATACATAATTTCTAGGTTATGGACTTACGGCAAGGACTTAAACCTACCATGGACATTTGTGGGTGATCTGTAGTAGAGTTTAAATTTGATGCAATGTAGATATCAGTGGTGTTGGCAACTGTATGGTTATTCCCTCTGAGGGGCAAGCTCAAACTTCATCCAGATCTTGATCTGTTCAGGGAAAGAGTTTGTAACTCAGATATTTAAAGCAAGGAAGGGCAAGTCCTGCACACATGAGTTATTTCCCAGAACGTACTTGGCAGAAGACTGATATGTACTAAAATATGGCTCTTACCTGTCCTAAGAATTGCTGAGACCCAGAGAGACATTCCTGGAACCTTTGAGGTGGCCTTTGGCACATAAGCAAATGGGTATAATGGCTACAAGCAGAAATCCTAAAGTGTTCTGGCCTCATGTGGAGATAGTAGAGCAAATATAGATACAGTTTGATGACCTAGTTCAGTTGCCATTACATAAGTATGCAAGATACAACTGAAACTTGAGGGAGCCCTATCAAGATGTTAATTGTTTCAGTAATCTTGAATATAGTATTTTTCTACTGAGTTTAATCTAATTTTTAAGAGTTTCAAAAACATCCTTAGTGTGTAAATGCTTCTTTAGTAAAGCATGCCAGTTGTGATTGTCCTTAGGAGTGGTTACTGTTATTTAAGTTCATTGATTTAATCTGCATATGTGGGGCAGGGATTTCTCTTACCCCACCCTGATGTCTTTTCTCCCTTTTCATCTTCCAGGTTTTGGTCGGAAGGACGTAGTTGAATATTTACTTCAAAGTGGTGCCAATGTCCACGCACGAGATGATGGAGGCCTTATTCCTCTTCACAACGCTTGCTCTTTTGGCCATGCTGAAGTTGTCAATCTGCTCTTGCGGCACGGTGCAGATCCTAATGCTCGAGATAATTGGAATTACACTCCCCTTCATGAAGCTGCCATTAAGGGGAAGACAGATGTCTGCATTGGTAATTTTCTCCCACTCTTCCTGTGACTGACTCATTCGTTTTCACTGTGAAAAATCAAGAGCCTTTTAAAAACCATTTTCACTCTATGGAGCTATGGCTGATACAAGGGTTAAAAGTAAACATCTTTCATAAACTTCAATTCATATGTCACTCTTACAAGTTTTTGGATCTATTTTTTTATAGTTGCCTACCTCTAAAGGTTCACATTGGCATCATGGGAAAAGTGCTTTAGAGTGACATGATGGAGCTAAATTCTCTTCTATTTCAGCCTAGACTCTTATGCTGCCTTCTGCTGCTGATCACAGTGCAGTGGACAGAACAGACGTGATCTTAATGATGGATTCATTCTCTCTTATCTGTAGCAGCTGTGTTAAATTAGTTAACGATGGGAAAACTTCAATTATATTGACTACCTGCCTTACTTACACATTTCTTATGAGGAACTGTTGAAGGAAGAGTTAGAAAATTAGATACATGGTCAAGAAACATTTCTTGATGGTATGGTTTGCTGTTGTTTTCTTCAAGGAACACATCTAGAGAGCTGTACATATAACATTGCCTGTTTGGCCTGAATACGAGTTCAACATGCACAGCCTGCCACTGCTTTCTACAGGTTAGGACTTAGTCACTTGAGGATTTGGGGCAGCATGCTCTGGAGCTGATGGAAAATAGCTGCAGAGTTTTTGTGGTGGGCAGTCACAAGATTTCAACTGAGGTTGCCTCTTGTCAGTTGGTGATTGTTCCCTTTCTGCTCTGCTTTTTTCTCTGAAATATGTCTAGACATGTTTCACCAGATACACTGGTCACATACTGACGTTGCAGAACTCTGACATTAAAAACTTGAGAAAGGAAGTTAGGATGAGTAAACAGAGGGTTTTTTTGTTGGTTGCAGATTACAGTAATGATATGTCTCATAAGGCTTGTCTTGTAGAATTGCTTTCTCATGGAAAACTTTGGCATTTTTAGTACTGTTGCAGCATGGTGCTGAACCAACCATCCGGAACACAGATGGAAGAACAGCTTTGGATCTAGCAGACACATCTGCAAAAGCAGTGCTGACTGGTAATTGATAATCTTGAAATTACTTTGTGACTAGTAACAAGTTGAATTGATGTAATACAGTAGTTTAGCATTTGTCTTTTTGATACTAATTTAACTTGTCTCTGGTTTATAATTCTAAATAGAAATTCCGTTATGGCTTTCATCATCTCAGTCATGGCATGTGTTCTGGATAGTTTATTGTGCTAGTTCAGTAATGACCTATCAAATTTTTAGAATTGTAGAATGGCTTAGGTTGGAAGGGACCTTAAAGATCATGTAGTTACAACCCCCTGTCATGGGCAGGAGCATTCACTTGACCAGGTTGCCCAGACCCCATCTACACATAGCCTTAAACACATCCAGGGCCAGGGCATCCACAACTTCTCTGGGCAGCCTGTTCCAGTGCCTCACTACCCTCTGAGTAAAGAATTTCCTCCTAACATTTAATCTAAATCTCCTCTTTTAGTTTAAACATATTTCCCCTTGTCCTATCAATACCTGCCTGTGTAAAAACTCACTCTTCCTCTTTTTTAAAAGCTCCCTTTAACAACTGAAAAGAGTATAAGTACTTCTAGCACTTACATTCTCTAAAACTTGAGAAGAGGATGATAAGTGGTGAACTTCACATACAGACATTTATTTGACAGCTAAAGAAAGCCCTTTTGCCTTCTAGGTGAATACAAGAAGGATGAACTCTTAGAAAGTGCCAGGTATGTATGTTTGTAAAATAACTGGCATTAGTATGTTTGCAGAAGTGTATGTCATTAATATATAGGTATATAGTCTTTGGAGCTTGCATTCCATCTAGATGCTACGCTTTGGCTGTTTTCTGTGAATGAAGCTATGAAAGTAGTTGCATAAATGCATTTTTGTTTTCCCTTTGATGCTGACAATACAGAGGGGAATGTGTTGCTTCAGGTCTGTTCAACATTATAGCAGTGAAAAATACAAAACCAGAATAAGGTACTAAAGATTGGGATAAGAATATTTCTGCTCTTTCATATCTTGTTTTTCAGGAGTGGAAATGAGGAAAAGATGATGTCTCTTCTGACACCATTAAATGTTAACTGTCATGCGAGTGATGGCAGAAAGGTATTTTTGTTTAAAACCTGATTTAAAATTAGTTATCTCTTACATGATCCACAGTTATTGTTTGACCAGATTTTAAAAATGTTAAACATAGTGTCTGTTTTCTTCACTGTATGCAGGAAAATAAGAGTCCACCTCTCTAGCAGCCAGCTGATTTTGTTTGTTTGTCTTTCAATCTTAAAAGGACTATGCGAGTAATTCTATATAGGAGCAATAAACAAACCCTTTTCAATTGAAACTTCTGCTTGACTATCATATCTGCAGTGCTAAAGAAGCGAGGCCTTTTCACAGATTTTTTCCCTATCAGGGAGAAACAGGCGCATTATTTGACATGCACCCTTAGGCACGTTACTGCTCCTGTTTCAGGAGTAAGCTGTTCACTGCTGTAAGTAACGGTAAAGAAATACATAAAAAATGTTCCAAATCTCCATTTTGAAAAATTTTGAGTCTTCTGGGTTCAGCCCCCTAGCCTACTTCAGAAGGTTCAGGTTACTGAGTATCACTTTTTGGCATCCTTTTTCTTGTTAAGCATTTGTACTAATTCACCCAAGTTTTGATCTAGTTACTTCCCTTTTTGAGGCTTTGTGGTAAGATACTGGGATCTCCAAAACACTGATGCATCTCTATTTTCTCATCTGGTTATGAGGCTCATCCTCTAGTAACTGTAGAAATCTGGTTCAGTGGATGGGTTTGTAAATGCAGAGGATAAGAATTCTCCTCACTAATTCGTAGCTCTGCCCTTAGTGCTGCTGATGCTTGAATGCGTTTGCTAGAAAAGATCATGAAGCAGTTATCTGTCTGCTCTGTGGAGGGGTGAGAGTTCAGAAGAGATGAAATTTTCCTCACATCCCACTCACTTACTCCACTCACAAATGTGGATAACAATCCCTCTTGATAATTTCTAAACTTACTTCACTGATTGGCAGAGAGACTTCTTCATAGTGTAACAGTCATTGTTGCTGATGGCCTTCTTACTTCCCCTTTCACAAGGACATAGTTTGTGCCTGGAAAGTATTGATAGCTATGGTAGGCTAAAAACCAAAAATGGCCTTTGTATTAGTGATGGAGTAAATTTGGATTTGTGTTTATATTGACTTCAAGAGTAGTTTGTGAACAATGAACATAGTCATCAAATGTCTGATTCAAGTACTCTGGGGTTTTTTTTAATCTTGTAAGTCTTGAAGGACTTCAGAATTTAGTACTGTTAACAAGTTGTGAAAAAATAAATATAAAATCAATCTTGATTTTGTGTTACTGATTTATTCTACATTCTATCGTTTCAGTCTACTCCATTGCATTTAGCAGCTGGGTATAACCGTGTAAAAATAGTACAGCTCTTACTGCAGCATGGAGCTGATGTACATGCTAAGGATAAAGGGTAGGTTCCTTTTTCCCTTTGTTCAGAATAAACAGAATTTGTTAAAAATTGAGATGAAGTAAAGAGCAGTAATACTGTTTTAACCATTAAGAATTTCCAACTTCAGACTGTCACCTTTAACCTTTGTGTCATGACAAAAATGCAACTTGATTAGTTTTCACAGGGGAAGATACTACAGCATTGTTCTTGTGAAAAAGGGTATCATTAGGGTCACTCGTGAACATCTTCTGCAGATAGTTCTTCCTGCTTAGGGTTCCAAGTCTGAGTGGAACCATTCCATCTGCAGTGAGACAATGCAATTCACTTCTCATCTTCTGATTATTTTAGATGTTTGCCATTCTGATAAATGCTGATGGGATTTTCTGGTTTCTTCTTCAGCTTCTTATTTCTCCATAGTTTCATTTGAACATTTGTCGTGTTGTTTTTGTAAAATGTTCAAGGTACTAATTGCAATGTGTTAGACGCATTTCAAATTAATATATATAAAATTAATATATGCTGAAGTAATAATCCTCCTTTTTCTTCTGTGTAGAGATCTGGTGCCACTTCACAATGCCTGTTCCTATGGTCATTACGAAGTAACAGAGCTTCTAGTAAAGGTTGGTCTTTGAAGAGCTGAAATTGCATATTATTAAATAAGAACAGTTTATAATAGGCTAATACAAGTTGCATATTTTTTTATTTTGTACTTAGATTTACAAAACTCAGTGATAAATTGCTTTTGCTCTACACGTTAGTGATTATTAAGCTGGAGCTACAGAATCTTCTGCTTGCAAGGAAGCTTTTTCTTTATAAATGTGCTTTGTTTTCTAACTCTCTCTGCTCCAAAGTCCAATGTTTTCATACCACCAAGTAAGTACAGTGTATGTCAGTCTTTCTACACTCACCCGAAAAAAAAGGCCCTGAAAAAACCCCTACAAGCTGAGTGATATTTTGAGTTTGGCAGAAGAATATTTTAGAAGACAAAGCAATAAGAGGTGTTTAAAAAGAATACTGGTAAAGATAGTAAATATTTTTAAATTAATGAGCAATCAGTCTTTTGAGGAAATGAACTTTACAACATCAGTTCTGGTCCTGAATTCTAGCCTTTACCCAAAAGAAAGAGAAACCTGTCGATTTTCCTAACATAAGTGAACTCTTGGAAAGCAGAGTGGTTTATCTGGTTTATGTTAATCTTGAAGATGAGTATGATGCACATTAAACTAGTGGCTTGAAGATGTGGCCTGCAAAATAATATGTTTTCCACCAAAGGAGTTTTGAGCTGTGCCTGTTCTCAGCTGCCACAGCAAATCAAGATTATAACAACTGAGGGTGTTCTGTTATCTAACTCCAGACATTTGGCTGCTCAGGGAATAGCTCTTCTTCTATTCTGTATGTTTCAGCCCCCCACTAATTCCATGTATCTTTCTATTTGTTTAGCAAAAAATTAAGTAAAAAAAAAAACCTATTGAAATAAGCTTTTATTGTAGTAAGTATAAGTAGTCATGGGTTTTTTTACTTCAGGGGCCAGTTGTAAAGTAAATTTTTACAATGGTGGTACTGGACACAACCCCACAAATGAACTTTTGCCTACACACTACTGTGTGTCTTAACTGTTAAGCTAGAGTTGTATTCCATATTGGGTTTTGGCTCCAGAGAACTCTGAATTACTTTTTGCAAAGCAATGCAGCTTTAAGAGGAGCAATGGGAAAGAGCATGTACTTGCTTACAGACTGAACTTGAAGTGCAATCAAAGTGTTACACATACATTACTCATCCAGGAGTGTTACTTGTAGAATCTTGTACTTAAATGTTTTGAGTTGAAGCTGAGTGGCCATCTCCTTTTAGATACTGTGGCACTCATATCTTGGGGGTTATGCACAGAACATGTATTTATCTTAGTACAGCTGTTCACTCTAGACATTTTCTAGAGCTGCAGAGAACCAGAGCTTGTTCACAGGTGATTTGGAGAATGTGAATATTTCTCTTTCTCTGATTTGACCTGTAGCAGAGCTCCTTTCCTTTCTGAAAAAAGCCTGAAAAGACTGGCCAGCCAGCCTTTGGCTTCTTTGAATGTACCTGTGGGACACCAGAGGATTAAAAACCACAATGTGCTGAAATGTTGTGTTAGATTGAAAATGAATGTCTTGGAAACAGTTTGCATATAAGCATTGATTTTTATTTTAACAGTCTACTGTATTAAAACTAATAACATAGTCTTTTTCTAACGTTCTGGTTTTGATTGCATCTTTTTTTACCCCTTTCCCTTTCAAGCATGGAGCATGTGTGAATGCAATGGATCTGTGGCAATTCACCCCTCTGCATGAAGCAGCTTCTAAGAACAGGGTGGAAGTATGTTCTCTTTTGTTAAGTTATGGTGCTGACCCAACGCTGTTGAACTGTCACAACAAAAGCACCATTGATTTGGCTCCAACACCCCAATTAAAAGAACGATTAGCATGTAAGTATAAAATGGGATCAGTTCTACAGTTACAGCTTGTAATGTGTAATTAGGTTCCCTAGACAGTGATCTGGCAAAAACCAGATTAGGAAAATGCTTACACTTTAAAAGTAATTGTGCAATATTGTGCAGTACATGTCACTGTTTATAATTTGAAATTGCTAGATTTTCTGAATGTAGGCATTTGAAATTATTTTACTGTCAGGTTTATAGTCAAGTGGTTGTGATGGGTTTTGTAGCTTTTCCCCAAATACATGTTTTCCCTCATGACCTTGCCAATACATTTTCATTTCCTATATTTGTTCCTGTCATTGCATCAAGATTTTTGAAATAATAATTTGTATTCCACAGTTGTTTGAAGAAAAAATAACTGTTTAGAATGCTGAATATATTTGAGTGTGCCACAATCACTGAGAGTTCAAAGAAATTGATGAAGGGCATTGATTTGTGTCCAGCAAACTTAGAGTTGAAGAGAGTGACCTCAGATTGTGTCCTTGAGTGGTCAAACAGTAACTTTCTGGGATATTTACAAAAATTGTCAGTAAATACTACACTAGGCTTCATGCTAGCATCTAGAAATGGTTTTCCAAAAATAGAGATTTATACTTGAGTTGGTACATATGTGAACAGTAGAACCTACAAAGTGGTGAGTGAAATAGATCTTGTGCAGTCAGTTTGGATGTCTCTGGCTTTGGTTTAGAAACAAAGCAAAACTTGTGTAGTGTTTTGACTTGACTTAACAAGTTCTGTCAAGTGATGTAAAAGTTTGAGTCAGACTTGGAAATGTGTGCTCCATGGTCTGCTGAATAAAATGGATATTTTTTTCTAACTGAAAGAAGCAATTCTCTTGATCCTTCTCAAGCCAAGGAGTGTAACCCTCTGCTATGTATTTCTTTGTTTTCAAAGATGAATTCAAAGGTCACTCACTGCTACAGGCTGCAAGAGAATCAGATGTAGCTCGTATAAAGAAACATCTTTCTTTGGAGACAGTGAACTTCAAGCATCCTCAGACACATGAGACAGCATTGGTAATATCTCAGGATTTATAATGATTTTGCATATATTGTGGCTAACCTAAGCATACTAGGTAATAGTTTAGCAATAAAAATTGTAGTGTCAAATGGTGTAATTCAGACCAACCTAGAATATCCAGTGTCTAGTTAAGCAAATAACACTGATTAATATTTTGTTCTTAATGTTAAGACTAACATAAATGGCCTGTTTAGGTTATCTAAATGACTAGGTTTTGTAGAATAGTCTCATTTTAAGCAACAGCGAGCTATGTATGTTAGCTTTGTTTTGATGGTTTCCAGTAGTTATTAGAAAGGGGAGTTCTTGAAAATACCAGAGTAAATCCAAAAGCCCATGTGGAGTCTTCCAAATGAATAAGCTTCTACATGTTTTGGCGGTTTTTTTCTGTTGTGTTTGTATGCCACCAGCTCTTAACTGCCAGCTGATCAGCATCTAGTAAAACCTGGATATTGCTAGCTAGTTGTTAATTGTAAACTTTTTAATGTTCACAGCACTGTGCTGCTGCATCTCCATATCCTAAGAGGAAACAAGTATGTGAATTGCTGCTGAGGAAAGGAGCCAATATCAATGAAAAAACAAAAGAGTGAGTGGTTACAAATGAATACTACTAAGTGTTTGTTTAGAAGATTTTGCAAAATACATTTTGAATTACTCCTCTTTTTTTTAGCTTCTTGACTCCTCTGCATGTGGCATCAGAAAAGGCTCATAATGATGTTGTTGAAGTAGTTGTGAAACATGAAGCTAAGGTATGACTATCATACTTTTGTTAACATTCATGTACAGGTTTTCATACCATAAGAATGGACAGCTGAGTAGACAGGCTTTTCTAAAAGAATTAGTTTTGGAAGGTTCTAGATTTATAGACTCAGCTGTGGGCCATCAATCCATCAGTACAGCTCTATACATTATAGAATCATCATTGTTTTGGTCCTATTTTTAAGAAATGCAGATGTAGTTCTCTCTGTGAACAGAAGACTTTCAGAGTGTCTTGTTTAGTGCTTCATTGTCCAGCAGGAGTAATTAAATACATGAGGAAAAGAGCAGGGGGTATATATGAACAGCAAGAAGCTAAACTGAACTGTGTGACAGGTAGACTACATGATGTTGCAGTAAAAAATTACAGTGAAGACAAAATGTAAAGTCATAATACGGTGATTAGTTCAAACTTCCACAAAAAGAAAACGTGGAAAGGAGAGACTCTGTAGTGCTTGAATCCTCCAGGACTGGGAGTTGAATTTCTCTCGTGGAAATTTGATTATAGCCTGACTGCTGTGAAGTTTCCAAAACCCAGAGGAAGAGTAGAGAATAAAAGTAAGGTTTGCGTGCAGAGTTTTAAGTTGTTGAATACACTTTGACTGACCCAACACATAGGAAGTCCTCAGTCTGGAAAACCACAATAAGCCAATGCAGGTAAAAGCTGTTCTCCATGTTGGCACTGAAGATTTGTACTGCCAGGAGCAAAATAATAGATTACTCGTGTTTGTGGTAAAAATGCACTGGATTATATGCATGCCTCTAAAAGGGGGCTACTTTATGAACTGTTTTTGTTTTAATTTTACTGTTTGAAATGTCATCACCTTTGGAAATACACTAAATATGTTCTTTCTATTGAAGTAAGAATACTATTTGTGAAATATTCCCAGTCAGCAATGAAAACATCTTTAATACTAACTTGATGGTGATATTTCTTGTCTGTGTTATTTTCAGGTTAATGCATTAGATAATCTTGGCCAGACCTCTCTTCATAGAGCAGCACATTGTGGTCATCTTCAGACATGCAGGTTGCTGCTGAGTTCTGGATGTGATCCTTCCATCGTGTCTCTGCAGGGCTTTACAGCCTTACAAATGGGGACTGAAAGTGTGCAACAGCTACTACAAGGTATGCTGAGTTATTCAAGATCCACTGTGGTGCTTCATTTTACTTGCCGTTTCAAGTGCTGTCAATAGTGAAGACTAGTCAACCAAAAAAAATGTTCTACAAAAGACAGTAGTACTAGGTGGTGTTTTACTCCCTAGTTAATAATATCATTTACTGTCTTGATCATCAGCAATGAAGATTTTGGGCTATAGCCACCTGGAACAACTTTATAAAAATCCTGACATAGGGTGAGGGGAATATTGAAAGTAGAAAATGAGTTTCTAAAACAAAAAATGTCTGCTTTGCATTTATGAGTTAAAAGGCCATTGTACCATTGAAGGCAACAATATACATGGATTTTCAAGAGTAAGTTTTGGATATTATATACATACATAAACTTGATATAGTCCAATTCTTAAACTGAAATAAGAAGGCTTAGTTGGTTCCACAATATTCCAAAACATACAGGAAGCACATTGCTGAAGTCAACTTCACAAACACTACTAGCTCTGGCAGCTATAGTTGTAGATAGTAAACAGAGACAAAACTTGTTGGTAATGGGTTAACTTTATTTCAGTGATTTCCCTTAAATAAATTCAAGTTATTTCCTGTCTTAACAAATTTCTTCAACTGCCTACACTTACCTGTTATGCAATCTCATTTATTTTGCAGAAGGTATCCCATTAGGTAATTCGGATGCAGATCGACAGTTGCTGGAGGCTGCAAAGGCTGGAGATGTGGATACTGTCAAAGTAAGGTTAAACCTCTCCTTAAAAATAAGAGGGAATTTGTCATGGTTTAATCCCAGCCAGCAACCAAGCCCCACACAACTGCTTGCTCACCCCCCTGCAGGATCGGGAGAGAATCAGAAAAGTAAAAGCTGGAAAACTCAGGGGTTGAGATAAAAGCTGTTTAATAGAGAAAGCAAAAGTCACACCCGCAAGCAAAGCAAACCAAGGAATTAATTCATGGCTTCCCATGGGCAGGCTGGTGTTCAGCCATCCCCAGGAGAGCAGAGCCCCATCTCAGATAACGGTGTCTTGGGAAGACAAACTCCATCACTAGAAATGTTCCCCCCTTCCTCCTTGTTCCCCCACTTTATGTACTGAGCATGATGCCATCTGCTCTGGAATATCCCTTTGGTCAGTTGGGATCACCTGTCCTGGCTGTGTCTCCCCCCAGCCTCCTGACCAGTGTGGCAGCACTAAAAGGCCTTGGCTCTGTGTAAGCCCTGCTCAGCAGTGACAACACATCTCTCTATTATCAGCCCTGTGTACAGCACTAATCTAAAACACAGCCCCATACCAGCCACTGTGAAGAAAATTAACTCCGCTGCAGCCAAACTAGCACAGAATTATATCTCAATGTATAATTTCTCAAAGCAAACAATTGAACAGCCCTTCACTGACTGCTTTAGAGTTGTGATCTGTCCTAAAACCTGTGTATTACACAATTATTACAGATTACAAAATACAATGTTCATCACCTCCAGATGTTTGCCTTATATAAAAAGCATAAATAAATTACAGGTGTGGATTTGGGAGCAGGTGGAATTACTTTCTTAGGACACAATCTGTGAAATCTGTAAAAATGAAATAATTTTTATTGAAAACAGTTATACAAAACTAAATGTGTTAATGTGTTGTTGTTAACAACATTCTATGACTAAATTAGAGGTGTCAACACTATATGTAGTGACATATATTTTGTTTGGGGAAATTCACAGAAGCTGTGTACAGTTCAGAGTGTGAACTGCAGAGATATTGAAGGACGTCAGTCTACACCACTTCATTTTGCAGCTGGATATAACAGAGTATCTGTTGTGGAGTATCTTCTTCAGCATGGAGCTGATGTACATGCAAAAGATAAGGGGTAAACGCTCAAATTGTATTTTCTTGGCAATTGTGATTGGTCCTATCTATCAGCTTTTGAATATTGTTAGCTGATAAGCATCCTGTTTTTCTTCAGATATTTTTTTATTTTCACGGGAACTTCTGTTAGTGTTTAGTTAGAGTGAAGATGTTAAGAATACCCAAAAGCATTTTGCAGTACTTAAGATTAGAACATCAGGAATTTCTCTGGCCCTGTGCTTTTACTTCTCTTCAGTGCCTCACTGATTAAGTTTTTACTGCAATAGATATTGCAATATACAATAATATTCCTACTATATTAGACTGGGGGGGAGAGGGGGGAAGGAAGATTTTGTTATGGTTTGATTGTCAAAGGTGCATTGTGTTTTAAGGTTATATTGCTTGGTGAAAAAATACCCTATTTCTAAAGAGAGTTTTTCTCTTCTTTTAATTGTTTCCAGAGGACTTGTCCCTTTGCATAACGCCTGCTCATACGGTCACTATGAAGTTGCAGAACTGTTGGTTAAACATGGTGCAGTTGTCAATGTAGCTGACTTGTGGAAATTCACTCCCTTGCATGAAGCTGCAGCAAAAGGAAAATACGAGATTTGCAAACTCCTGTTACAGGTATTACATATGCTGGAGGGAGGTTACCTTTTTTTTCTTGTTCACTCTGAAATGTAAATGGACTTCTTCGAGAAATTAGTGTGTGGTTTCTGAATTATTGTAGTTAAATATTTTCAGTAAAAGGGATACTCTTAGCACCTGTGTTGTCCTTTCTCACACAGTAAATGGAAGGCTCTCTGCAGGATTCCAATATGAGTCAGAATATTTGCTCAACAAGGCATTAGATGCCTAAGATGCGGCATGTTTATTTTGCTGACACACTTACCACCTGTCTTTGATGTGCACAGCATGGAGCTGACCCTACAAAGAAAAACAGGGATGGAAATACTCCTCTAGATCTTGTTAAAGATGGTGATACTGATATTCAAGACCTACTTAGAGGAGATGCAGCTCTCCTAGATGCTGCAAAGAAAGGTTGTTTGGCCCGAGTAAAAAAGCTCTGTTCACCTGACAATGTCAACTGTCGGGACACGCAAGGACGGCATTCAACACCACTACATTTAGCAGGTTAGTGTTCTAATTAACTAGTTTGATCAGTTACTAATTAATTACTGTGGCCGAACTTTCTATGTCTACACAAGTTTAGAGTGTAGCCTCAAGCTGGAGGATTCAGTACTTTCTCTTTTAAAAAATTAGTATCTTACACATGTTAATCTTATGTTGCTTTTCAAACTGTTTAATTATTTTCCTGTTCTCTCTAGCCAGAAAGGATCTTCTGTTGTTTATTGACAGGTTTTAAAACCAAATACTCTTAAATAGGGTAACGCTGTCCTCCTTAATAGGTATTACACTGTGGATTGACATTTTAATTTACTTTCAAGTAATTTAAATGAATTACTACTTCTCTACAGCCTGTTGGGGGTGGTGTTTTAATTCTGTTTATTCTGTCCTTCTGCAACTCCAGCTGGTTACAATAATTTGGAGGTTGCAGAGTACCTGTTACAGCATGGAGCAGATGTGAATGCACAGGATAAAGGAGGCTTGATTCCTCTGCATAATGCAGCATCTTATGGGGTAAATATCTCAAACTTTCTGAGACTTTATTTATTAAAAAAAAAGTGGTACATTTCATTGACAGCATTTTGAGCCAATACTCTGTAGAATGCTTTTACTATTGAGTTATAATCTAATCTTATTTTTAAGACAGAATGAATAATTCGATCACAGTTTATGTTATAGGTAAAGACTGTTATGAATTTGTAAAATCACAAATGGAGTTTTCTGACCGTGAACACCTAGAAAGCCAGCAGGCTGAAAGGTGTTCTGTAAAATGCCTTTCCTTACCTGTGACAGTCAGATTTTATCGGGAAGATCTCACTTCCATTTATATGACTGCTGTTGAGACAGCAGTTGTTTTTGTGGTTTTCCTGAATCTTTGTCCTTGAATCAAGTCTTTAACCAAAACAGTTGGAGTACTTTCCAAACTGGAAGTTCAGAATCAGGCATTTTTTTCCTTCAGATCCCTCTGGATTTGGAATTATGTTTTACTCTGTCTTTTTTTCACAAGGGAACAAATCTTACTCAACTTTTTGCTGGTATGTTTTAGGTGAGGAAGAAAACACCTTGCTTTAATACATTTTAAAATCATAATTAAATGCATTCTAAGAAAATTTAGAATTACTCTGATTACGCAGAAATAGCGGTAATAGTTCTTAATTATTTTAATACACTGTGGTATTGGAATTTAACAGGTGTTTTTATTTTTCCAGCATGTTGACGTAGCGGCTTTACTTATAAAGTATAATGCATGTGTGAATGCTACGGACAAATGGGCTTTCACACCTCTTCATGAAGCAGCCCAGAAAGGAAGGACTCAGCTTTGTGCCTTGTTACTGGCACATGGAGCTGATCCTACTCTGAAAAACCAAGAAGGACAAACACCATTGGACCTGGTCACTGTAAGTGATAGGGCTTCTCTTGGGAAATCTGTACTTATCTATTTGTGACAGCTCATCTAAAAGCTGTTCTTTAAAAAGCCAGTAATACAACCACTTCTGCAAAATTTAAATTACTGTTGTTTCTGTGGTATTTTTATGTGCCTGGCAAGGAAAGTCAATAGATCTTTATAAACCTGCTTTAAATAATTTCTTGCTTCAGGCATCTTATTTCAGTATGGAGTTGGGGGGGAAAAGACCTCAAAACACTAACAAAATGAATTAATGATTATAATTTGATGCTTTTAATTCAGTGCTTATAGTTTGACTGATAGAAAAATTGTGACAATAAAATGTAAGCAGACCTTGTAGCAGCATCATTTTAAGAAACTGTCTGTTAAGTTTTCAGCTGTGTTATTTCCAAGTATTATAATGTAATCCAAAACTACATTCAGAATAACTGTTTTGTTTCATAAATTCTGATTTCCAGTAGAAGCTTCTGTTCATTTTTTGCAGCAAATTAATTCTGTTTAACTGTCCCTAAATTTTTTTAGAAATACTGAAGTCTTTAATTTTTACCTTCTTAGAGCTTCTATGTATAAACATTTTACAATTTCACATACGCTGTTGCCAGAAAAGGCCGTTTGTAAGATGCATTGTAAAATGCATGTTTTCCCAATATTGTTCTTGAGTGTACTCAAGAAATCTAATATCATGATAGTGCATTCTAGGAAAAAACATTGTGCAAAAGTGTTCCTCTGTTCTAATGAGTTGTTTTCTGCTCCTTAGGCAGACGATGTCAGTGCGTTACTGACAGCAGCAATGCCTCCTTCTGCCTTACCGACTTGCTACAAACCTCAGGTTATAAGTGTGTCTCAGGCTACAGGTTCTGCAGCTGATTCCCTGTCTTCTGTTCCATCCAGTCCATCCAGTCTGTCTGCTGCAAGTAGTCTTGACAACTTGTCTGGTAGTTTTTCTGAACTTCCATCTGTTGTTGGTACAAACTGTGCAGAGGGAGCTACTGTTCTGGAGAAAAAAGAAGGTGAGGCTTTCTCAGGAGTGAGTGACGTTTCTTAACATACGGTAAAAAGAATACAAAAGTGTGAAGTTTCCCATACATTGATATAGTTATTCTGATATATGCAGTATTTCAGTTCCTTATGATGCCATTAATTAGGAACAAAAGTCTAAAAGTCTTATACTACAAGATTTTACTGTTTTCCCCTTACAGAACCTTTAAAATGTTTTTTGCTGAACAGAGCTAATATGTGAATTGTGTTTTAAAACAGAAGTCAAATGAAATTTGGCTCCATACCAAGCAGTATTTTACTACAAACTTTAATTTCTAAGAGGTTGTTCTTAGATCAGGTATCTTAAAAGGGTTACTTCTGTGATATTTTAGTTGTCAATATATACTTCTGCTGGAACTTGCATTTCTGGTAGCTGGGTGGCTTGTTTTGTGGAAGCATAAAGACTTCTCTTACCTCTTAGGGAGGTAGAAGAGCAGGTTAAATTGCTACTGGGTAGTGATACAGATATTTAATCCACATCTGCAACAGACCAGGAATTTTTGTCTCTCATTTTTGCCACAGACAGGGGGAGATGTGTATGCTTTATTTTGTAATACAGGTATGAATTCATTGTGAGTTTTTCTTCTTACCCATTTTCAGGTGTAGATTTTAGCATTAATCAGTTTGTGCGGAACCTTGGCCTTGAACATCTAATTGACATATTTGAGAGAGAACAGGTAAGTGGTTATATTTATTTCCAGATACTCAGGGCTAGAAAGCAATGGAATAAATAGTGCCTGGTTAGTATAATGTAATAAGAGAGATTTTAAATGAGTGACTGTCAAAACAAGTAGAATAAAAGAAAGGACTGTAACTGGATTTTTTAATTGATATACAAAATAAGTGTGTGTTAAAATATATGTATATATAAACAGATGGGGACAGTAATGTTCGTATCAGTTTAACAGTTGTAGCAGTGTTTCCTTTCAGCAGTATAAAAGGTAGAGTAAATAAGTAATCTGTGTTAATTAGTAATTTCAGTTCTTGTTTGTGTTCACTTGAATATATCTAGAAGAGTATTTCTCAATTAGAAACATGGTCCCTGCAAACAATGCAAGTTACAAATTGTAGTTTGTAGCATGTCAGTTTAGGACAAAAAGTTTGAAGAAAGCAGTTGAGTGAAGGTAAAATATGAAACCTCTAATGTTCCTCTTCTTTTCACACTTGCTTTTTCTCACAGCTGTTGTGAGGTATATTTTCACTGTCATTGGCAGTTGTTCTAGTACAAAAAACATGGTCTTGCTTTCATTATAGATAACATTGGACGTATTGGTTGAAATGGGACACAAAGAATTGAAGGAAATTGGCATTAATGCTTATGGCCATAGGCATAAAATCATCAAAGGAGTTGAAAGACTTATTTCTGGACAACAAGGTATATGCTTATTTTAAATTATCACATAATACTGCCGTTACATAATCAGTTTTTGTAAATTACTTATGTTATTCCAAATTGTATCTCATTAAAAAGAATTGGTAATAAAACCTGATCTAGAAAATGGCACTTCAACTGTTAAGAATGTCTTCTGACTTGAAACTTGAGTACTTTTATTTATGCTGTGAATTACTGTGAATCTTGCCTTTCAGTTCTCTGATTTATATTTTTTCTCTGTGGTCACTGTTTTGTGTTTACTTAGGTGAAGTGTCAATCTAGTGCAAAATGCTCATAAGCTCCTTGAGATAGGGAGTGTTTATCTTCATCAAAGCACTCTGAAGAGCAGAGCACATTCTGTTGATGAGTTCAGGCCTGTTATGTACTATTGGGTTCTGCTACAGAATGCTGTCTTTGCTCACTCAGAAAGCCAGTTGAAATTCTTACACTTTCCTTTAAAAATAGAGTTGGCGTGCTTTCAGTGAACCAAAATTAATGTAACAGCTTTGTTCAACAGCTTTAGCTTACATTAAAATTACTGCTAAAGCCTCTTTATTTGTGTAGACTGTTGAAGCAGCACAGTCCTGGGAGTCCTGAATTCATCATAATTCAGTATGCTTCATTTAAGAAGTTTCCTTTAAACATTCAGTATCTTTTAGGCTTTCAATACCAGGCTCAAGCCTTTTGGGTTGACAGACTTAGTTCTTTTGTCAGTTCTTTCTGCATGACCATGGAAAAAATACTCCTATTGAATCAGTGCTTCAAGTTGCTTTTCCTGTTTCATGATGCCCTTGCCATCAGTAGTTGTGGACTCTGTACAGGAACTGGTTGCTCGCTGTGTCACTGCCTAGAGTTGAAATGAACTCTGAAGTAAACAAGTGCTTACAAGTAGTTCCCCTGTTGTGTGCATTAGTGTACTGAGCTAAGCACAGACAAATGGGTTAGTGCATCTGAAATGATGATTCTTGATGAGAGAAGGATTGATCAGTGTCCACAGATCAGAGAAATTATTGCAGTTTCTGACACTGTTGCTGTGTTTTATTACATTCACAGGACTTAACCCATACCTGACTCTAAATACTTCCGGTAGTGGAACTATTCTCATAGACCTTTCCACCGAAGACAAGGAGTTTCAGTCAGTAGAAGAAGAGGTATATGCCATTCTTTGTAGTCTCTCAGTATTTTTGCTATTGCTACTAAAGAAGTAGGTAAAGAAGTATTGCTAGACAATTTAACAGTGCAGTAAACATCACTAAGCTTACAAAAGCTTGCATAAGGATACTTCAGATTCCCAACTTTGACTGCATTACTTATAATCTGTGTTCATGATGCCTGTAGCTGTTTTCTTACTTATATTATTATTGCTTGTACTATTTTTAAAACCTCTATTATATATCAAATCTCTTCAATGTAATATAAATTCTGTGCTACCAATGGATTGCCTGTCTGTCATACGCAGTTTGAAAGGAAGTGATTTAAAAGAGTCGTAACCACACTAGGCAAAATTCTGAAGAAACACAATTGTAAAGAGATTAGTGACAGTCTTCTCCAGTTTGAAAACTAGACCATGGACCAGTCAAAATACATTAAACAAAAAATCATTAAACAAAAAACCATATGCATCCACAAAATCTGGCATTACTTAACATACAGTCATTGCCTAAAAGTTCCTCTTACAATTTTTAATTGTTTTAATACATAATTAGTTCTTTTCCTTATTTGACTTGTCTAAAGGAGATATGTGTTGAATGTGTTCTGAAAGAATGTAATCCTCCTTAAATTCTCAATCTTCAGATGCAGAGTACTGTCCGAGAGCACAGAGATGGAGGACATGCTGGTGGAGTCTTCAATAGATACAACATCTTAAAGGTGGCTGTTGTTTTTTTATGGCTAGTGGTTTTACACCTTTGGAGTTTTGTCTAAAAGTAAAATATCCATAAAATGTTCTACACTTGTTTGAGTTCTATATTGTGACAAGATGTGCCATTCTGAGATGTTCATAGGATAAAGATTGTCTTCCAGGGAAATTCAAAGACTAATTTTTTATGGAAAAGCTACTTACGGGTTAATGGCAAGAAATTTTATGAGAAATTGGCATAGAGGGATCTCACAGAAAACTGCAGAATTTTTGAAGAAAAAGGCAGAAGGTTTTATAGGAAACAGAAGAGGATTTCTTTTGAGGGAGAATGGCAGGAAAAAACCACAAGAAGTGAAAGCAAAACTTTTGAACTCTTACTTTGGCTTGATTTAGCGACAGACAAGCGTAAAAAAACAGCCAGTAGACAAGTTTAAATAATCTAATGGAATTTTGGTTTGTATTTATGTATTTTTCCCTCTGTAGTAATGGTAATTTTTGTTAATATCATAAAGATTTTGATTTGCAAGTCAGTACTACTAAGTTTTATTCTGAAGTTACAGTTTTCCCAGTGGAATTGCTGTGCTATTCCTACATAACCTACATGCACAAGACTTTGCAATGCCCAGCATACCTCTGCAGGGGCTTTGTAATTTACTTTCTTTTAGAAGTGTAAGTCTTCATGGAAGGCATTTCTTAATTAACTGATTGATCTCTTTACTAGTGATTTGTCATCAAGAAGAATTCTGACTAAGCCTGCTAAATTTAAATTAGAGAGTATTTCATTTAAGGATTATTAACAAGGAGCTGTGTAAAATTGACTGATTCTTAAGCATATAGTTATTATTTACTTGTCATACTACAACAATCAGCTTGTGCAGGATAAGCCAATTTGTGTCTCATTGAGTCCCAAGGAAAGTATTCTTGTTTAAGTGGCAGCGTAAGTGTACTATAGTATAGTGGCTATAGGATATACATCTATCTGGTAAAGTGAGCAGAATTTTTCAGTTTCTTTTTGACCATTTCAGATTCAGAAAGTATGCAACAAAAAACTATGGGAAAGATACACTCACAGGAGGAAAGAGGTCTCTGAAGAGAATCATAACCATGCTAATGAAAGGATGTTGTTTCATGGTGAGATGTTGAAATGCACTTTATGAACTTATTTCGTCAGCAGCACTCTTTATGGAAGGGTTTCTACTGTCTCAAACAAAGTAAATTTCCTCAGTGGAAGTAGGTTCTAGGTTTTACTTGAGTTTTGTATTTCACAAGGAATGATACAATGTACTGTATCATTCTTCTGAAATTTTCATCTCTTTGTCTCTCCCTGAAGAGAGACCAAGATGTAAGAGAAAACATTTAAGAAATTATTCCTTGAGTCTGTTTTATCAGCTGTATGACCAAAGTGATTAAAGATCAAACTTCATTCTGTTATAGGTTGTTTTGGGGTGGGATTTTTTTTGTTGTTTTCTTGGGTTTATCCAGAAAAGATAACTTACCATTAGCAAGTTAAAGCCTGTTGGAGGCTCTTCCATGCACAAATACAGAGTTTATCCTGATGAGCAAAGTTCACAAAACATCTTCATAAGGAAGGCTACGTAGTTCCCAACACAGTGGGAACGAATTATTGGATTGTGACACATACAAAAATCTGTGTACTGTATTGTCAATATTTTACTTCCTTTCTCTTAGGCTCCCCATTTGTGAATGCAATCATTCACAAAGGCTTTGATGAGAGACATGCCTATATAGGTGGCATGTTTGGAGCTGGGATTTACTTTGCTGAAAATTCTTCCAAAAGCAATCAATATGTGTATGGAATTGGAGGTGGCACTGGATGTCCAATTCACAAAGATAGATCTTGTTATGTTTGCCACAGGTAAGTACCTCAAAAGAATCTGATTCTGCTTTTGATAGTCCTAGATTATCAATGCAGCAGTCTCTTTTTGAAGAAAGATTTGCTTGGACCTTCTCTGTATTCTGGGCCTAACAGAAACTTTCAGGAAACTTTGACATTTAAGTCCTAAAGTATTTTCAACCATCTTCAGTGCATTGAACCATATATTTGCCCTTAATACAAAAATCAGACTTACGGAACCAGAGAGTGAAGAGGATCTGCTAGATGCTTATGTGAAAGATGAGCAATATTAGAGTTTAGTTCGTTGCCTGTTACAGAGAAAGGAGAAATTCAGAGATATTCAGATGCAGTATTTCTTTGAGACAGATGTATTTTGTAACAGTCAGCCCCACATCACTGCTTTTTCAAACACTGAAATAGATATGGATTTGGGGATTCTGCCCCTAATTAAGTTCTTGAATCCACTTTTCAACATAAACACCTGTTACGTCTTACCAACACCGTCAGTTCAGAATAAACTCATAGGTCATGGAGTCAGTTTTGGTGGTGGCAGTCATTTCAACCAGAAGAATATCTTGTGTTTGTATGCATACTGTTTTGCATTGGTATACAAGGATAAGGTCATCCTTCCAGTATCCTTCTTTGAGTCTCTGCTGCTTTTCATGTTGCTTACTCTTTTCTGGAACTCTCAAATAATGAGAATCATCTTTGGGAGTTAACAGAGGATGTCAGAGCCTTTTCATGTTTTCTAAAGTTTTGAATAAGAAGGGGTTTTTAGTTTGTTTTCTGCAAAGAGAAAGAAAAGCAGAAGTTTTGGCAGAGTAAAATGGTACATAACATTAGTCTATAAAAATGTCAGGATTCTGTTGTCATTGCAGTAGGTACATATGTACAGAAATAAGAGCCCTTGTTGAGTCTTGTAATAGTGAAAACATAACAAACTGACAAATGCTGATCTGAGGTATTTTGCATTGACCTGGACTTTGCACTTGGCCTTGATGTTGACTTGGCTGTTAGATACAAATCAAGCATTAGAACACTTGTGAATTATGTTGTCAGGATGATTAATGGAAGGAGGGGATAGAAAACTTTTTCTAAAAAAACCAAACAAATGAAAATAAATAACAGATAAAGAAAAGGTGGTGGCAATCTCTGAGCCCATTGTTAAGTATGCTGTTTTCAGTAATTAAGATAAACATTTTTCCATGTTACTACCAACCCTTTCCTTGGGCTAAAGAGCTTTCCAAAGTGACTGTAACTTTTGTTCGGCAAAACAATTTGAGAATTTTATGAACCACGAAGATTGACTGAAGTGGCTTCAAGGTTCAAGGTCATAAGCATTGTGTGTTCATGGTCCTTTTTCCCTTTCAACACAGGCAGTTGCTCTTCTGTCGTGTAACATTGGGCAAGTCCTTCCTGCAGTTCAGTGCTATGAAAATGGCTCATTCTCCCCCAGGACATCACTCAGTGACTGGGCGGCCCAGTGTAAATGGATTGGCATTGGCAGAATATGTCATTTACAGAGGAGAGCAGGTAAAAGCTTTTGGGGTGGTTTTGCAGACTCTCTTTTGTCTTTTTCAAAGGCAAGTAATGCACTGGGGGGTTTTTTTCCTAGGTTTGAGGTGCTAGGGCTTGCTTTTGTCTTAGAACAAACTCCTGCTGCGGTTGCAGGTGAAAGGATGCATGTTTCCTGAATGGTCCAAGATTTTCCCCTTTGATGTTTTGCCCTTTTTTCCTTTGGCATCAGTAATTATTACTGCAACCCTAGGGTATATCCCCGTGTCCCACAGCCGTAGGGAGGAGGAGAGAAGATCCAGCAGGCAGGAATTGTGCAGCAAGATTGATTTATTTAATTATTTTACAAACTCTTTTATAGACTTTTTTCTTCATAGTCTAATTGGACAAAGGATCAGCCACCCCTTGGGGTGATTGGCTAAAATCCTAAAACATCCATTGTCAAAATATTTTTCTACTATACCATAAACAAGACTTTTCAAGGCTGCAGGTGTTTGGTTGTTTACATACTCTGCTACCTCTTCTGTGAGAGAGAAAAGTCTCTCATGGGCTTAGAAAATAGCAAGAAAATCCTTGCTAGCAGCATTTTTGTATCTACAAATAATTTATTCTCCTCTCTAACAAACATTCTGAACTTATCCAGAGAATGAAATCGTAATAAAAAATGTGTGTGTCACTCTTTCAGGCTTATCCAGAATACTTGATTACTTACCAGATTATGAAACCTGAAGCTACCACTGAAGCTTAAGACGAGTTACTTGCGGGAAACCATCAGGCTTTGGATGCGAAGATATCAGTGGCTGCCATCCCAATAATTTACAAGTTTTTGTTGAAAAATTTCCCATTCCCAGGTGGTGTGGTAGCAAATGTGAACAAAATACATCAGTTTTGACTTGATAAAGCTTTAATAATGTACAGTATGTTTTTCTAAAATTGCAGAAATGTCCTCTTTTTCAGCACTTTAACAGATACCATTCCAGGCATAAACTGGGGTTTGGCTGTACTAAATTATAAACAAAAATTAACTTGAAACAATGGTTTTATACAATACTGCATTCAAATCTAGCAGAAATTGTAATGGTCTATACAGGAACTCATTTTACTAATATTGTGTTCTTTAAAACACTGCATTTACACTGAAAACGTTTTCATTTGTAAAACTGTAAATAAGAGCTTTTGTACTAGCCTGGTATTTATTTACATTGCTTTGTAATATAAGTGTTTTAGAACTGCAATCTTGTACAAAATGTTCTTCCCAGATATTGGTTTGTTCATCTGTGTTTTCTCATGCAAGTTAGATTTGAAAAGTCAATTTTTTTCAGGTTTTATCACTTAATTGTGAGGGAGAAAGCAAATTTTATCATAAGAAGTGTAGAAGTATCCAACTTTAGATTGAATACATGAATTTTTGTTCTGTATTTTTATTTATGAAATACACATTCCTGAGAATGATGGGCTATGAAAATAGAATGTTCCATACAAATACTAAAGTGGTTTTCCACCTACTTCCTAGAGTTGCATATTTTATTTCTGTAAAATGTCTTTTGAAGTTTTTTATTTAACTATAGGTATAGTTAAAACCTGTATCCTCACTTCAAGGCTAGTAGACCTTGCAAGTTACAGTTTTAGTAAATTATTTTCTTTGAATGTAGATGGAAAATTAACCTCAAGAAGTTCTTTCTTGAGTTTCTCTTGCTTACATTTAAGCCAGGAAGTTAAGCAGTTTATTCCTAATAGGAGGGCAAACAACTTGGCCTTTTTTGTATGCTTATTTTGGTAGATCAGTCTACCTGTTGGTGCCCTCAGAATATGAGCATTGCAAGGTGGAAATGTTAAAAGCCATCCTGTCATCTCCTTGTCTCTTCCATGCTAACATGCAAGCTGTGGTTGAAGCAGGTGTGTAGGAGTGTGTTTTGTCTGCTTTCAGCTGAGTGGAATTGGTTGGGCTGCAGGGTTCTGCTCCCAGCTCAGCCAGCTGGGAGGGGAGGAGCAGCTCTGCCACAGCAGCAGCTGCCTTTGGTAGCCCTGGTGAGGCGCCTTTGACAGAGGAAGAGTGCAAAAGGTACAGCCCCTGTCCAGGTCTCACTCAGGGTTCCTGACTGCACCCGTCCTTTCAGCCAGCGCTGTCATAGCTCTCGTGTGTATTCTGCTTTTCTTCCATCTGCAGTTTTTACCTACATATTTCAAAAATATGTAAATACAAATTATAATTTTCTTGGGGTTAAAGTGGGTAGGAGTATATTTTAGTTGTTTAATATTTCTACATACAGAACACTGTCCCAGAAGACAATTTGTTTGCAGGGCATGTTATCTTACCATGATTTTAAATGTAGTAACTGGTCAAGATAATGAAATCCTCTTGCTGATGTGGTGGTTATGTGATTATGCTCTATGTAAAAATGTATTGAACCTTACCCAGTTATGTGAGGAAACTGAATAATAAGATTGCAGAATTCTTGCAGAAAGTAATATTGGCTATGAATAAAAAAGGCTTTGATTTTTAGGTACTTTCTCCCAGCATGTTGCCTGTTCCTTAGGTATAGTAATGCTGGAATTTGTGTTCATGCGAAATCTGTTAATTATGTTTAAAACTTTTTTGTTATTGCTAAAATGCTTCATTCTATATGAATGATCACCTAATGTCTTGTAAAATATTGTGGTATGATAGCATTTTAAGTGGTACCACAATGTTGGTTTTGTCTGTTTGGGGATTTTTGGAGCTGTTTTTTTGCATGACATACCTTGCACTCTGAAGATGGAAGCTGTAATGATTTGATAATACTGACTGTTGAGGTGAACCTTTAATTCCTTGTGCAATTAGTTCTGCTTTACCCATCTTGAAGTGTCTTTACATGTACTGTATGACATTCCATATCCATTTAACACTAAATAAATTTAATTCACTGGTTTTCTGGTAGCATGGGAGTAATTACAGATGTAGTGTGTTAACCCATTGTTTTAAATGTAAGCATGCACAATGCCGTAACTGCATCACTGGAGGCAAAATTAATTGCATTACACAGAAGAGCTTTAAATGTGGGTGAAAACCTGTAAATGCTGTGGAAACCCGTAGTTTGGTATACAGCTAACTAAGAACTATAGGTAGGAGTGAAAATGTGTTAGTAATAAACCCAGAAGTAAGCTTCAATTTGTGCACTTAGAACGCCATTATATGGTCCAGAACTGAGACAGAAAACTTGCTTACATTGGTTCTGTAAAATGAAAAGTAACCTAAAGAGTCTGACCTTTCAGATAACTGCACTGGTGTGATACAGGAGCAACAACAGAAGGAACTGTTTAGATCACTGGTAGTGTTGCAATAAGTAAGTAATTTTATTTCACTAGGACTATTTATATGGTGGTAGGTTTCCAAAACCAGGTTTGTATAGAAGACTTAGACATGAGCACTAGAGGGCAGGAAAGCAAATGTTTGGTAAGATCAGTGGTAGTGAAAATCTTTAAAGGGTCTTGGGAACACAACTTCTGATAAAATTGCTCCTGAAAATTCCTCCTATCTAGGCTGTAAAAAATTAACATTAACTTTCCATTCTGCATTAGATTGGTTTTTGCTTAGTTAAGTAACTAGTATGAAAACAAGTGGTACAACTAAGCAAATTGAAAATATTAGGATCTTTGCTTAAAATATTTACTCATAAGTTAGACTTTAGTTCTTAGAAATCAAAAAACAATTCATCCACACTCTTCTATCATATATAATTGAAAAAGTTAGGATTATCCATACAGTGCATGTTCAAGAGGTATGTTGGCACTCCTTTTGAATGCAAATGACTGTGTATAAAGGAGTTGCCGCTGTCTTTTCTACCCTGGACTTGCTCATTAGCTGTGTGTGTATATCTATGAGTACGCACACACTTGCTCACTCTCTGAAAAAAAAAGTTTTACAAGTGTCTTTTCCAGCAGAACATCATTGCCAGTGAGGGTGCTGCAGCCTAGGAGCCATTTCCCCTTCTTTGGCCCATCTCCTGAACTTAGTAAGTACAATGGATTTTCTCTTTCGCTGGAAACAGCTCCATGGGTGGCTTTCCTTCTGTATTCCAGTTTAAAAAAAATGGTACAGAGGCTCGATTGGTGTTGATTTGAAGCAGCCAAGGCTGCTTTCTTGCCTTTGGTGACCTGGCAGTGAGACTGACTGAGGTCTGCCCCTCTGTGGTTCTTGGAGCTGTGCTTAAGTTGCAGTAGGAGGTCGAGGTGCTGCCAGCAAGGGAAGTGCTACAGTCAAGTGCCTAAGGGTAGGTGTGTCCCTCTTGCCCCTGTGCAGCAAGCATAAGCAATCGTGCTTCTGAGAGTATTAAGGGGTTTCTTCCCTCTCCTGTGGCTCACTAGATCAGAAAAAGCTACAGGCAGCCAGAACAGTACACAAAATAAAAAGAAAAAGCATGTAGATGACTGGTTTGAAGGTAGTAAGTTCTGCTCTAAAAAGGGCAAGGTTGGCAAGTGAGAGATTGTTCTTTATAGAAGAAATAATAACCTGCAAAAAAAGGCAAATTCTACAAGCAGTGAAAAGGCATGGTAGGAAGAACAAATGTAATTGTTAGGAAGAGCCAAGATAATCACGGTACATCAGCTTCCCAATTTATGTTTGACTTTGAAAAGCAAACACTGATGTGTAGACATTACAGGGATTTCAAAAGGGCTCATCTTGAGAAAAACACATGTTTTAGAAGGGGAAAGCTGCAGCCAAGTCAAAACATTAATGTTAGACCTGGGAAAAAGTGTGTGCAAGAAAAGAAATAGGATTTAAATACCAAAGGCAAATGCCCTGCACAGTAGTTCTTCAGACCTTTCGTTTTGAAGCGTTGATTATCAGAGACGAGCTGAAAACCCCCAGTAGACAGTGTAAGAACAAAGTATGCCACATTAAATTATCCACCTGGATTCTGTATGGCGGTAGGATGTATATGGGAAGGTGGGGATTTTAATGCAGCCAGAACATTCAAAGGGAATGGAGGTCAGATCCATCTCTCCATCTGCAAACTTGATAAAACTGGTACATTTATGAGGGTTTCAGCTGGGGTCTTCCTGGGCGATAGCAAAGGTGATTGGAGTGGCTCCTGACAAGTGCAGCCAGGGGAACGCATGCAGAATTTTTAAGTTAGAACCATTAAGAGTTTTCAAAAGATCATAGTGGTAGTATTTGCAAACCTTAACATTTAAAATAACTGTAAATTGTTTAAGGAGCAAAAGAAGATGCACCAGTGCCTAAGAATGTGCAATAGAGGCCTTTTGTAGCTGGAAAAGCAGCTTCATGTCAGCTGCTAATACTGTGTACAGATCTGGGGTGGTAAATGTGGGGAAGGAGTAATATTGAATAGAGTAGCTGGTACCCTGGGAAATGGACTTGGAAGTTAGTTGCCCTTTTCAGGGCTAGAGGTGTCTGCCTTTGTGTTGTCCAGTTGCTTTTCAAAAAGGTAGCATTTGCCAGCAATGCGTTTGCAAGCTTATTTCACAACAAGAAATTTGTTCCGTTTTTTGGTTCTGTGGGCATCATAGATCAATAGATGTGTACAGAAGTTGAATTTCTTTCTAGGCTGATAAAGAAGCTGGTAAGTAAATTAAGCAGGTAAATAAATTAAGCAAGTAGGTTGGACTCAGTCTCGGAGGTCTTTTCCAATCTACTTGATTCTGTGATCCTGTGAAAGGAGGAAAGAGATTTTGTTGCAAAAACAAGTAACAGTAAATCAATTTATGTATATAATATTTATGACCCAACGGTCTGATGAGGATATTGTCTAATAGCTTTTAATTATTGAATTAGTCAAAGTAGAAGCTGACAGCAGTTACATTAAGTATTGTTTTAATTAATAATAGTGAGCTATTAAGCAGTCCAAAAGTGCCATCTTTGAATAAATAAACCTGTATATGATGACCAATGTCTGATAGTGGTTCCCTGTTTGAAAGTATTTTACTGAAGCATTGCAAACGTGAAATTAACTAATTGGATTTGAAATTAAAGAGCTTTACTTTGAATAACAAGTATTCATTAAAGCACTTGTTTTCATAAAATAAAGTCTAATTTAGTATTAAGGGAAAAAACCTACTTAGCAGTTGGGTACTAAAAGATTTATAGATAATCAAAAAAATACATTAAAAAGTGCAACTTTACAGATAGTATAGTTCCAGTAATAATATGAAGCCATTGAAACACATTGTGTAGAAGGTGTTATTTGATGCAAAGATTCTAAAGCCAATAATCAAAAAGTGAAATAAATCTGACTTCAAACTAAATGGACTAATGGTAAAGCTTATTTCAAAAGATTAGGAATGTGAAAGCGCACTAGAAACTGCAAAAACACAGGTCATAAGAAAAGAAAATGTTCTGTTGGGAGTAAATCTCTGCATGGAGAACCGTTTAGCACACAAGCTGGATTTCTAAAGGTGCAGAACAGATCTTGAAAACAAAGGTTTAAAAAAAAGGAGGGAGCAGGGGTGTGGGTAATTGACTGAGCATCTCAGAATGGTGGCAACTGCATTAACAGAGAAAATCTGGCCAGCAGTACACCACAAGGTCTGAAAAATTCCAGGCTAAATTAGAGTGAAAGGCACCAAGAGTCTTGATAAGGAGGCAAAATTAGAGAAATGTGCTGCTCTTAAGTGTGTCAGATTGCTGAATTTCTGAAATAAACTTACAGTGAACCTTCTATCCAACATCCTACATATATATGCCATGTAAGCATTTTGAGTAACTTTAAAAGCCTCTTGCCATTTGTATAATCAGACTCAAAATGAGATGGAGAGGCAGAATGATGAGCTAGCTCATTTCAAGCAATCATCAATGCTAGCACAGAACATATAAGTCCCCGGGGGAATTCTAATGGGAATAACCCATTATGGATAGGATTCAACAAATATGGAAACCTGCTTTTTTATGTAATTGTGTATTAGACCATATTCCAAAGCACTTCTGAAATACCAACTGCTATTAATAGTGTTCTTAGTCAATTATAAATTTGAGAACACTAATAAAAAGAACAGATATTTATAAGATAAAGAAATAGTAATTTCAGACTGGAGCAGTTAAGTGGAATATTTCAGTTAAAAGGAAAATTTCACACTTACTGTAAATAGTTTTATTCAGGGATATGCATTAAAGTTTTGGATAGTTTTATTTATTGTAAGTACCACATGTACTTAAAATTTCTGCTGTGGGGTCATAGTCCAGCAGAAATACTGAAATCACAACAATACTTGGCAAGAGATATGAGAACCTTGTACATGTGACAAATTTTAGGAGCCAAGGACTTCTACAAAATGATCCTTAAATTCATGGCTTTAGGTATGCCTGCTCTCTGTCTTCTGAGACTTCCCTCCTCTCTCTCAGAAATACTAGCTTTTCAGTAAAGCAGTTGAACAAAATGTATGAGTTAAATATTTCATATATCAAGTTTCAGTTGTGTTTAGGTTTTTGTAAAGAAGAACAAATAATGGTGTGACTTTGTACAATTAATAGCTTAATTATTATTGCTTGTATAATAGGATGCATTGTTATGTATTACAGATGGTTTATTGCAATATCAATAAATAACATATTCTCCTTTTTTAAAAAAAAAACACTACAAAATAGTTCTTAATATGTCTCCTTCACTGGACTGAATTTACAGATTTTGTTACAGACTGAATACAGATTTTGTGGAGTTTGTGGTTCAGCATCTTTATCCTATTTAACATACTGTTAAAATAGTGGGTTTCGACTCACTGACCTACTAGTTTTAGTATAATGAATTATATCTGTAAACACACATTTGCCTCATAATTCTGTTAGTCTCAGAAAAATTACTTAGCACTATATTTATACCATAATTTAGCAATACTGGTGTTTTAAGATTATCAAGCAGAATAGTTATCTCATATTCACAATATATCATCCCCTGTCATATCTAATTCTAACAGTAAAATGCAACCAGGATTTCCCAAGCAAATTCCTTATGTCCTTTAGTTTTAAAACTGACTTTATTCAGGTTTCTTCTTTTTTGTAGCATTTTGTCTCTTTAGACCCATCAGAATTATTTATTTAACTGGCTGCCTTTTGCACCTTCTCCATTGTTGCAGAGAGCAGAGATTTGCCAGTACTAAGCACCTCAGCTTCTCGGTTCAGAGCCTGCCCCTCTCTACACCCTCTGTCTGATCTGAAGAAGCATGAGAAATCTGTTGTGTGGGGCTGCAGGTTCATGATCTAAAATGAAATTATGTGGGTGGCTTGTGACAGGAATGCACACATCTTAAATGAACAGCAGTTTCCATGGGGATGTCTGTACCTGTAATAGCAGACAGTCACATGTCATTTTTATTGCTGGAAATTCCTGTTTCTCTGCATCATTCTTTATAATTTTGTTTCATTTCTTTTTTTAGCCCAACTCTGTCATGAAGTGATTTGACATGGAGTTCTGTGATAGTCATGATATCCACTGAGAAGCTGAAAGGCATTTCAGTTCATAAAAATAAGGTTCACCCACCTTGCTCCCAGGTAACTTCACACAAAAATATCTGCTGTGGTGCTTTCAATATACACTTTTTAAAAGTAAATTATCATAGAATCCTGGAATGGTTTGGGTAGGAAGGGATCCTTAAAGCTCATCTAGTCCAAACCCCTGCAATGAGCAAGGACATCTTCAACTACATCAGGTTGCTTGAAGCCCTGTCCAACTTGAATGTTTCCAGGAATGGGGGATCTACCACCTCTCTGAGCAACCTGTGCCACTGTTTTACCACCCTCATTGTGAAAATTAGATTAATTCTGGCTGGCATTAAAGAAGCAAAATTGCAACTGGTAATTTTAAAGCTTGTATTTGAGAAGGATAAAATGAGTATATAGTTCTAGAGGTATTTTATTTACAGACCTTTGCTTGCTTTGAAATAGAATGTTTCTACTCCCGATGTTAAATCTTAGGAGTAAGATCACGTAATAATAAAGCTGCTTGTTCTTTTAAGTAGTTTGAAATAAATAAGGAGTATCTGCCTGAGAGAAAAGGAATGATGTCCAGCTTGTATTTATAGTTTAGGATTCAAAAAATTAAGTTGGGGAACATACACCACTAACTATTGAGAACAAGGTAGACTAATCTGCATGCTGATGAAAAATGCATGTGAAATCTACAGCTCCCTATGTGGAAGGCAGGGCAAACCAAGACCACCAGTTCTGCCAATCAGTCATTCACATTTCCCACTGTTTTCCTCTATTGTAGCAAAATGTGAGAAGCTGCTCTCAGGCCACATGAACAATGCTCTTTATTGGTCTTTACTGAGGCATGATTGGGCATCTATGCAGAGACTGCCAGCCTCAAAGAAGTGCTAGTGGATGAGATCTGGCAGCCTTGCTTTGCTACAGATAGATTTATGAGCTGTGAAAGATGGTCAAATTAACATCTTCTGCATTCTTGATAGGATTAGGGTTTCTGGGACATGCAGCCATTTGCATATTGCCCTGACTTACCACATTAGTATTGTGTTGGTGGCTCATTTTAATAGATTGGGAGGCAGTGGGGGCTTTCTCCCTTTACATCCTACACGTTTCCAGTCTTGGCAGTGGCACAGCTATGTTGGTTAAACAAACACAGCAGAAATCATACTTCTTGCTTTGACTTCTTCCAGCTACAACCTTAATGCAACTCAAGAGCAGCAGTAGTTGTAAAAGCCGTTTCACTCAAGAAAGGATGCTCTTCCCTGGGGTGAGCTCACACAGATACACACAAAGTTGAGTGATCACGCTTTTCTATGGGAGTCCACAAAAGTTGTCCCTAGGAGTTAGAGAGAGAAGATCTGACAGAAGCTACCTTTCTACAGCCTCAAGCAATTATTGAAGGTCTTGGAAAGGTTAATTTAATTAATAGAAACTTACCTGAAAACTCTGTTGGCCTTAAATCCCTGTCCCTTCATCCCCTCCCCACACAAGACTTAGACAACATGATTTTTTTTTTTTTCCAATGGTGATCATCCAGTGTTGCTAAAATATTGTTTGTGCTTGTCACTGGACTGGAGATGGTTTCAGTTTGCTTTGTGTGCTGAGTGACAATGGCCACACACTCCTCACAAGCTCCCAGTGGTCTGCCTGAGTGGTGGCACAGGACAAAGCCTCTTCCTGGGGGGCAGGGAAGGGTCTTGGCTGGAGACATTGAGCCCCAGGCAGCACCAGGCCGAGGCTGACAACAGGGGAGGAAGAGAGGGCTGGTGGGGCCCTGTGGGATGGCAGAGCTGGTGGGGCGAGAGCATGGCCAGCACTGGAAGATTCCATACAAGAGCACCGGCCACCAAGAGTGACCATCATCCCTTCAAGCCCCCAGTCTGGCTCTTAGCCATTGGGGTGGGTAGAAGTGATAATGAAGGATGTAAAATGCATCTTAGGTGCACCATTATAGTCCTGTCACTGAAAGAGCCAGGCTTGGCTGTCTTTGGCTCCCACTTCAGCTACCCTGCCATCCTTCCCTCGGGGTCATGTGAGCACCTGGGGGCTCTGACCCAGCTGAAACCACTCCTGCCCCAGAATGCTTCAAACCAGCCTGGCTCCCTGATCTCATTTCTGATGTGGCTGCATAAACACTTGCACTGATGTAGCAACATGTGCAGCAGCAAACAAGGAGAAGGACAAGGCTGCCTTTTCCAGCTGCAAGGACACCTTCTGCTGGCTGAAGGTGATGGCGTCAGCAATGTTCCCCAGCCTTGGGGTGCCTGTGTGGGATAACTGGGTTAGTGGCACAAGCATGTGCTGAACAGGATTCCCAAAGTGCCTAGAAAAGAGAGGGCATCCAACAAATCACTGTTTCAAATTTACAAAGAGTATTTATATATACTTATTCCTTACTTAGACTGTAACAATAAAAAATAAATGAGCTATCCTTTTACAGGAAATTGACTTTTCCAGCCTAATTTTCCAAGTTACGTATGCCAGTTTTTTACTCTCACTTCCACTGATTTAAAATTAACTGGTGCTTCCTCTCAAGTGCAAATGACTTCTGCAACTGATGTGTGATGGAAATATTTTCATTAACCTCATTCAGGGGTTAGCTCCAAATTTCCCTCAAGAAGCCTACTCCATACTGGCACCTTAGTTTGAATAATTTGAAGGGAATTAGCATCTCTGAGAGTCCCACCACTCCATCAGGTTGTGGGCAGAGGAACTAGAGAGGTGGAAACATACATGAGCATCAGAGTCTGATCTCCTGAGGCAGCAAAGAGCATGAAGAAGGCAGTGAAACGTCTGCACCACCATGGCAGGCGAGGAGGACCTATGTAACAAGCAGACCAAGATGTGACAGATTATATCGTGGTAGCATTAGGCCTATACTCCTAATTTTGTGATGTTATTTCATTACTAAGCCATGTTTACCACATGGCCACATTAAAAGGAGGAAGGCAACCAATGCCAGGAGATTTGGGCTCTCCCCACCAGCCTAGTGCTGGCAGAAAGGGCCAGATGGAGCCGCTTGGTGTCCCAGTCATGTGTTGTCCCCATAGGTGCCCCCTGCACATGGCCTCACCTCCCAGAAGTGAAAATAGAAGCTTTATCTCCCTTAGGTCTATAAAAACCTCCTTTTTAAACCAAACTACTTTTTGTTTTCTGCTGCTGTTGTCCTACGTGACCACGGCACCACAAAGTTCCCAGCTCAGGAACGCGCAGTGAAAGAAGCCGTCCCGTTGCACCTGCCATTTGCCATGGCCCAATAAAGCTCCAAAGGGCCCCGAGGCCATTGAGATGCTGTCGGTGTGTCCATGTGTGGCAGGGCGGGGGCTGCAGGCGTTCATTGGCCCCGTGCTGGGTGGGATGACATCAGGCCCTGCTTGCCATAGGGCCTCCAGCTTGTCCCGACGTCAGCTGAGGGTTGCGAGAGAATAGAGCTGAGAGGAGAAAACCTTCACACTACACCCTCTCGGCTCCAATGAGAACACAGGCAGCTTCAGCCAGGGATAAAAGAACTCAAAAAAAAAAAAAAAAAAAGACTAGTCTTGGAGCTGCTATTAACGGGAGATGAATTGCAAGAGACCATTTCATGCCGAGGGACTTCAGAGAGCAGCATCCCCAAGAGCCATTAGCTCTCAGCGAGAGTCGTGCTGAAGCCCTTTGCTGTCAGGACAGAAGCATGCATATAAATTTTATACCATTTGTCTTTGAGCAGAAACAAAAGATCAGCTCTAAATCCTCAACATCTTGTCTCGACTAACATGAAATAATACTCTCTTGTGTGGCTGTCTTGTTACTCTTTTCCCATCAAAAGAATACTAGTGATAAATTTATTCATAATTTTGGAAGGTTTTGCTCTTAAAAATAAAAAAGAAGCAGCAAACACTTGGAGTTAAGGCTATATTTATTCCTGTTAGTGCAAATCATGCTGCTGCTAAGGATGGTGACTTTGGGAAGTGCACAGTACTTTTTTAATCTGAAAAGAAGCACAGCTTTAAAAGGTTAGTCACTACACTTTCCTCTCCTGCTTTTCATGCATGTATCATCTGAGGATGATACATCTCATGTATTTTCTAGTTACAACTGCAGTCTGAAAAAAAGAAATTACTGTGGGATTTTTTTGTTCTTTTTCAATCAGTAATTCAAGCCCTATAGACATTCTGGGACCTAAGACTTTTGTTTACTCATGAGAGAATATCTGCTGAGTCCAGTAGTCAGACTAAATAGGGGTAAATAATCTGGAGAATAAGATGCTTTAAGACATTTTTTATTAGCTTAAGAATGTGTACTGAAGTAGATACTACATAGAACTTAACATTTTAGGATTTGGATCTCTATAATTGGTCCAGACTTTGTCCTACGGATTTCCTCTGTTAAATAGGTATTTTAGTACTTTGTGAACATGTAATAAGATATTAGTTAGTTCTGTGTTTTGCCATGACACTTCCATCAAACATTTTCTCATTTTATGCCAAACAAAACAGAAAATAATGCCATGTTAGAGTCTAAAATTAACTATAACTTAGTTCTAAAAAGTCTTACTTTATATGGAGCAATTATTCCTAGGTTTCCTCTAATAGATTAACACAAAAGCTTCTCAGGCTGATGCAACAGCTCTAGAGTGGGTGTAAAATGAGTGAGTGAACTGCACGCCCAGGTGCTGGTGTGGGATGGTGCTGTGTGTGCCCCAGCAGGCAGCAGAGCCCTTGTTAAATAAATGCATGTGCCTGTCCAGGGTGCAAGGGCCAGCAGCAAGGACAGAGCTCTGAAATACATCTATAAAGAGATATTTTGGGGTTTTTTTAATATATACACATTTATTTGTTTGTTTGTTTATTTATGTAAGTGAAGATGCTGTGTATTTCCCTGGGGTGCTGAGACCCTGGGGGCCAACCCTCAGTGTCTGTCCCTGCTGGCTGGGGCCGTGAGAGCCTGGGGGAGATGGGGCTGCCCAGGGAAGGCTGGAGCGGGTCCCATCAGAGCCCGGTGCTCGGGCTGTGCCGCTATTCAGCCATCAGGGATGTGGGCTGAGCTCGGGCTGCACCTGCCTCCCCTCTCATGCCCTCCCCCCTCCAAGAAATGTGCATCATTTACCTGCTGAGGGCTTGAAATAAATTGAGCAAAATATCTGCCTTCTGAGAGGCAGTGCAGACTGTCCACACTTCACAAGGCACAGCCCAGACCGGATGAGGCTAAGCCCTGAAATTATTTCTAAAGCTGTAGATATTTTATACATACTTGTACTTAACAGATCCCTTCCACATAAGGAAGGAGTGTGAGGTCTGGGAGAGTTAATCTAAACTCTGTAACTGTATGGTTAAAAGCCTCTTTCATGTAACTGTGTTCATGAGCTGAGCTTGGAATTCTTAAAAATCCAGATTATTACAAAGGAGGGGATTTGTTGTTCGGCAAATTGACAAAGCCTGCCATTCACTCACCTTGTGTGCTGCTTGGCTTTACAGTAAATCTTAGGGCTCACAGCACAAGGGAGGCCTGAAATATGTCAGAGGCAGTTAAAGAGAAATTCCCAAAGATTTCAGGTTCGGTTATCCAACCAGCTCTGACTTGAATAGTTGCTTTTTTTTTCTTTTTCATTTTTTTCTTTTTTTTTTCTTTTTGTGCCTCCTCCTTATTCTTATTTGTTAATAGTCTGATGGCTTTTAAATTGCACCACAAATCTCCAAAAACATTGCATCCCTTTGCAGGCTGCCCCAGCACAGGTTGGTCATAAACTCCAGTAGGAAACATCAATGTCAAATGATAATATGTGGAAATATTAAATATGCAAATACAGGCAAGTACAGCTGGTAGAGCTGAGGGCTGAACTATGACTGCCTGAGCAGTTTTCCCTTGTTGAACCTCTGAATTCAGAGGAATTGTGAAGACATGACTGAGAGGGAAAATCAGCATTTTCCAGAAGGAAGTGCCTAGTGCAGAACCCAGGAAAGAGTAATTCCTGTTGTGTGGACTGAGACTAAAGACTGAACCACTCAAAGTCTGGGGTCTGCAACTCCAGACCCATCCTGGGAAAAGCTCTGCTCAGACAGTGATGAAAGAGTTATTCCATTTACTAATTTTTGATGTCACTTTATAGAAAAGGATTGCTACACACAGCCAGACAGCTTACTGCCTTCCTTCACCTTGCAAATTAGAGTAACATCTTGTAATTCTTCCTTCAAAATCAGAACTTGATGAAAGAGATTAGTGCTATTTAACAGGATCAAGGGCTTTCTGTGTGTAAAGAGAGCCAGACACATTAATTGCATGCCCAGATTCAGAATCATTGATTTCTCTCCAAAGGAAAATCAATAAATGGAATTGCCAGCTTTTGAGATTCTGTTGGAACCTCTTGATACTGAGATGAGCTCAGCAGCCAGAGGAAAGAAAACAATGCTGTGTACAACATGGCAAAAAAATGCTTTTTTAATTTTTTTTTTTTTTGCCTCTGAAAACTTCCTGAGTTAGAGCTCCCAGAATTCAATTTCCCAAAGCTAAAATGTCAATAATTTGTTTTTGTTTTAAGGTAGCTTATGCTTTTCCTTAAAAAACAGACCTAGTGTCCTGATATATCAGCTGGCAGCACCCTCGTGATGACAACCACAGCAGCAGCTGCATGTGGGAAAGGTTAATTATGCCCAGAACCACCTTCTTCAGGGAGGAAGGAGTTTATCAGGCCTACAGGATAAACAGTGAGGGTTTGGGTCTGGTAGGTTGGCCACACTGCCTCTTCTTTCTGAGGACAGTCAGGAGGCACCGAGGAGGGATGGATGGGATGACAGGAACCAGAAGAGTGGTGAAGGGCTGCTAGAACTGCAGTGGGAGAGCAGAGGTAAAGGGTGGGTGCAGGGGCAGATTTGGGGGTCTGAAATCTGGGGGTGGGTGTGGGCAGCACAACATGTACATCCTGTGGAGCTGCCACAGGACTAGAAAGGAACAGTTTCTGTTGGAAGTGAAGATCTTGACTGCAAAGCATTTCTGGCTTTGGGTGCCTTATCTTGTGGTGGCAGCTGTTATCCAATCGTGGGAGAGGATGAAAATGCTGAAATAGGAAGCAAAAAGCTATGATCGTCCCTCTTAAAAACAGATTGGAGGGTCTCACAATGGTTTTCCAGCCTTTGGGATGTGCAGATCAGCTTTTCAGTAGAAAAACTGAGTATATGTTTGCTATTCAGCACTAGGCATTGGTGTTATTAGCCACAGTAAATGCAATTAATATAGTCTCTTGGGTTGTTGTATTTCATTAGTTAGTGGTGCTAAAAGGAAGACTTTGAGCTATTTTGGAGACTCAGGGGAATATTGTGGTTAAACATAGAGCAAGGGATACTCTTCTTTCTTCTCCCTCTTGGGTAAACAATCCATTTGTTCAGAGCTCCTGGTTGGGTTTTTAAATGCAGAGTGATGTGGGTAATCAGCTTGGTTGCCATGGTGTTCCACCTTTGCATCTGATGGTGAGAAATGCAAGCTCTAGCAGCACTACACAAAGCTGCCATGCCAGGGCCATGGAAATAAAACAAAGCTGAGCATTATTGCAAGGTACTGTGCAATGCTCTGGCCAGCAGCCCACTTTGTGGCTGCTTGGGTGACAGACACATGAAGGAAAAGCAAGCAGTTGTTAAAAAAAAATATAGTCATCCAAATCGCACTCAGTGATGATGGAGCTTTTTGCATAGTGCTGCTGAGGATTATCCAGCTATTTGCTGTAAATGAAACTGCCTTGGCACCAAGAGCTGCATGCAACAGTCCAGATCCTCGTGAGAGCCACTGGGCAGATCCTTATTACTTCTTGGTGGCTTTCTCACAGCCCTCTTTAAAACTGTACAGAAAGAGTCTGCAACTGTTCCTGGTCATGGGTAGGTGTCTGGGGCTGTGTAGGACCCCAGGCAGCTGAGGAAAACTTCAGCTTTCCTTACCAAAATGTACCCCATTTTGTGTGGATAAAGTATTTAACATCTCAAACCCCTCTTTCTCCTTGGTAAAACAACTTGCCTACTTCAACACTACGCCATGGGCTGGGTGAAATATCATTCATCTCCTAAATCCAGTTTGTGTACCTAGATGCTTATTAGTTTCTTAATCTTCCTTTTCGCAGCTGGCTTCTCACCCAGCTCTGTTCAAGCTCCTGTTTGGAGACAGTTGACCAACTGTTCTGTGGGAAATAGGACAGGGCTGGTTCATATAGCTTCTGAAAACTCTGTCAGCAAGAAAAAATTTTCTAGGACTTGTTGTTTAGTGAGGTCTCAGTTGTCTCTTATTCTGGTATAAATGTGTGGTTTTCTACTTGGGTGATTCCAGCGTAACTTTAAGCTCATAGAAACAGATTTTGGGGGGGGGCGGACAACCGTCTTCGTATTTATGTCCTCTGAAAAACGACAATGTACTTGAATGCACGAGCTGTGCCTAGGTGCTCTCACCCGGGTCAGTCACACACTGTTACAGAGCTGCAGGTGTTACCGGGCTTTGACGAGACAAAGAATTAGGCGAGGTTCTTGTCACAAAATAGTTACCGCTTTATTGGGGAGTAAAAGAAGAGAGCGGACAGAGTCCGGGGGTATTGGCGGCGGTGGCTGAGGGCAGGCGAGGCCAGGAGCGTCCGGGTGCGGGGGCCGGACGGCCGCGCTCCTTCCCGCGGGCCGGGGCGGCTCAGCCCTCCCAGAAGCCGACGAAGAAGCTGCACAGCGAGTGCCACCGCTCGGCGCAGTAGGTCTGCCCCGGCTCCTCGGGGGGCTCCGGGGCGGGGGCCGGCGTGGCCGGGCCGGCGTCGGGCAGCAGGCGCAGCTGCGCCTCGGGCGGCGCCCGGCCCGGGCCGCAGAGGCGGGCGCTGAGCGGCGCTCCCGGGGCGC
>NW_024580672.1:7889472-7918838 GCF_017639235.1 Corvus kubaryi
AGGGGTGGTGCCGCCGCCGCAGCCGGGACAGGATCTGCCGCCAGTACTGCCGGCTGCGGGCGCCGAAGGCCGGGCAGCGCCGCGGCTCCCCGCGGTAGGCGCAGCTCCGCGGAGCCCCGCCGCCCGCCGGCCGGCAGCTCAGCCGCAGCTCGCTGGCCCCCGCCGCCGAGCGCAGCTCCCAGCGGCACCGGTGCCGCTCCGGCGTGGAGAACCGCCCCGCCCGCGCCTCCTCCGCCGCCTCCTGATCCGCGGCGCCGCCGCCGGCGGCCCCCAGGGCGGCCAGGGCCAGCAGCGCCAGGGGCAGCCTCATCCTCGGCGTGCCTCAGCGACGGCTCGTCACGGTGCGGGGCCCGCCCTCCCGCCGCATCCTCCGCGCCCTGCGGACACACGGACCGTGGCGGGCGGTGCCCCGGCGGGAGCGCAGCCCCCGGGGTCGCGCCAGCCCGAGCCGGGCGCGGAGCGGGCTCGTCTCTCCAGGCTCGGAACCCCCGGGGCTTTTAGATCGTGTCCGTCCATCCCCCAGCTCTGCCCCGGGACCACCCCGGCCGGGAAGCCGTAACTGGACAGCAGCAGCCGGAGCCCGCACCCGCCGGCTGCGGCGTCGCAGCTGCGAGCGGCATCAGACCCCGCTACGGGCAACCCCGTCCTTTCCCCCCGCACCCGGCTTCCCGCACGCACCGCGGTGTTTTCCGCCCTGTCCCGAGGCACTCACGGCGCGCTGTGCGGTGCGTGGCGGTGCGGGGACAGGCGTGCGGCGGCTTCGCGCTCCCCGGCTGCCGCGGCGGGCCCGGCACGGGGGTTATCAATGCTCGGGGGCTGCCCCCGCCGACGCCCCTCCCCGGCCGCCGCCCGCGGGGGGACAGCGCGGGGACACGCCGGGAACGCTGTGCCCCGACGGCACCGACTCGCGGGGACTTGCCCGAAACACTCGCGCTTTGTTCGAGGAAACCGCAAAGCCGGTACCACAAAGCCATCCCGCAACCCCGGCCCCCTTCCGAGGTAGCGAGGGAGTCTGGGAACCGAGCTGGGCTGCGGCAGCTCGGCTGTGCGGGCTCCCTGCGGAGGCGCGGGGACGATGGATGTGCGCCTTGTGGATGGGTATCAATTTGTTTATTTTCCTTTGCAATTGATGGAGTTAAAAGGGATTCTCCTTCCGGAAGTAGAATATCAGTGTGGATTATTTAGGAATTTTTTTTTTTTTAATGTGGTCAGAGTTTTCTCTATAGGATGTGTTTAAAAACCTGCCAGACCTTTCAAGAGAACATAGACATAACCTTTATGTTACTGCACATTTGGAGATGGGACATTAGACATCAGTTTCAGAAGTCTCTTTTCAAAATTAGGCTCTCAAAAGCCACATGTGCTTCTGTTTCATGGGTGGTGAAGTACTTTGCACATCTGTTCCAAACTCCTTATTGTTCTGACCCTGTCCCTCAACAATGACATGCCCCCAAGTCACCAGCAGCTCCGTGCTGCCCTCGCCGTATTGGATGAACAGATCGAGAACAGCCCTGCCCGGAAGGACTTGGGGATGCTGATGGAGGAGAGGCTGGACGTGTCCCAGTAATGTACACTGACAGCTCAGAAAGCCAAATGTGTCCTGGGATGCCTCCAAAACAGCATGGCCAGCAGAATGAGGGAGGGGATTCTGCCCCTCTGCTCTGCGAGACCCCACCTGGAACACTGCACCCAGCTCTGGGGTCCCAGCACAGGACAGAAAGGGTCCTGTTGGAGTGGGTCCAGAGGAGGGCCATTAAAATAGTCAGAGGGCTGGAACACTTCTGTGAGAAAAGACAGAGTTGGGGTTGTTCAGCCTGAGATAAGAAGGCTCTGGGGAAACTTTATTGCAGCCTTTTTGGTACTTAAAGGAGTCCTGTAAGAAAGATGGTGACAAACTTTTAGCAGTGCCTGTTGTGATAAGACAAGGGGTAATTGATTGAAACTAAAAGACAGCAGATTTAGACTAGATATAATTATGGAAGGGTATTTTACAGTGAGCATGGTGAGGCACTGGAACAGGTTTCCTGGGGAGACGATGTTTTCCTGGAAACATTTGAGCCAGTTTGGATGAGTCTCTGAGCAACCTGTTCTGGTTGAAGTTGTCCCTGCTCATTGAAGGAGGGTGAACTAGGACATCTCTAATGATTCCTCCCAACCCAAACTATTCTATGATACGACTCAGCGGAGGAGAAAGAGAAATGAGTCTGTATCAGCCTTTCTGTGCAGCAAGTCCTAAAAACGAAAGACTTCTGCAGAGACTGAGAGAACAACTGCTGGAGAAGAGGTGGGATGCAGAGTCCTATCTCTGATTCTTCAGGGGAGAGGGAACATTTTCAGGTAGCTCTCCCACTTCCTAACTGCATTGCATACTTAGAGCTCTCCCTAGTTGGTTGCGGGGGGAAACAGCAGAGAGAGAGGACCATGCGAAGGAAATAAAATGCCTCAGGCAACAAACCATAGGAGAGGGTTTACAACCAAGAATCTCAAGAGGAAGCTGATGTCTCCTCCTGGCCTGGAGTTACACACACAACTACCTTTGACGGACAAGGCTGGTCTGTTAGCTGTGTGGCTCCTTTCTCAGGATGCCACGTTGTGTACATTGCTTTCATGGGTGCTGAGGACTCCCCCTGGGCTGTAGGAGGAATCTTGGCATCTGACTGAGGGCTGTTGGGTTCATGAGTCCTTCATGAGGCTGAGGCGTCATGAAGGACTGCATTGTGGCTTTTAAAACCTATGGCTCCAGTGAGCACAAGGCACGTCATGTGCCTTAGATTATTAGTCCACCAAACCTTGGAGTTGCTTTCAAATTAAGTTCTGACCACCTGTAATTGTTATGTATTATTACACTGAGATCTTTTTCACATTCTTGCTGCCATTTATGCAGTGTGAAATGGAGTTGCCTACTATGTTTGAGATAATTTTTATAGTAGATTATCCTAAGTGTATCAGCTTTGGAGGAAAATGTTACTGTGTGTTTTAATGAGCATGTTGCTGTTATATTTTTTGGACAATTTACTTTGAATCTCATACAAGTCATTACACTTCAGGAACTAAGGAAAGAAAATAAACCAGAATGAGATTTCTCTAGCCTACCCATACAATAATTAATCTTCCTTAATATTCTTTGCCATGTTCTCCTGTTTTTGGTACCTATATTTACACACACATTTCTCTCCATGGTTGTGACTCCTCTTTTGCGGTAAAGCAGGTGTTAGTCTTTGATGCTCATTGCTTTTATATGAATTTTCCTGTGCAAGCTACTATTTTCTCTCTTGGATTCGATGGGGATACGGTGTGAGGGAAGATCTTTCTTACATTACTAAAATCACTGTAACCTTTTGTTCTGTTTTTGCAGTTTAAATCTAGTTAGTCTGTGTTACTGCTGTAGCTGGGTTTTGACTGCCCTTTCCCTCCTGTCCCCCTACCTTAGAATAACCTTTATAGTCCTAGAAGAAGCTGGTTATGGAGTTATCTTTGAAAACGTGATTAGTGTGCATTGTGGCAGAGATAATTCCCTTGCCTCTGCAGAGAGCCTGAAACAAATCCCTGGGGAGATAAGGGGCCTATCCGTCCGAGCAAATGAAATAGAGTGTGCTTTGCTATGTGAGTGCTGCAATGAGACTAAGCTGGAAGGAATTACAGATGTACCATGTTGGATGTAATATTGGCTTCAATCTAGATTCTAAACTGAATTCAAAGTTAATGTGAACACTCATAGGACCAGTCTAAAGCATGGCATTCAGTTCAGTGGAGACAAGTGCAAGATACTGGTCTGAAACACCTGCACAAAGCCAAGGTGATGGATGCTGATGGAGTAATAACATCTGCAGGAAAGCATGAAAGGCTACAGTGAACCACAAGCTGAATGTGAGACACCAGTTGTCATCCAATTGCAAAAAGGCAAACACAGAAATAAGGATATCAGGTATAAGACACAGGAAGTAAGGCATGGCCTAAAGCCAGACTTTGAGTGGGGCATTGTATCCAGTTTAAGCATTACTCTTCAAAAAAAGATAAAGATCAACTGAACTGAGTCTGTAAAAGAGCAATGAGAGTATCACAGACCTTGAAAACTTGATTTATGATGAGGAAATTTAAACAAGCGGCTTGTTAACCTATCAGAGAAAAGAACTGAGAAGGCAAATGGTAAAAATTGAATCACTCATTAAGGCTATCTCCTTATGCATCTTTTTATTTCAGAAGTTCAGATCATTGCCTTAATCACACTTTTCCCTAGTCAATGAATAAATTATCCTGTTAAGTTTTAACTCTGAACTGAAAAACCTATATGCTGTTTATAGGCCACTTTGCTGACTTTGAAGATATTTCACGGGAAACTGTGTTACGGTTTTGACTTCAGGATTTGGATCTTTAAAAATTCAGTTGAATTAACCATTTTTATTTTATAAAATCTCCATTGACTATGAAGAGTACTATTTATTTCTCTCATTCTAGCCTCTAGGATTGCAGCAACAACTGTAAATGGTTGCAAAACAGTTTTGCTTTACAAGTGGAAAGTAGTCACAGTTTCCAGCCCTGTCATTATAAATTCTTTTTCAGAGAAGTGGGTAGTGTAAACAATATTTTTGATTCATAAACTGAAATTGCTTTAAATACACAAGACCGTAGCTGTGTTTAACCTTCTTGTTTGAGCTATCAATCTTCCAGTTTCTTGGTACTGGCTCAAGAGAATAACATCATATTTAATGTGTCTACAGGGAGATAGACTGACCTTCTCAATTACCTTCTAGATCCTGTTTAAGTACTTCTCTACAGTCAGACTGATGCACTTATCCAGGTTTTTGACATGTTTGTGTGTTGTTTCTTTCTTTCCCTGACAATTGAGAGTTACTGAAATTCAACCCAAACTTTTGTTGAAGACATAGTTTATTGCAAAATGACAGAAAAGTTAAAGAAACTGCGTAGTACTGATCAGGAGATTTATAAATAAATTTCTTATGTTGCAGAATTGGTTTGAAATTATCCATATGAAATTATCCATATCCCACCCTTCAGTCAACAGATCATGCTGCTGATGAATGCTCTTTTGGAAGCCAGGACATTGCAGTTCTTCAGAATCATCCCAGAATACATTTTCTCCTTAATCCATTTGCTCTAACAGAAAATATTCCACATATATTTCCACCATCTTTTCTGTCTTGCATTCCCCACAGGCTTTGTCACGAGCTGGTCTGAGTCATTTGCCTTGTGTTCTCCAAGGCTGTGTTTCCACCCAGGTCAGGAAATCTTAGGGAATTGAGTTTTGGTCGTGGTTCCTCTGCTCCACAGGAACCACTTTGTTCCTCGCACCATGTATGTATTCCTTTCTTTAAGTGACTTCTATATTCCCAACTCACATTGCTGTGTTTCTGACTAGAGATGCATAACTACATGCTATTTTTTCTAAGCATGTAATTTTTCATATTTAAAATGCCACCTCTTAAATATTTACTTCTGTAATCTGCTTTTCACTGTGAGGATGCTGCTTTATCAGCCATGTAAAGGTTGCCATGCTTATTCTTCATGTTCATAAACAAACTTAGGAAGCTTTTCCATTTCTGCTTCTCAAATGTTTGTCAAAGAGTCATTGTTGTCTCCATTAGCAGAGAACCCACATGACCTCTATTTCCTACCTTCATTCTTCACTGTGTAATGAATGGACTGACCTCAGTGTTGATAATGCCCCTTGTTGAGCTGGGTATGGGAGCTGCAAGAACACCCCTACAACTTCAGGCTTTTCTATCAGCTGATCAAAACACTAAGTCTTGTGAAAGGCTGAACTTCAGCTTTGCCTTTTCCGTTCTTTAAGCTTTTTCAAAATAATAGTGAAGAAAATTGCAGAAGGAATTTATTTCAGCTAGCACTAAACAGAGGACTCCATTAGAATGTCAAAAAGACCCTTTCCTTTCATAGAACTTATTGCTGGTCATCCTATGGTCGGCTTAAAGAAGCAGGAAATACTTTCCTCATTGTAGCAACATGCACAGAGACCTACATGTAATTGAAACCCCATGCAAGTATTGGAGAAGGAAAATGAGTTCCCTTTTGAATTGCTCTTGTCCCCTTATTTTAGGCGCAGACAGAAGGATTGGAGGAACCCATTTAATCTGAACATTTCTAGAAATGTAAAGTGTTAAAATTAGCTCAACAAATGCATCTTGACACTATTTCTTGGCTGCAGTGTGGTGGAGGTGACCAACATGCCAGGAAAGGCTTATTTCATAATTTCAGTGACAAGAGTAGCTAAAGAGCAGGAGGGTGTGGGGAGCTTAAGTGATGCAGGAGATTATCTATTAAAATGTTATCAGAGAATGCTTGTATCAGATGGTGTGAGAGCACGTTTTTATTGAAGAAGCAGCGGGCCTGAGGAGAGCAGATGGCTGGGGATGTAAAACCTGGTACTAGGCATGAACTGAACCCCCATCCACCACATAGGGTATGGATGTACAGATCACTGAGTTAACTCACAGGGGTAAGATTGCTTCTTTCTTTTCTTCTTTTCATGAAATGCAAAGAAACTTCACATTCTGAAAATCTAAATTTTGAGGGTTTCATTAAGACAATGTACTTGTAGAGATTTTAATGAGGAAACAAATCACAATTATTTGACAACCAAGCTGTAAACAGAAGACTGAGTTCTTTTAAATGTCTTGTGGATTGAGTAAAAAGGCTGTATGTTGGAATACAAGTTAAAAAAAAAAGATTTCTAGAACAAAAGGTCTGAACTAATAGATTCCAGTTAATTCCAGAAAACCTAAATGGCAAATTTATAAAACTTATAACAATAAACTCTCCTGGTATGTTTAAGTTTATTTCATAAAAAATAATTTAAATCGTCCATTTTTTTGTAATTGATAAAAATGTAATATGCATAGTGCTTTCTGTATGTCTCCACAGTAAAATACCTCCCCTGAAAGGGGAGGAAGATCAGACATTAAACTTCCCCAGACAGTCAGTTTATTTAGACTGAATTATTTTGCTGCCTGCTGAAGGCAGGAGATTGGTTTTCCATGGTGTGAACTGGTATGTAGGCTATTACAGCACAAAGTACATGTCAAAAGAGATAATTGTGAGAGATGTCATGTACCTAAAAGGTGGATATTTTTCTAAGGGAACCCCATTTTTTTATGGATTGTGTTTATTTTTACCTTGTGGTTTTATCTAAAGTTCCGACATAGTGGGGAGAATGCTGGTGTATTAGATACAAGCAAACAATGAAGTTGGCCCTGGCCTATAAATTCTAGTGATTTTTATCAGGCAGAAATACACAGGCTATACAAGCCCTTGTATACACTGACAATGTATGATTGGTGACTCTTGTATTACAAAATTCAAATGAGTGTGATACTGTGTTTCTTAAGTAAAACTATACTCTGCATAAATATCAAATAAATAAAAAAACACACGCCATAACAAAGAAACATCAAAGAAAAAAACCTGAAAAAAGAAGAACTAAGAATGTAATATTACTTCAGACTGTTGACTATCATATTCTTGCTTGTTTGCATTTGCCTTGTCACTACACAGGCCCACACTACTGAGTTTCCACATCCAACACGGTCAGGTTTGTGTCTTCTGTTAGCCAGTTAGTGCTGCTTGCTCCTTTCTGCATCCTGGTCTCTCTGGGCCTAAAAGGCTCAATTAGAAATAAATGGGAAACAATTTTTCTATATCCTGACTGATTAGAAGAGCGTAGTGATGAGACCTGTAGAATTACTGGATCAGGCAGTAACAGAATCATGGCAAATACCACAGTATCTGGCAGGGAGGGAACTGCTTGCAGTGCTGGGAAGATGCATGGTAGCAGGCACTATAGAGCAGTGGGCTTGTGTGCAGGCAGACTGAAATGTAGGGAAAATCTGTTTTGTGATACAAGATTGCATGGTGTTAGATGCTCAGCCCAAGGGCTATCAAAAGCACAGTGACGCCTTCTGCTCAACACATCCAGTTCTCCCCAGATAACCCCTTGGGGGTGCTGAAATTCTTGTATTTACCATGGTAACCTGTATCACTAGACTGGTGTTATAGAGTCTTTGTTCCCGGAGCAATATGCTATGCAGGGCTTTTCTCCTTTCTTACCACGTGTGATACCCTTGCCTAGAGTGATGAGTCTTCTGCCTCTAAAATCCAGTAGTGTAAGTCAGGATATAATGCTAAAAACTGCCTGTTTCATTGAAAACGCTCTTCTAGCTGAGGCTCAGAGACAGGAATGAGCATTTCTTGAAAGGAAATTATGATTTTTCTAAGTAATGCAGAAATATTAGCATCAATAATCAATGGCCTTCAATTAAATGAAAATTTTCCCCTGTACTACTGTTCTACCTCCAAGGTTATTTTTTTATTTTTTATTTGATATAGATTTCCTTCATCTCCTGTCAGTGTGTTTCCCAGGAATGACTCTCATGATTGGACTGCAGGGGAGCAGGAATATTGTAGCATCACTTAAAGAGAAAAGATATATTTGGAAGCATATGACTTCAGGCATTGTTTGAGCTCAGTTTGTGCCACCCCAAAATTACACATTTCAGCTTTATAAAGTAAGACATACTAAACAACAGTTGAAGCTCAACAAAGCATTTACAATTCAAATTTTGTGCCTGCCTAGCTTGCCTGTCACTGAAAGTTAGGCTTAAATTCACAAAGGGTGTTATTCAGAAGCAAAATAAAATGCTGTGTCTATTTTAAAAAAATTAAAATGTAGTGCATATTCAGATAAGCAACTGTTGTGCATTATCTGGACCCAAAAGTGATGGTAGTAGCTGGTGTTGTGACCTGTGCTGCAAATAAAATCAGTTAGAATTGTCGGAGATCAGCTCAGCACAAAAGGCATTATGTTTTATCTCTATTCCTCTGTCCCTGGACTAGCCCCAGCTGTGCTGAGGTGGTGCCTCTAAGGATCATCATAGCAACTTTTTACCACACTTCAAGGAAATGGCTTCCACAACAAACGTCTTTCAAACCACGTTGCACTTCTTCAGTAGCATAAGCTGTCAGCAGCACAGTGAAAATCCAGCCCCTTTTTGAAAGAAGCCTGCAGTGAACTGCCAAATTCCCAAAATCCTATTGTTCCCACTAATAGCTGCTTTATATGCTACTTTTGATGGTAACAGGTATTTGGGGTTTTTAAACTCTTGAAGAGCTTAAAAACTGTAGGCTGGCAGCACTCCAAGGAAGTATCAGTCTGGTGAAACTGTAATTCATGGCTTGGATGCACTGGTACTACAGGATAAACATTCTTAGAGTGGAAGTTATGGTTATTAATCACCACTATCCATTAATTTATTGTCACAATGTAGTTTGGCAGCAGTGATATTCTGCTATAATCCAAAACATGAGGCAATATCTAATTACCAGTTTGATCTCTTGAAACTCAGCTCTTTTACGTATTTATCTCCTTCTGCTAGCAAACATGTACCAAGAACATTTGTCCCGATGTTATCTTTGATGGTTATATTATTGACTTAGGCATTAGCAAATATTCTATATTCTGCATTATTTTATGCACTCATTTATTTAAAATCTCTAACTCATTCAGCTTTGTTACCAACAGCAAAAAATTGCAACTAGTTTGTTTGTACGCTGCATCTTGTTATTCCCTTCATCTTACTATCCTGCATCACTGGCTTTTTTCCCTGTCAGCTAGTCAGTCTAGCCAGTTTTTCCTCTCACCCTGAAGAAGGTATCTTAATTCAGTAAATTGCTCTAGATATGCTTGAGTCTTTGGCCTAGATTTCCCCTGATTGTAATAGAAGCTCAGAAAACTTGCTCATGTGTTTCATGCAAAAGTCATCACAAGATGTGAGCCCATTAAATAGTGTACATAGGCTCCATTTGGCCAGTTCAGATTTAAATATGAAAAGAGTAAAATGAAGTGATGTGTTCTCACTGAGGGTGGGAGCAAAGATGAATTTGATTAGTTAAAAACCTATTTAAATGTTGAACTGCAGAAAGCTCTATGAAAATTTTCTTTAAAGAAAAAACGGAACCTAGCAACAGTTTCTGCAAATTTCACAAATGTCTTCTCACTACCTAAACTAAACTAAAACTGTCTCAAGATGAAATTCTCCTCTGGTTGATGAAGATAAACCTACATTTTCCCTAGCATCTTCATTCATTTCATACTATGCACATGTGAAAAATCTTGGGTACAGGTCCAAACCATTTATTGCTCTCAGTAGTTCCACTGATAGGCAGTTTTCCTATCATGGAGCTACTTAACTTAGAAAAATGTGAAATGCATTCATAAACCCTGGGTTTCCTAAAATATCTTCAATGATCAGACACAAGTAGGGACTCGGAAGGAATAACAATGCTAGATAAGGACTACAGTAAGTTTTTTCAAGCCAAATATGCTAGAAGAAAAATCAGCCCTTTAGCATCTTTGTGCCTTTCTTTGGTGCAAATGCAAATTGGTTCTCAAGAGAACTAGAAATCTGAGGAATAGCCTGTGCCCAGGGGGTGCATCCTACTGTGTGTCTCTTTACAGTAAAAAGGGCAAGAGGTGTCACAAAGTGAGTCAAACCATTTCAATGAGATGAAGTTATGTGGTGGAGTCTGTAACCACAGTGATGAAACCACTCAGGTCCATCAGAATCCAGGGGGACTGGACCAATAGTGGTTAATATCCAGAAAGCCACTTCAACCTCCCAAGTTCAGGGGAAAAAACAGTTTATGGAGAATAGAGAATTTTTCATAAAAGAATTGTTACTGATATTCACCTGATTGAAATATGCTTAATATGGAGTGTGTAGGTGCCTCATCTGAAATCCAACACAAGAGGCATGATTTTGGCAAAAGCAAAGCAGCAACAGATGCTTCTGACAACCAAGTTGTGTAACAGGTTTCTCTTTTTGCATCCTAGGTCAGCTGTTTCTCACAGAAAGTTTAACTGAAACGTTAAGGCATCTGATACTAATCAGAGGGATAAGAAAAAAAAATGGAGGTGCGATACAAACAATTGGAGTATGATCTTGTTTTCCTCATGTTGATATTTCCACTGGATTCTGCATTTGTTAAAGTTGCACATAACCATAACCTCAGCTAGCTGAGCTTTTGCATGACCACAAGAATTTCGTGTTTATCTCAATTGTACGATAAAAAACAGGACCTGCAGCTGGTTGAGAACTTTGTAGACTGGCAGAAGGGAAAGGGAGTGGGAATTATTTGAACAGAAGAGGCATTTGGTATACATTGTAAAGCCCAGTACATGTACTTTGCTGAACAGAACTGTTTGATTCAGATGTTTAGGCACTGGCTAATAAGAGTGTTTCGATAAGGTATCTGTGAGGTTGCACTGTTTTGACACCAAGGCTATTTAGAAGCTATTTTTTAGGTCACTGTGACATTAATGGTACTGTAAACGTGATACTACTAGGCATGGAAATGAACTGCTTTTAGTCAGTGAAATTCCTTATGGATTCATCACAGTATATGTGAGGTGATATGTGGATTTGATGATCTGAGTTATAAAAAGTGTGTTTGAGGAATAGGCATAGATCTCCCTAAAAAAATAACTTTGTTGTTTGTGATTCATTTTGCTCTGCCAAGCCAAGAAAGTTGTGACCCAGAAATAGATAACAAAGTGCTGCCAAATTTTTGCTTTGAAAGATACTTCTTTTGGGTGGGTGCAATAGGGTAAATAGAAAATAATTTTGCCTCTTAACTTCTGCTGAAGTAAACCTTGGCTTATTGTAATAATTTTAATATCTCTTATCACACTTGAACCTAACAATATTAATTGAATCTTGTGTAATCTAACACAGCAGCTTGCCCTGTCATGAGAAAAATGTCAGTCAGAAATCACAGTTAATCATTACAAAAAATTATGGGGGAAATAAGTCTTGCTCATTTACTATTCACAGAAGTGGGTGGTCTGTAGAATGCTTCCCAGTCTAGTAAAATAAAATTACATAAAATATCAAAATTTATATATTATTAAATCAGCAACAGCATATGTAGTCTGAACAGCTATGTGGTGTAGTTTCATATGAAGTACCTTCAGTAATATGCTACTGAAAATGAGAATAAAGAGTTTATAATATGCAATTTCTGTAATTTATTGCAGTCTTGAACATTACACTGCACTTACTGCAACAGACCTTACAGCTGTAATGTGTGTCATCTACACATCAGTAATAACCATTATCAATTAGCTGCTAGAAACAAACAATTGTTTCCAACACCACTTACAAAAAGCAATTTCAAGTTGTCACTTTAAAAAGCTTCAGTAAAGACCAGGAGTTTTTCTTCAGGAAAATCCACATTTATTTTCAGGTACAATCTGACCTATAAATGAAGCATATTTAAACTATAGCCACAAGCACTGACACAAATAGCTTTTTCCATTCTTAATGCAAATATTGTTTCATAGATTGAAGCTACCATGCATTTTTGATTGTTCTTAAGAAAAAACATTATTCAAACATATCCGTTGCTTAATTTCTGCTACTCGCTCTGCCCTGCACTGTTTTCACCATCACTCTAAATAAGAAGTCCAGCCTAATTCTTGGGTGAGACAGCCTACATAGCAGGGCAAAACTTATGAGAAGGGAAATCTTTCTCTTCCATTAATTAACATCTTTTATCACTAATAATGAGACTGTACACATTCTAAAAAAAGAAAAAAGTTCACCTGTGAATAATAATTTCATGTGTGGCCTCGACTGCTGGAAGAGTGCCTGCCCATGAGCTGGAAGATGTGTGTGGGCAGGGACAGTTCACTCTCTGGGGGATGGAGCCAGCTGAAGCTCATGCAACAGAAACAGAAGAGTGACAGGCAGTGGGGGAGTCACACTTCAGGGCAGTATCTCCCCAGGACGAGTTTTAGTGTGGAGAGGGTGAGATAAGATGTCTCTAGACCTTGAGGATAAAATTTTAAGGGTTCTTTTTTGAAGGATTTAGATTCTGACATTTTTATGTGTTTCTGGTTTGTGTAAGAAGAAAGAAACGTATTGAGGAAAATACTCTCACAAATTGATTGAATCTTTGACATCTGAATCCATGTACAGTTTATATATGATCACATAGAAAGTAATCTACAGGAATCAAAACAAAAAACCACATATCTTGTATCTCTTGTAAGGAAACACCAGGTTTATTTCAGGGTTGCTCTCCAGAGGAGGCACTAAGCATGCTGAATGATAGTTGTTAAATGCTAAGAAAAATGGATAATCACTAGGAGAACGGAAGTATACCAATGGCATCTCGAAGTTCTTATCTGTATCTTTCTTGCCTTCAAGAAAACATCTAAGGATAATTGCATGCAAAAAAACCCACAACCAAACATCTTAAGTTTAATGCTTCTTAAGGAGACATGTTGTCATAGTGAAGCAGAACTAGAAATTATCTCAAGAGACCATTACTCTGGGTCTTTGCCCCAAGACAGGATCAACATTGTCACTGTCATATCTGACAGAAGATTGCAGTCATTTTACTAAGAGAGATGTCATAATTTACCTAGATGACCTACTCCAGTGCTTAATTATCATTATTCTTAGAAAGTTTTTCCAAATTCTTGCCTTGGTCTTTCTTAGAGTTAAACCCATTACCACTTGTCCTGCCAGGGAAGCCCATGAAGAACAGATTGCAGTCACACCCAAGTGTTCTCCAAGGACACATTCCTGAAAAGATCAGGATAGCAAGAGTATATTTTCCCATAAGAATTAATGATGGGGACTTAAGAACTACACGTGGTTTAAAAATCACAGGGAGCAGGTTCACTGGGAGGAGAGTCTGTCTTTCCTGCTGCTGTCCTTTCGCTGTTATGAAAAATATCACTGTTATGAAGAATATCATCGTTATGAAGAATATCATCGTTATGAAAAATATCATCTGTGCAATCTGTGAGACTGAATGCCCAAGAAAACTCTTGCAGTGTACGCATTCTTCATGTCTCCTTCTGGACAGTTGCATCTTCATCATCTTCTGGAGATAAATCAACCATAGGCAAGGGACAGAAAAAAATGGGGCAAGGATGGTGGTTAGTGGAGCACAGTGTATTAAATGGTCAGATGAAGAACTTTTAAATAGTGGACAGAGAAGCAGAGGACAGTGAGATGCCACTGTATTCCCTTAATGTCTGCTGAACCCTTTTACACACATGAAATGATCATAAAGTTTTCCTAGTATTCTCTCTTCTGCAAGCCATCCAACACCTGTTTGCTCTGCCTTTTGTTGGTCTTCATATCTGTAAGTAGAGAAATGGGTTGACAGAGATGACCTCATCGCTTTTTTTGTGGATCACATTATATTTCTACTTTCTGGAGGGACTGGCTGCCTGAATTATGAGTTGTTTTTACTTTAATTATCTCACTATTCTTAATGCATACCTCAAGTTTGACTGCAGGGTGGGGGGTGAACAAATGCATGGGAGATGTCTAATGACTGTGAGATAACGGGTGAATGTGGCTGTGGGAAGAGGTTAATGTCTGGCTGCTATGTGCCTTTGGAATGGACTTCAAATGCCTATCACCCCTCTGTGGTAAGAGCAGTGTTTTCCTATCCCTCTGGCATGGGACTTTCGTTGCTGTGGGACAGATGTAGCTTGCATGGAGACAGGGAGAACTCTACCTGTGTGCTGGCTGAGTGTGTGAGAAGCATTTAATCACTTGTCCCTCTGAAACAAGGCAATGGGGTCTCTCACACTGACCAACTCCTGTGCAGGGGCAACAGTTTCCAGGGATAGCTCTGCCTTTCAATTCAATTGCAAAATAGCTGGCACCTGACAACTGTTGGGGCTGCTGCCAGGCACAGTCTGTGTCTGAGAAGTCACAACCCTCTTCTCCATAGACTTCTCCTCAGTGCTGTCCTCCCCCTGGAGGCTTATGGCATGGGGCATGGGCTGCACCCAGGCAGTGATGGCAGCGGGAGGTACTGATACTGGGACAGCTCCTTCCTTCTGGCAGGTGGTGTCTTGGTGATAGGAAACCAGCTCATTGCTAAAGTTGACCCTCTCCACAGGGGACCTGGGTGTGCCACAACAGCAGCACCGGCAGCCCAAGAGGTTGCTGAAAGCCCTCCTGAAGTCTGCGTTGAAAGCATAGATCACTGGATTCACTGAAGAGTTGGCCCAGCCAAACCACACAAAGACATTGAAGGTGGTTTGGCCAACGCAGGGTGGCTGTCCTTCAGCGTCTTCGTCGAGGTTGGGCTGGCAGAAAGGCAGTAGACAATTGAGCAGGAAGAAGGGCAGCCAGCAGCAAACAAAGACTCCCATTATGATAGAGAGGGTCTGCAGCACCTTGGTCTCCTTGTGCAAGGAACTCCGCAAAGAGGAGGTGGGCTCCTTGCCATGAGCTGGCCACTGCCCCCCTGCTCTCTCAAGGGTGGAGATACGGCAGATCTGGGCCTGGGCAATTCTGTAGATCCTGGTATAGGTGATGATCATTACGGCCACGGGGATGTAGAAGCTGATAAGGGAGGAGGTGATGGCATAAGTGCGGTTCAATCTGACATCACAGCGGGGTGTCCCAGGTAGCCAGGAGCCTAGATCTCTTCTGTCCATGGCTTTATGCCAGTGTAGCTGCACCGGGATGAAGGAGATGAGGATGGAGAGAGTCCAGGCCGTGGCTATCATGGCACAAGCAAGGTGCCGCGTCATCCTGCGCTCATAGCGAAAGGGGCTGGCGATGGCCCAGTACCGGTCCAGGCTGATGATGCAGAGGTGGAGGACGGAGGCGGTGGAGCACATGATGTCGAAGGCCACCCAGGTGTCACAAAAGTGGCTGCCAAAGAGCCAGGAGCCTCCAGCCACCTCAGTGACTGCCTTCCAGGGCATCACCAGGAGGGCCACGCAGAGGTCCGAGATGGCCAGTGACAGCACGAACCAGTTAGTGACCTTGTTGCGCAGGTGGCGGAAGCGCAGGACGGCCAGGCACACCAGCGCATTGCCCAGCAGCGTGCTCAGCACCAGGGCGCCCAGCAGGCACCCGGTGAGTGCCCGCAGCACCCGCGGGCCGCCCCCCACCGCCGCGCTCCCCATCGGGGGCGCTGCCCCGGCGCAAGGGCCGGCTCCGCTGCCCCGGGCCCCGCTGGCTGCTCTTACCGGCGGGACAGCGCCCGAGGCGGCGGCGGGACCCCCCTCGGCCAGCGCCGTCCGCGGCCGTGGAAGCAGCCCCCAGCGGGGGCATCTCTGCCCGCCGCCCTCGGCGGCCCCCGCGGCGGCGACGGGCGGCGGCTCGGGCTGTCCCCGGTACTCACCCGCCGGCTGCCGGGGCCTCGCCTCCCGGCCCCCGCCTCTCCCCTCCCGCCTCGCCGCCGCTCGCGGGGGCCGCAGGGAGGGCCCGTCCCGGCTCGGCGGCGGAGCGGGGCCGGGCTGGGGCAGCGGGGGAGCCGCGTTCCGCCCGCAGCGCCGGGACAGAGCAGCGGCAGCGCCGGGACAGAGCAGCGGCAGCGCCGGGACAGAGCAGCGGCAGCGCCGGGCGGTGCCGTGTGCCCGCCACAGCGGCCCCCGCGCAGCCGGACCGAGCGGGGGCCCACCGGGAAGGGATCGAGCGCCCTTCCCAAGCGCGCGGACGGAGCTTTCCCACAGCATCCCCCTGGGAAGAGCCCTTTCCCAGTCCTCAGCCTGTACTTGTCGAAGTGTCACGGGCGAGGCAGGACCTGGCGCTTTCCAAGTGTCTCCTCTTGGAGACGGCGATCACATCTCAGCTTTGTTAGCGAGCAGGATGTCGCTTCGTGTCGGTTTACGTACACCGAGAACGCGCTCAGAGCTGGGTGTCTGAACCTGTTCTCACCAAAACAGTACTGTGCCGTTTATTTTTTGGTTTGAAATTTTATGTAATGAAACGGAAAGCACAGAAACCTAAGATCTCTAGTTTGGATCTGCTGCATTTTGGCAGAAAGTTGTTCACAGAACCCAAACCCTGCCTCTTTATTTTTCAGCCAAAGGTGTCTTCTGATGTATTTCAACAGTCTTTATTTGCTATTATAATAGTATGCATATTGTCATACAAATGTATATATTTACAGCACATATTCACAGCCTATACTCAATAAAGCACCCTAATGCAAATAGGGTATAATCCTTCATATCCAAAGAATTTATATGGTATTCCTGTCATGAGAAAAAAAGAGATTGGGATGTGAATAGAAAATATCAATTAATGTAATTAATTAACATGGGAAACAGGTATTTATATTTACATTAGTTATTTTTTTATTTCTTTGCCTCCCAATTAAAACTACCCCAGCCACTAGTTCCAATACAAATAATTTTCATGCCAGTAAGTATCTGATTTCCATTGTACTATTATGACATTTCTGGTAATTAATAGAGAGAGTGGAAATTTTTAAAATAAATTTCGAGCAGTATAGCTGGCAGCCTACCCTGTTAAAAAAATCAGGGTATTTAAGCTAAACTAGTTGGATTGTACCATTTCATAACAGATTGTTAACATTTGGTCCTGTTTTTTAAGATCCTATTTTCTTTGTGCCTTGGACATCACAGTCTTCATTAAGCAGCCCGCTGTGTTATTCCTGCTATGATACTGAAAATTGGAATACATTTCTTGTTAATGTGTTTATCTATAAGACTAACTCATAATTCAAACAACTGCTTTAGAATCTTCTCTAATTAAATATTTACTTTGTTAAAGCAGTAGGAGCTGTAAAAATAACATAGGCTGTGAGTTAAGAACTAACTCCACTCTTGTCTTATTTGGAACCATCTGTAGTTCCACTTACATGGATTTTGCCAACATCTGCAAACCACAGTAGATCTCTCATGTTCATTCTAATAGTGAAGGCTAAATCTTTGTAAGAATTATCTACACACTTGCTAATTTGACTTGATACGTTTATTTAGCAATCAATAAAATGACCCCAAAGGACAGAATATATTTGTGAAGGATTGTAAGTGGGACAGTAGAGGGACCTAAGGCAATACAGCACTGAAAAGGAAAGAGCAATGCCTTTGCATATTCAGCAGACAGTAGTGCTGCAGGGCTCTGTAGCCAGAATTCTCCATATTAAAACAGCTCTGTGTATCTTCTCTTCCCAGGATCACATTATGCTCTGTGAATATCTCTAGAGCTCCTTTTTAGCATGCATTATAAAGGAGAGTGTATGTGGTGTATGTGATGATGCTATTTTGTGTGCATATCTGTGAATGCTCTACCTCAAAATTTTGTGGCTGTTGGCTGAAGTAAAATATGACCGATTAATCTAAAAAAAAAATTAATTTCATATTGTTGTAATAAAAGTAGGCATGTAGATTGAAGTCAGAACCCCTACTAATACCTTCAGTAGTAGGAAGGTTGCAGTGTGGACTCAACTCTTACTAAACACAATAGAATCTGCACAGAGACAGACATGATGAGTGCTCTTACCGTAAAGAAACCATCAACAGACACATTCATCTTCTTAGATACCAGAGGATCCAAGTGGAAGATGTAAATGCTTAAGAAACTATACAATGAGTCAGTGGCAAAGACAGAAATAGAAGCATTGCCCTGCTTTTATTCCTATATTGGGCAGGAAGGAGTGAAGTGTAAGTGTATGGGAGAGGGAGGAAAGAAAAACACAGCGGAAACACAAAACTGTGTGAAAATTAGTGTGTGAAGTGAGTTGCAAATGCTGTAAACTTTGATTTTAACTATTTATTGATTTTATCTTATTTGGGATAGAACAGGAAAGTTCTGGGCAAAATAATGGAAAAAAATACTGATGGGATGGATAAATCAACTTCTCCTTACTCAAGAAAATTTATAAGCTTGTTCCATCTGTGAAAAATATAAACTTATCCAGAGAATATACATAAGACATTGTGTATATAATGTCTTGATATTGTATGTTTTTAAATGCAATCACTGCATTTAAAATCTGCCTCCCTCCGAGAAGAGATTTATATAAGAAACCAAAATCAATCTCCTCCTTCCCTTTTCTTTCTTGTCTTACTTCCCCCTTGTAAAGTGATCTCATCCTAGACTTAGCGTTTACATGTTTCATAGCACAGATTATGATTAAGAGGAGAACTGATTCAGAAATTAAAATTGAGCCTTTAATGGATTACTATGAGTGCATTTGGAGCTCATGCCTCAGTCTAGGTCGCTGACATGCTGGCTGGACAACAGAGGCAGGTTAAAACCCAGTGCTCAAACAGGACATGATAATCCAAGCCAAGCCTCAAGGTGCACCCTGGAAGGGCACTGCAGTTGTCATGTCCTGTGCCATGGTGCTGCAGCTGGCTCGGGAGAATGAGCCTCCAGCAGGTGAATGGCAGGGTCTGCTCTGTGCCTGGGGGCTCCATGCAGGGTAGTGCCAAGTGCCACCCACGTTATGTGCTCTCACTCAGCAGTTGTCGGTTGCAGCCACATTGATCCAGTGCCATCATTACTGCTTTGTCAAATGAATATAATACCAACAGTGGTTAATTAAATAGTTAATTCAATTTTGAGATCTTGTCCAAGTGGGGGAGGATTATTATAATAAACTTCATGAAGTAGTGTCAGTTTTTAATATGCGGTCTCACTGTGTAAAATGTATTGAGGCACTGGTAAAATGATGCTGTGGCAAGGTTGTCTTCCTTGCAGTCTGAAAAGCCATTGATAGCATGTGAATCAGACTAAACTGGGGTTTGTGATTAGCTCTGTGGTGACTTTACAGTCCCTTTGGGGACTGATTTTAAACATCGTGGAAAAAAATGTCATTGAAGGCAATAATGTTACATCTGAAACCAGTATGATTATCTGTCTATCCATCTATTCATCTCTGCATAGCTAAAGATCTTTTTGTACATCTATGCGTGTCTGTACTCTTACAATCTTGGCTCTTTATATTATATTCATGCTTTCAATGCCATGTGAGTTTTGTGAACTTGATAATATACTGACACTGCTAATCTATTTGTATAGTGGATGCAGCATTTACTGCTGAAAATAGTATTTTATTACAGAGATATGGATTAGCTGTATGAGTGAACTGGAAGCTGATGAATAATTCATTGTTTCAGAAACTGTCTAGAGAAGTTAAGGGAAGAATAACTAAATTGGCAGCTAAGTATCAAAAGCATGTTTAGTCTGCTCAGACTTAACAGAAATGATTTGAATTTGTCATCCAATACAGAGTCCACTCTGTAGCTCTTCATATATATTTTCATATATATATGGTTCTCTCAGTGATTTCACTATCAGATGTTTAACAAATCAGCTCATGAGTTTGGAATACCTTTAAAGTTAAGTAAGGATGAATAAAAAATATGTAATAGCCAACCAAATTACTTTTCTGGGAAAAGTGCCTGGCTTCTCTCCCAGATAGAAAGGCCAGAAATACCAAATTCACTTTTTGGAAAGCCTTGCCAAGCATTACTGTTTGAGAGCTTATGTGTTCCAGTCTGGAGGGGTGCTGTGATGCTTTCTATGACCTAATTTGGAGAGACACTATTTGCATTTGGGATTCTCATGTAAGGGCATTAGGACAACAAAAACTATAGGTAAATGGCTTTCCTGCAACACTTGTTGGTATCACAGCACAAGGGGTACTCAACAGTGAAGATGCCCCCTTTTTCTGGCTGGACCACTAAGCAGCTGAACTGATTTCCTAGAGAGATAAAGAGAAGTTGCACTATTTTGACCCTTCAGGTCCCACATGAAAGCTGCATATTTTTTCTAGCACCAAACCACTTAATGTGTAAGTGCTTTCAGAGTTCTTGGGTATGCCACCTAGACAAGATGACTCTTATACTTTTAAAATTATAGGATTGCTCTGATTTATCTTACAGATATTATTCAGTTTGAGAGAATGCTTTCTTTTCATTACTGAAAAAATTAGAGCAAGAGTAGCTCTCTTCCCATCATGTCTTCCAGTTTACAACTGACACAGAGAAGAAAACTCTCCCCTTCCCAGGACTGCCCAAATCCTCTTTGATTATCCCCTTTAACCTCTAGTGATACAGGAAATGCACAGAGCCATTTAGAGCCTTACCAACCCTCCTAATTGCTTTCTTATTCTCTCTCTGCTATATTCTACTGTTCCTGGGGCTGTTCTCAGTATTCAATTTTGGAGCTGAATCCCAGAATTCAAAAGGACTGCACTTTGGTTTAGCTTTGAGTAGACATCAATCATTTAGCCATCTTGGGGTTTTTGGCATATTGCTTTTCAGTGATAAGGTCATTCCATTGCTTTCTTCTATCTTGATTTTATTTATTTTATTATTCCTCAGAACTAGCATAAGTGAACCTCTTGGTTTTTCCCTTCTGGTGTTCTTAGAGGCCCATCTTTTATCAGCTCTCTTGGCTCAGTTCTAGTTAGCTGCCTCCCTCAAGGCAGCTCAGATGAGAGATCAGGGCCGGCAGTTTATCCCCTCTGGCCCACCAGATTGGGCCCTCCTGGGAGCGTGCCAGTGCCTGAACAGTATTTTTCGCCTTCAGAGCAGATACCCTTGCCAACTCAGGCAGGGATGAAATGCCCATTGTGACATTTAGGTACAGTCCCAAATCTAGAAGGTAAAACCAGAAGCTTTAGTTGCAAGACAGCCCCGTGACAGTGCTCTTAACTCTCCTGATCTTGAGCACCATTCTCTGGCAGCTGTGGAGCATCTCTGCAAGGCAAAGCAGCACACATCTCTCTGCAGGAATGCTGGGATGGAGTTGGCTCCTGACACAGCCCAGTGGTTTAGGAGGCAGAGAGATGGTTTTAATTCAGTCCTTGCTTTCTTTGAGTTGCACTTTATTTAACAAAGAAATGTGTTCAGCTGTTTGGATATTTTATGACAGTGCCTGCCATTTTCCAGAGACACATCACAGACAAGACCTTTTTGATTTTGTTTTCTAAACAGAAATGCAAAACACATGGCATTGCTATAGTAATCTGTACCTATATTATTTTGACTAGTGTTTAATCTAGTTTAGAGTAACCAAGATAATGTGAAAATCAGTCTATAATAAAGTGTTGACCATTTCAAAATGCTACCTCTGTATACTTTAAGATACAAATGCCTCATTGACTGTTATTGCATTTATAAAACTAGCTTTAAAATTAAGATTAAAAGATGCAATCCACCCCTTGTTTCCAACAGAGGGCACACACAGATCTTGAAGAATGAAAGATTTTTGAAATTCACTCTTACCAACTGATGTGGCAGAACTATTTCCAAATCATACTCAGATCCCTGTAGGAAGTATTAATTTGTCTCCACTTATGATGACACATTTCCAACGTAGCAGACAAATGATGTCTTTGGTTTGCTTCAGAATATATGAATTTTAATAAACTAGAAAATCAATGTGTGTTTTCCTTATTTTTTGCCCACAATGTGTAAATAGTTTTATGAGAGATGATATGCATTATTTTTAAAGGACAGGCTGCAAATGGATTTTCTGTCTACATGGGGCAGTGCCCAGCACTCAGAATTAAGAAGTCAAATTTAATCTCTAATCAACATGATTTGACTTTAAAGAATTTCAGAAAGCCACAACATTGCTTTTTGTTTTGTGTTCATTTATTTCAGAGATTTAGTGAAACAGAGCCTGTGAGCAAGCTGGAAACCTTTCTAGCATCTGGGAGATGTGATACTTGATAGGCACTGAATTTCAGTGTTTCATAAGGACCATTTCAGTCTCACATCTTGTTACAAGCGTGCATGCAGCTCCTATCAGACCTGGTTGGACTGCACAGTCACACTACATGAGCATGATGCACAATTGTTTCTGTCCTGAAGGGAAGATCCTGCCACTGCCACTAGTAAGGCTTGGCGCTTGGAAAACCTGTGTTTGAGGATTAGCAGCGGAATACGGTACACAGAATATAAGCACGGCAGAAGTGATGCCAGGAGGCAGATAAAAGCCTTTTGATAAAAAACCCATATTCACTCTTCTCTCTCTGAAGATTCCACATCCCTATAATCTGTCCAACACATATTTTAGAGCAATTTTTGAATTCCTCGCACTCATTTGACAACACAAATTTTCTATTACCTAAGTTAGGGTATGAGCCCATACTGGCAAGCCTAACTTACCCACTTACTGCAAGCTCATGGCTAGACCACAGCATGTAAAGTAACTGGGCATTTATGCTCAAGGATACTTACAGACATGTAGGCACAACAGATAAGGTTCCACAGCCTACACTTACTACTTTGGAAATTGATTCCGATTCAAGTTCTTCTTAATCTGAAAATTAATCTGGATTTCCCCAAATTTAGTGCTGGTAAAGGACATCGAAAATGCTCACAGTAAAGATCATGGTAGGAATAACTACTTGGAAATTATCTCTGGTCAGAAACAAATCCAACCTGCAGGAGTCCCTTGATTATAATCTTTGCCCCAGAAGTTCCAACAGCTCACACACCTTGCCACCTAGTGCTCCACGTTCCTTCTCTAGTAAGAGCTGAACAAATTTTTGTTTGAGATAAACAAGAGATAAACAAAAGCCCTTATCTGTAGGGCTTCCTTTCCCATGGTAGAACATGCCAAATATCAGTTGCACTGGCTATAGCTTGATTGCATGATAGGTACTTTCCATGAGACTGTTTAGACTGGGGACAGGTCTCTTTCAATTCTTCCTTGGTGCTCCATCTATGGAAAAGGTTACACAGAGAAGAGGAGCCAGGATGTATGATTGGTTCTTAAGACTGAGTCAGGATAAAATAAGTTATACCCCTGGAACTGAAAAATGAGAAGTGTTCTACTGTCATGCTATTCAGCCACAGCCATCATCTAATAGCTGCATTTACAGCCATTACGTGATGCAGTGTTGGATTGGGACACTTCAGTGATGAGCATAACATAAAGCTTTATAGAATAACTCAACAACACAAGCTCTCAGTGCTGTCTGGAAAATAGCTCAGGATATGTGTAGGATGCAACACTGCATAATTAGAAGGTGATATTTCTGCGTAGTAAATACACGCCTCTTCTTTTTCATTTTTTTTTCTCATTTCCCTCATTCCTGTCCATCCATGGTGCCAAAAGTTGCATGTTGGTTTGTACAAATAGACTAACATTTCTTAGCATATATACTTAACAAATGCCCTTAATAAATAATATACTTTAAAAGTTTCTCCCCTTTTGCACCGCCTGTGATTAGTCCTACTCCTACTGGCTGTGCCTGGCTGCAGCATTTCCTGAGGGACTGTCTGCCAGTTTAGTGCAGCTTAAACACACAGCAGTAAATTGAACCTTACCCTTTCCAACTTTCCAACCACTCCCTCTTATTCTGTTTGCCCAAGATAAGGGATACTTGTTCTTTTAAGAATAAAATTTTTTTACTATTATTTAGGACCTGGTTCAACATTCACAAGCAGTGCTTAGTAAACTGAGGTAGGCAGCTCTTGCTTCCACCTATTTAGTCCTGTATCTGCATCTCTCAGCTTCATGTGCTGTGAAACCAACAGAACTTCTAGGACAGTAATGCAAAAAAAAAATAGGTAATTTTGGATCTATGAGTAAGATCAATTCACACCAATATTGTCACTGAAAACTGTTCACTCCTTTGGTCTTGTACATTCTGTGACAAATTCTTCAAATTCCTATGAAAGGTTTGAAAGATTCTATGCTGGTCATACCTCAAGACAATAATTTATAATAAAATCCAATTAAAAGTTTTCATGTGCAAATAGTCCTAAGCCCCTTTCAGTTCTCACTGAGTTCAGGAGGAAAGACTCTTTCAAGTTTCATCTTAGTGGACTTTTTTCTTACAGGAATTCTCTTGCCACTAAATTTATCAGACAGAATTTGAGAGCACCCAGGATCTGATACTCAGTCTTGGCAGCATTTTAGAGTCATGCTGTATATTCATACGTGGCATCTGTAGGTTCAGGGCAGATTAAAATCAAATCAACTAGATTATTCCTAAATATTTAAAGTGAACTTACCTTATGAAGAGGATGTGTTTGGAGAATGCAAAGACAGAATTCTGTTCTCATAGCCCCCAATGTGTGTTACAACATTATTTTAAAATTTTAATTTCACAATATAAATGCAATATAACTTGACTAAAAAAAATTAAAAGGAAAATTCCCAAGAATCATTTTTTTCCTGCTTTTGCTTTATTGGCCATAGAAGTGATTTTATTAGTATTAATGACAAGTAAGCAAACAGCACAAGACTGAGACAGGAATTTGTTGTAATCACCATAGGGGAGGACTAACAAATCTTTGTCAACAACATATTAACTTTAGAAAAGTAAACACTCTCATTGCACATGACAATATATGTTGGCAAGAAAAGTGCAAAGTAAAATCTCTGCAGCTGAATGAGCTCCCACAAAAAATGGGTACTGCTGTAGGCTAAGAATAATGCTGCTATCTTGCCTGAAAACCAGAAAGTTTTTAAAACCTTCAAAACGAGTTGAAACTGAATATATGTGATTCAAGATCAGTGGATGAAATATGCAGGAGAATAATTGTTCTTGGTCCTCTAAACCCCCTATACAAACCCAAAAGAGGTAGGTAGAGAACAGCTGGCCAAAATGTTCTCAGGGAAAGGAGAAGAGGGCTCAGGTCTTCTCCTCATTACAGTGACCTCCCTTTCACTTCCTTCCAAAAATATGTCTCCCCTAACAACACAGGGTTACTGCCTGAGCAAGTGAGGATCTCAGGCTGAGAAATACAAGGTCCTGTGTTACGTATTGACACTTGTTCCTTTGCTTCATCTGTGTCTGTTCTCTGCCCATTTTGGTGCATCTCAAAGGGTGAATTTGTACAAAAAGAAAGAGAAAACTCAAAGTCTCTGTGAACACAGCGTTTCTGGCAGGCATGGACAGAGACTGTGGATCAGGTAAGTAAGTGTCTGATTGGTTAACTGGGTAGAAAGAGGAAAGCAAAAGACTTTTGGATCATAACAGAAGTGGATTTTAAATTGCTTTCATTTGTTTCTTCTACGCTGTTAAGAACCTGTGTGCTTACAAATCTGTTTTGGGTGTGGTAATAAATATTTCTGTTTGTTTCTGTTCTAAACTGGTTTCAGATAAGGGTGATTTCCAGATAACTCTCTGTCCATATGGGTATAGTGACATTTAAACCAGGAATATTTGGATACATTGCAGTCTTTGGCTTTTCTGTATTTTGATGGTGATATCCAGAAGGAAACAGAAGTCTATATATAGGTATGTCATCTAATTAGCCCAGTCTGGCAGTGGGAAACATGGAGGTTACATGAAAGGAGAGTCTTCCAGTGACTGTCAATAACCTGGAAAGGCTCCTGGTGCCTAACAGAGCAATGGCAAGTGCAGCTTAGCCCACAGCAGTGCTCAGGGTGGTTTTGGCACTGTTTGAACCACCACAAGTGTAAACATACACAAACAAAGTAATACAGACTGAATTGCCTTAATACAGGTGTACAAAATGTTTGATCCACAAGCAGTGTAATTTAATTCTAGGACTGCAGCAGGACTGGGAGTGTGCCAAGGAGAAACTTTTAGTGTGCAGGATTCTGTCAAATAACTTAATTAATTGTTAGTTACACTCTGCGATGAGATCTTGTCCAGAGGGCTTTGTATTAAAAGTGCGAACCGCTACTAGTGGGGTGCAAGATGTTCTTTCCAAAGCAGCATTTCCAAAGAAGTGAAAGCCTCGGGAGTGAACTGCCAGAAATCACAACTATATTGCAAATAGAAGAACGTCTGAGGGTTTGGGAGCCCTAGGGTACAGCTCTTCCTATACATTGATTTGAGGAAGCCATTCCATATTTTAATTACAGAAGTAATGAAACAGCTCTGAGAAACCATCAGCTACATATTGGTTATTGGGTGTACCTGTTAAGTGGGTATTCCTGTTAGCAGCATTGATTGGCATAAGAGTTAGACTAATATCTGAGTCTTTGTTATGTTGTTCTTTTGATAATGAGAAGTTAGTGATAGGCATTGGCTTATTAGTTGTACATTTTGTTGTTTGGGTTTTTTAACAGACTAGTGTTATTTCTCAGTCTTTGGGAAAAAATTGTAAATTACAGTTTCCTCACTCATAATCTGCTATTTAGTCCCACTTCTTCCCTGTGGATTGCTGACGATGTTCTGCAGACTAGCTGCTCATTTTTGCTCATTCAAATCAGACTGAGCTGAACTAGATGAACACTTGCCTGTCAATGGGAAGTGCTGAATGAATTCCTTGCTTTGTTTTGCTTGTGTGCACAGCTTTTGCTTTATCTGTTAAACTGTCTTTACCTATGGATTTCCTCATTTTTACACTCCCCCAACCCACTGGGAGATTGAGCAAGTGACTGTGTGGGCCTTAGTTGCGGTCTGGGATTAAATCACTGCAGTCCTGGAGGTGGAAATAAATGCAAATTCAATGAACCAAATTGTCTTATTTTGTGCAATACAATGTGCTGTTCTTTGGAATCCCTGGCATAATTACCAACTATCCCTTCTGCACTGACTGAAATCAGTTCACCATAAATCAGCCCTGCGTTATACCCTCAGTGCCAGTCTCCATTTTGCTTAGCTTGTTTAACATCTAGTACTGCTTTGCTGCTGCTGCATTAATGAAATCACTGAATATTCAAAGGTGACACTGCCATAGAGCATCCCAGGTAAACAATGAACCCTTTGTTGAAAGTGAAAGCGGACACTCTCTGGATCTGAGTGTTTCCTTAAACCTGAAATCCTCACTGGTAAAGGTAGAGAGCCTCCAGGATGTACATTCACTCTGCAGGCAGAGTGATCAGCCTCCACGTGTCTGAGAAGACCCGGATCACAGTGGAGAACAAAAAGCCTACCATCTTAGTTACAGCAAAAAACCTTAACTAGAAAGCTTTATCTAACCAAAAAGCTTAATTAGTTCCTCTCTGTTAATGGTTTCTTTTGACCAAAGTAGCCTACAAAGTGTTCCCAACAAGCAGGTCAACTGTCATATTCGAAGGAAAGGCAATTCTGGGAATATTTACTGGGCATTTTTGCAAGCAGCTGAGATCAGTGGTCCCTTGTCTGGCACAGCTGTAGGTGGATGAGGCTGCATGCCTGCTATCAAGATAGTCAAATCAGATTTGAGATCGCAAGTATTTGCCAGTTAGTCACATCAAAAGGGATGAGATCAGACTTCCTGGTTGCATGTAGAACACCAGTGTTGCACATCTGACCTCAAAAGTGCAGTTACAAGATGACAAGAAAAAATCACTTTTTTTTTAACTCAAGCAAAGCCCAGAAGATTTTTTATTGCAAAGTGCTAACAAGAAGTCATAACACAATAAAATGCATCAACTTTTTATTTAGATGAAGATTCCCAGTTAAAATCTTTCTTTCCAAAATGCTCACAATTTTTAGGAAAAAAAAACTAAAGAGAGGATGGCTGTTTCTTCCCCGTGGTGGGTGATGCCTCTCTCTGGGCATGCCCCACTTGCCTGCCTTTAAAAGGAGGACCCTCCACCGCAGTGGAACACATTAGAAGGTGGGTTTATTAGATGGAGAATTTCTTTGGCCAAGGATTCCCAGAAGAATGGCACTTCCCTTGCTACGAACTGTATTTACTGTTGGAATAGGTAAGTTATCTGTTGGGTTGAGGTGTCTCTTTTTGTGTTTGCCTTGGATGAGGGGTAGCCTACTAGACCAAGCATGGGACCTATGCTGTTACTGCTCTTCCGGGGACTTGAAGCCCCTTTGCCTTTTCTTTTGCGTGTGACTTGTGCCCTGGCTCTCCTGCTGGGCAGAGGGGACTGTAATAACTTGGTTTATTTGAGAGATGTGGTGGGAAACAGAGCTGACAGGACCTGCCTCTGTAAATGTCCTCCATCCACCTCTCCAGCGTTAACCTGAGGAGTTGTGACACTCCATCGCTTGCCCAGGAGAGGATTCACCCCAAGATTTCGAAGTGTCGATCTCACTTCTCTTTTCTCCCTTCCCGTTTCCCCCAAAGCTCAGGTAGGTCCTATCTACTCCAAAAAGCGATGCTGTCCTGCCCTGCCCGTCCCCGCGGGGACACGGGTGCCGGGGCTGCCCGGACCCTCCGCCGCCCTCCTCGGAGCCCGCCCCGCTCCCAGGGCTGGGACAGCCCTCCCCGGGCTGTGCCGCGGCCGGCTCCCCGGTTCCGCAGGCGGGGCGGGCGTGTGCAGTAGGTACGCCGGCTCCCGGCCGGCGGCGTGCCGGGACAGCTCGTACAATCCCAGCAGGAGCGGCTCTGGGGCAGGGACAGAGGGACGGAGGGATGAGGCCGCCGGGCTGGGCTTTCAGCAGCCGCGGCATATCGGCGGAATGCGGTACATGCTGCGCGCCGCGAGTCTTTCGATGGAATACGGTAGCGGGGGGGCGGGGGCGCGGCCTCCATAGCGCCTCTGGCGGGGAAGAGCCTGTCTGGGTGCCATCTCTATGGTTCTGGGTGCGGCCCTGCCGCGAACGCGAGCGAGCGAGCGGGCGGGCGCTTCCTGCCCGGCCTGTCTATGGCGACTTTCCGGGGGGAAGAGCCGGCGCCGCGCGCCTGCGTGTGTCGGGCCCGCCCGCCC
>NW_024580672.1:7919238-7941836 GCF_017639235.1 Corvus kubaryi
GCCAGCGCTCGCGGCGCCGCCGGTGCGGAGGAAGGCGCGCGCCCCGGCCCCCGCCGCGCCCCCGGGGCTCCGCGGCGGCAAATGGTGGGGCCGGACGATGCCGGAGCTCCGGGCGGCGCAGCCGTGCTTCCTGCGGGCCGGCAGGACGCGGCGGTGGCGGAGGAGGAGGCGGCGGAGGAGGAGGAGGACGGGGAGCGGGATGGGAGCCGGGGCTCGAGCCGGCGGGGCGGCGGGCCGGGGCAGGAGCGGCTGCTGCAGCGGTACCTGGCGGCGCTCGGCCCCGCCGCGGCGGCGGGTGGGAAGCGCTGCCCGGAGAAGCCCGCGAACGGGGCCGCCTGTGCCGTGGGCCCGTGCGGGAGGATGACCAACGGGGACGTCGGCTTCCTGCTGCCGCCGCAGGAGCCGCCGCCGCCGCCCCCTCGGGCAGGACGGGATGAGCCGGGGCCGGAGGAGGAGGAAGCGAAACTGCAGAACGGGGGCTTCCTCCCCTGCCCGCCCTGCCCGGCGGGAGGCGTCCCCTTGGGAACAGCCTTGGAAGAGCCGCTGAGGAGCTGCCGGCTGCGGAGCGAGGCTGAGCGGCGCGGGGGCGCGGTGGACGAGAGCCCCTCGCCGCCCCGCAGCCCGGGGGGCGACGCCGGCAGCCGGGCGCTGGCCGCCCTCGGCGCGCGGACCTGCGGGGACCGGGCGGAGCCCGCCGCCCTGCCCCCGGCGCCCCTCGGCTTCACGGACGTGAACCTGAACTCCCGCAACACGTACGAGGTGAGCCGCCGCCGCAGCGCCCCAGAGCACCTGCCCCACGGAGGGACCGCACCCGCCGAGGCGGCACCGCCGCCACAGGAGCCCGCGGAGAGGGCCCGGCACCGGGTGGGCATCGCCGGCGCCGGCAGCACCTTCGCCGAGTTCTTCACCAGGTAAAGAAGCCGGCGGCGGGGCCGGTGAGGGCCCCCCCGGCAGAGCCTGGGGCGAGGGGGGTGCAGGTCTGCCGGACCAGGTCACGGGCAGCCGCGAGTGGTCTGCAGGAGCGTGTCTCGGGTCAGCAGGGTCTTACTGTGGGTCACACGAAGAGCGATTCCAGCCCTGACAGGCTCTTTCGCCAGCAAGCAGATACTTTTAGGGCAGGACAGAGGCTTTGGACGTGGGAGTAATATGATAAAGGACCCTTTACTGCTGCAACTACATGGACTTCAAACTGGAATTTGCTTCCCGTACCAGGGCATTTCATTGTCTGAATGATCACAGTGGTACTGATTAAACCGCTTGGAGAATAAGGTGGAAGTTGTTGGTATTGGAAACTCCTTTCAAATCCCCGTGGAAATTGTGAAGTGTTATAAATCCTTTGCTACTTGTTGACGGTGTAGATAGAGTTTACTTATTTAGTTCAAAGTGTGTTATGGAAAGCTTCAAGGACTATGCTTTGTGCTTGAATTGACTTCTCTTAAGTTTCTAGCACAAAACTAAAAGCTGTGGGCTATCCAGCTTTGTCGCCTAGGATCTTTGTCACATTACTCACTCTTCAGCATACTACACAGGAGGTGCAGCTGGACTATAATAGTTTATGGCACATTCTATATTACCTTTATCATGTATGAAGTGAGGAGTTTAATTTCCAACAGTTTTTATTCTCCCAAACTGAGGGGTTATAGTTATTGTTCAAGTCACTCTGATAGAACAGTAGGCCCCTAAATGTTTTAAAATGTCAGAATAAGATGAATCTATTAACTGAAGAATTGAGATGGGAGAGGTTTGATCTCAAAATGGGATCCCAAACTGAAAAACGGGCTCCCTCTGCCAACTCTCAGGAAAGGAGGAGATGGACTCTTGATGATAAGGATAGTAGCAGTTGAAGAGAAAGTTTGGTGCATCCACTTCGTTTCAAGGATGGACTGAGAGATGTTCTGCTACTCCTACTATTCCCTATTAGTGTTCTTCCCTCCCATGCTTTTTTTCTTTTTCCCCGTGTTATGTGAACTGCAGTATATTGTATGAGATTAGCTCAGCTGGTCGGAGCAGGTGCTAATAACGCCAGGGGTGTGGATTTAATCCTTGTCTGGGCCATTCAGTTAAAGAGTTGGACTCAATGATCCTTGTGGGTCCCTTCTAAGTCAGAATATTCTGTGAAACTACCTTCCTTTTGCCTCACTACTTGAGCATAGTGACCAGTAACATTTATATTGTTGCTTTTTGCCTCAAAGCGATAACTGATTGAAATTCTGGAGCATTTTCCTCATAGATGGGTTAACTCCAGGTGGCAACTAAGCACCATGCAGTTTCTTGCCTGCCACCCCCTTCGCCCCTGGCTCCTCCTCCCTGGAGGAGAAGCAAAAGTAAAATTTGTAGGTTGAGGTAAGAACAATTTACTAATTTAAACAAAGTAAAATATAATTATAATAGTAAAAAATAATAATGATAATATAAAGAAAACCCCAAGTGATGCACAATATAATTGCTCATCAGCCACTGATTGATGCTAGACCCTGTCCCCACACACTGATCAGCCCCTTCTGGGTAACTCCCTCAGTTTATATTCTGGGCATTAGTTTTTATAGTGTGGAATCCTTTTGGCCGGTTTGTATCACCTGTCCCAGCTATGCTTCCTCCCAGCTTTTTGTGTACTTCCGCACTGGCAGAGCATGAGACACAAAGTCCTTGACTTAGGATAAGCACAACTTAGCAACAAACACAACATCAGTGTTATCAACATTGTTCTGGTACTGAATCCAAAACAGAGCTCTGTACGAGCTACTGAGAAGAAATAAACCCTATCCCAGATAAAACAAGGACAATAGAAAAGTTAGAACTTGGTGTGCAGTAGTAGTTGTTGTCAATATATATATATAGATACTCACTGTTTTCAGTAAAGGCTTAGGTAATACATGAAAAAAATTAATTGCTTCTATCCTGACAAAAGCTATGGTACAGACACCTCAGTGAAAGAGTGGCTCTCAGCAAATGCTATTTCACAGCCCATGACTGGTCCAGCTGGCTGTGCCTCGGGTGCATTTGGCCTGGTGAGCAATACTGGCTTCAGAGACTTTACCTTCAGCTCTGCCTATACATCCATAGAAGAGCCAAAGTTACAGCTGATTTAATCTCATCAGGTGAAATGAGATTGATTAATGAAAACTTTCAGTGATTTTCTTTAAAAACAAATTCAAACTTGTGTTGCTTGATAGATTTGTCACTAGATACATAAATACTAGAGTGGGTAATATCCGTTGTTATGAAAAGTGGTAATAAAACTTTTTTAACTTTTTCAGTAGTTAGTGCTTGTCTTCTGAACCAGTATTTCAAAAGCTTAGACTTCTCACTTTTATTTTAAACTGCCCAGATTCATTCAAATTCATTCAGTTGCCAATGTAAGTGGGTTATCCTGCAGTTCTTAAAAAGAGGATCTCAGTAATGAGGGCTGAAATGGTATAAAAATTGTCCTGTGTTTGAATGTTTGTAGCAACTCTACTTCCTTGTGAAGCTTCTCAGGAGAAGGTTGCTTGTATTTTTGAGTGAGCACAGAGCCATAAAGGATGTTGCTCCCCCAAATTTAAGTTGTACCGAGTGGCTGTGTACCTGAGAGAGAACAACTCATTTGTGTTTTGTCAGAGTGTGTAGCTGCTCCCACAATGTCCAAAAAAAAAAAAAAAAAAAAAGATTCTGGATGTGCTACACAGGTAGCCCAGCAGCCTGGACTGTCTTATGTAGGATGTTTTGTCTTGTCGAGTTTGCAAGCTGTCTAAAATTTGGTATCTCCCGTTGTTTTTTTTTCTAATAGCCATAATTATATGGAAATTCTTCCAAAAGCTGGACATTTCTTGCAGTTACTTAATAAAAAAAAGAGAGAAGGCAAGGGCGAAGTCCTACTGCCTTCAGCTTTATTGTTGTAATTGCTATGACTGAACAGTCTGATCAGACAGATCTGGGTTAGGAGGCTGCTGTTTCCAGCTGTTCCAGCTTGTTCCCAGCTCTTCAGCTACCAGGCTGACCTGCTTCATAGTTCTTTTAAATAATCCATGTTAATTGTCTGTTGTCATTTCACTAAACCGGAGATGAAACTGATGAGCTCAGGTCGGGGAAAAAGCAAGCAGCTGTCTTCAGATGCATCTTATCCAAACTCTGTGACAGGGAGAGTGGCTGTGCTCTTGAGATCGTCTTTAATAATTAAGATTCTAGGAAAGTTTGCATTAGTGACTAAAACTTTCTCTTTCAGGTAAGTCTTAGGTATGATATTTCGCCCTGGGATCTCAAGTTGTATTTGTGCCAAATCATTAAGCCTGTCAAATCAATGCTAACAACTTTTAACTGCTCTACATCTTGTTTCTCTCCACATGTGAAGTGGGATGCCAGAAGTAGATCAGTATGTGGAGCAGAGTGCCATGGCAAGGAAAATTGCATGACTGTGGTCACTTGTCTCCACTGTGCTACTGTTTTGGTCAGAGTAATAAATGGATTGTTGAAAGTCACCTGTCACTGCTTTGTAGTCCTGTGTATGATTCATAATATAGTCATATACAGGCATTGTTCTTACGGTTTGTGGTCTTACCTAGCAGCTTACTAGGGCAATGCTCTGTTACTGGATCACTTTTGGGTAGGCCCAGTGGGTTACTATTGGGTGCACAATGGTTCAGTGAGCAGGAACATTGCATGGATAGTTGAATTAAAGCCATGATGATTACCTTGACTGCAGTATGCTCTGCATGCGCTGCTCTGGGGGACAGAGCAGAACAGTAATACAAAAAGGTCAAGCAGTAGCAAGGTAATCCAGGGCTGAGATAAAGACATGGTGATTCTGAACCTCTTTTAAAGATGAGTTTTACTTCATAGTCCTGCAGGTAGGTACCACGCATTTTTCCAGCTCATATAGATATTATACTTTTCTGAATTGTGTATTTGCTAGACAAATCTAGGTATCTGGTAGTTGGCAAAGTTTCTTATTCCTGGATTCGAAGTTGACAACTGTTATATTTGTATTATTTGTATATTTGTATTTTTGTAGTAGAGCACCATTTCCCCAAATACTTTTTTTCCAGTATTCACCTAACAAGATTCACAACAAGCTTAATTCATCATTTCCACTTCTTGTAGGTCTTTGGGATGTGATGTGAGAAATAGGTGTAAGGGGTTATAAGCATGTATGGCTAGGTAGCACACATATTCTTATGGGAACTATCTTTAGTCTCATACTTCCTTCATTGCCCAGAGTGGTTGTGTTTATTGTCCAGAAGTCTTGAAAAATACTTGAGGAGACGATGGAAAGTTGGGAGAACTCAGTATTTATAGGCACAAAGCACTAAGAAATCACTGAAGCTCACATCTTTGTCTCCCTCATTGTAAACACAGCCCTGTGGTTCCATGAGTAGGTAGCTCTTCAAAAGCTGCTAATCTTCTTGCCTTTACTAATGTCCTTGGCAGAGACTGTGGAGGGTTGCAGGGAGGTTCACTGAGTGTTGTTACTCAGTGCACAGTAGTGTCTCTAGCTCTGAAGTTTGTATTTCAATGTATTGCTAAGTAGCGCTTGCAGCTCTTTGCACTGCATAGACATCTACCTAGATGTGCCTTGTGAAGGTTTAGTACCAGAGTCAATGTTTCTCTTCGAGAAAGGCTCTGCGTACTTAAATCAGCATGAAACTACAGGGGATGTACTGTGCATCTATGGAGAAGAAATATGTTTAGTGGACTTTTGATCAAAAATGAGTCAAGTGGGAATGAGCTGTCTTAGTTGTGACATATCTTCTAAACCTTCCGTTCATGTAAAGATAAGAGAACAGATTGATGGGGTCACTTCACAGAGCTTAACTTCTATTGTGGTATTGCTTGTGCCTATATCTTGGTCAGAACTTGCTGAAAAAACTTGTGTGTTTTATTTTTGATTTTGGTGTTGTTTTTGCATTGTCCAAATTAAAACAAACCAAATGGAAAAAAGTACAAATATACTGTCAATATATTGGAAAGAGAGAGTGGAATTAAGGGAATACAACAAATCTTCTCCCCAGAAACCATGAGGGCACCCTTCACCGTTCTGTTTTTGGGTGCAGTATGTTTGCTTTCTCTGAGTAATCTTGTAATCTAAGAGAACAAATGGATACATATAATAGCTTTGAATTAAAGATGACTGGAGAAAGTAAGCAAGAGTACCTGGACCCAAATCTGTGGGTAACTTGAAACAGTATTTTTTTTTCCTGAGTTACACACATAACTTGATATAAATAGGAAATGGCATTCATATTATCGAGTTGAGAAGCTCCTCTGTAGATTCTTCGCTGTTTGCTAAGAATTATTTATTTTGTGAAGTTGTGTTGGCATGTTGGCCAGTTTCTGGCTTTCAGTGGGTGTTTCATCATAGGTAAGATGCTATGCACCCATAGAATCATTTTGGTTAGGATATCTGTTTAGTAGCAAATCGAAGTTGAATTTCAGGAGTGCAAGCAGAAGAATGTTATGCTGATTTAGTTCTGTATAGGTTTTGGAAGGCCATGGGGCTCCAACTTCTGTGTGCAGCAAGTCTTTCCCCAGCTACCCCTTCTAGAAAAAAAAGCTGACTGAATAGATGTCACTTCCAAAACCTTAGAGCCATGTGTATAGTCTTCATCAATCTATAATGCCTAAAGTATTATCAGCAGTTTTTCTGTTCTCCGTGGTGGACAGCATAATGGACAGTGTTATAGTCTACATTGATACATGTATTTACACTAGGAGTTTTTTAATCCTAATATGAGTTTTCATGAAGTAAGTTCTCATTAAACTAATGCTGTAGTTTTTTTGTGGGGTGCTGTGTGGGTTTTCTCAAGCCCAACAGCCTAAATTGCTGCTTAGTGTGCAGCAAACTGTTGGAATTGTAGTTTGTTTTGCTAAGGAGTGTTTTGCAGAGGCATTTAAACTTAATCTGAAAGCATCTTCTCTTCTCCCCTGCCCCTTCATTTTGCAGAAGGCCTTTTCATTCCGTGATCTCTTCTGCTTATTTGGGGTCACAGGATTTCTTACAGACTCAATATATTGAGAGTAGTGTGACAAAGTGAATGTGACATCTCTTCTGAATAGGCTATGACTAAAAGGAGAATGTTTTACATGGGAAATAACAACCAAAGGAGGTCACTTAAATCACAGCTGGCCTCTAAGAAAATGATCGTTTTATGCTTTTGCTCTCTTGGCTGTTCAATTATTCATTAGGTTATTTTGTCTTGATTGCTTAAGAATAAAAAAGAAGTTTAAGAGTTTTTGGTCACATTTCATTCACATGGATGTAAAAATTGTTACTTCTCTCTTCAATTTCTTGGAACTACTGAGATGTTCATGATATATAGTCTGTCCTTTTTTTCTCATAATTGGTCTTGTTTGTTGTTCAGCTGGGAAGGGACTAGGTTTGTTGCACTGGGTGGTTGTCATTGCTTTAAACTTCTCAGCCTCTGTGTGTGCATCTGTCTCTTTATTATTGCTTTCTAAGGAAGTGAAGCGTGGTTTCTGCTTCATCTCTCTCGTACTGCATGCAGCCTGTTACGAGGTTCAGTCAAACCTCTCAGAGTTTGAGAGAGCTCCAGCATAAAAATCCTACAGATTTTTGAATGAAGTCTGAACACAAGGAGAGCCTGCAAAAGAGACTGATAATTTGGCTCTGTATTTTCAGAAACCAGTCAGCTGTGCAAGCCACCTGCAGAGCATTTTGCTTCTGACTCGATATTGGAATAACAGTCTGAAGAAGAGTGTGGATGTTGTGTGTGTGAACTTATGACTTCAATTAGTAGAAAACTAATTTTCATGGTTACAGATGAGTTTATTCTTTTAGAACTTCTGAGAGCTAAACACTCAGACTGGTGTTCTTCTAAATTCCTTTCCTACTTTCTTATGGCCTGACTGAAAAGAATAGCTGTAGCCTAGAGGAGTACTTTCCTACCAATTTTCTCCCTTCTCCAAGGTACTCCTTTATTAAGAAGAAGCTATGTTCAGTTTCCATTGTTATATTGGGAAGTTTTATTTAATGTGCTCTTGGGTAAGTGAAAGAGTATCTTTTGATCATGTAGCATAGTAAAAGCTTTCTTGTTGGCTCTCCTTGCCTGGGACATTCTGCTGGTCAAAACTTCCTGAAGGCCAGCTGTAGGAATAGGCAATCTAAGCTTGGCTCTGGTCAGGCCTCAGACCTTGCAAAGCTCTGTCCTATCTGTATTGCTTCAGTTGCCTAATGCATTCATTAATGCAGGATCTTGTCTGTCTTGCTGCTGGGCAGTAATGTAGCAGTTTGTATGCTGGATGCCAGAATGCTTTAAAACTCAAACAGTCCACTAGCTATCACAGGTATTTGTGTGATTGGCATCTGTGAGATGGGAAGCAGTGGAGATTCCAAAGCACAAAGTATCTGCTTTAGGTAGCTGAGGGAAGTGGGGTGGTTTAGTCTGGAGAACAGGAGGCTGGAGGGAGACCTAGTCACTCTCTACAAATACCTGAGAGGAGGTTGTAGTGAGGTGGGTGTCAGCATCTTTTTGCAGGTATCAAGTGATAGAATGAGAGGAAACAGCCTCAAGTTGTGGCAAGGGAGGTTTAGGTTGGATATTAGGAAAAACATCATCACTGAAAGGCTAGTCAAGCATTGGAACAGGCTGCCCAGGGAAGTAGTTGAGCCACCATCCCTGGAGATGTTTAAAGGTCATGTAGGTGTGACACTTGGGGACAGGGTTTAGTGGTGATCCTGGCAGTGCTGGGTTAGTGGTTGGACTCAATTATCTTAGAGGTCTTTTCCAACCTAAATGATTCTATTATTCTAGCTTTTTGTTGTTGTAAACTGTGTTTTGCAAATGGCTTGCTGTTCCTCAAATTCTGTAAGTAGCGGAGTGGTAGATTAGAAAATTTCTTCCTCATTTTTTAAGAAGCTATCAGGCAAAATTGAATGAAATCAGGCCCCCCTGCATTCTCATATCAGCTAACAGATCAAAAATGAATTCTTGTGTTTTTAGTATTTCTGCAACTGATCTCTGAAGCAATGACACAAAATATATTGTGAATTGCTGGCTGCAGCAGAAACCTGATGCACTGAGTGGCTGTAAAAGTACTACAGTAACACCTTGTAGTGCTACATTGTGCAATTGCGTAGTTGACAGGCACTCTGTCAGGCACCAGAAGGGAAAAATACTAACTGAGGCTTAACCAGGCTGGTCAGAGTAGCAATCACCCCTGGGACAGTCTTCAAAATAAAACTCTGCCCTGTGTTTGAACTTACAGTTCACAGACTTGTAGGCCATGTCAAAGGCTGGAAATCTTTACCACCTTTTTCTTGAAAGTATACATTGTATAGAAACATTTGAACTATAGGCATAGTGACTGCCCTGATAAAACCGGTGAGTTTTGCTTTAACTGAAAGTGAGTCACTGCTAGAACAATTTCAGGTAGTTTGTTTAATCAAGTTGTACTTGGTGAGTTATCTTGGTGAGCTGATTGAAGAATTTGCTATTGTCAGGAAACAAAGAAAATGTTTCGTCCCTGCTTCTGGTATTTATATGATCCTCAGTGAGCTGTTGTAGCTCATTAGGCTGGAGAGTGGAAAAAAAAGCTGATGGTTTTCTGTGGGATTAGTGAGTTGGATTGTGACTTCTAAGGTATGGTCTTGGAATTGATACAGCAGAAGGGATTGTAGGACATTACTTGTGCAAGGAGGAGAAATGGGCTTCCCCATTATGTGGGTTTGTGGGAGGAAGGGATCTTGTTCCTCTAGCACTGTTTTGCTTGGAGCATGTTGCTCATTAACTAGCTGTGACTTTGCTGGAGTAGATATTCCTGGCCATACAAAAAATACCAGACTATACAGATATACAGAATATCTGTAGTCAGCTGGTAAAAATTCTCCACTTCTTGCAGGATTTTGTTTTAGATGCTGTGGGCAAGTGACATTTGATCTTTATTAGAGAAGATTGACCCTAGTGTTTGGTGTAGTGTCAAAATAGCTTCTTAACTGCCTGATCAAATATGAAGATGATAGAGCAGTTTGGCATAAAGCTTTGTTTTGCTACTTCACTCTGAAAAGTAAAGGCTGATTCTCTTCCTTTATTTGTATTAAAGCATTCTGAAATTTAACCCTGTCAGTCACCTTGCTTATGTGTCTGCTTGTTTATGTATGTTTTTGAATGCTTGAGCTGTTTGTAAAGCTGACCTGTGCAACAGCTCTTTGTTAGGAGTATAATGTAGTCTGGTAAAATACTGTTTTTCAGTAAGTGTTCTGTACAAAGTATTCTGTAATACTGCTAAACATTGTCAACTCTTAAAAATTCTCAAGTGTTTGTGTACCTGTAGTAAAACTGTTTTGCCAGCAGAGTTTGTAAAGCCACTTTGGGACTGGTATCCACTAGGAACTTGATAAGAGAGTTGATTTGTTGATTTAATTTAGTCTTGTCAGTGCAGTTCCATGATAGTTCTGTTAATCTTTCTGTCCTCTCCAAGGCGCCAGAAGCCATCTCCTTCCCAGCCTCTCAATCCTTAGCAGCTAGTCCTTGACAGTTCATTAAATTTCAGGTATACCTAATTATAGCTGAGGCTTTAGTTGACCACTAGTATAAATGGAAACAACATATTTAATTAAAAAAAAATACTACAGTCTTGGTCTTGCTGAATGTGGTTGTTGTTCTGGGTAGGATTTTTTTGTTTCCTTATTTTAATTTTTTTTGGGGGGGGGGAGGGGGAAGGAAGGAGCCAAAAGCTTGCTTGTATAGCACTTCAGACTGCAAGTTTAGAGTATTACAAACATTGGAGTTCCATTGGAGAGGGTGGTTTGGGATCTTCTTTGGGTTGTTGTGGTGCAGAGAGAAAGAGGAGATCTTCTACTTCTAGAAGGTGCTAAAACTAGAAACCTCCTGTAACAAGTCTGTGGTTGGGGTAATAAAATTAAAAGAGAAGCTTGTATCTAGCTGCTGCTTGTAGCACGATGGTGGAAAATGTGAACTGTAAAATTGATTGGGTCACATCTCTTCCAATACAGGGCAGAACTTAGAAACTTGTGCTGAGAGCAATCATAAATGTGTTGGATCAAAATGGGCTGACACTTGAAGCTATTGAAATTAAAAATGTAGAATGCCTGTTGCTCTGCAGGTTTTGTAAGTGGCTAACCAAAAAGGTTTAATTTCCTTTCAATGATTCATTATTTATACTTAGAGTTGAGTTACAATTGTTTCTGCATGTAAGTTATTGAAAAGTCTTGTTTAAAGCAGAGGGGCTAATTCTGCTTAATAAAGCAATGGTTTTTTATCTGCTGTTATTTCCAAATTATTTCACGTAAGACCTTAACAGAATGGCCAAGACTGGAGTATGGAGAAAAATTCTGTTGTGTTCTTAAGCAGCTTTTGTGATTTGTGCATGGTAAAGAGATAGCCAATACTTGGCTGTAGTTGTGACAGAATATGGAATTGCAAGCTTGTAGGGGTCTTCAGAATTTGTTCTAAAAGCATGGTTTTAAGTAAAAACTACTCATTTCAGTGTGTTCTATCTGTAGAAATCTATCTATAGCAATTCCTGGAACATGCCTCTTCTAACTCCTCGCTGATACAGCTCTCTGGATGAAGATTATTGGGTAAATAAGTAATTTCTTTATCAGCTCGTCTTTCAGCTAATTCAAATTTCAACAAGTTTCAAACATAGACCTATGTTTTTATGCCTATGAAGCTTATTAAAAAATTAGCATGGGGTGGAGCAAGAGCAGATTGCGTGCACAAGCAGAACTCTGTGTTCTTTATGGAGATGCAAAATCAGTTGTTTTGTAATACAAATGCAATCTTTAATGGATTTTGTTACTTCATTCCTTTACAAGTTCTGAGGTTTTATTGGAATCAGTAGATTTTTAATGTTATTGCAGAGAAATTTAACTTCAGGGCTTTTAATTGCATTTTTGTAACTACATTAAAAACACAGAGAAAGCTTACTGGTTTTTTTTGTCCAACTTGATGCTCATTTGTAGCATTACTTCTGTGCTGGATCTTCCTTCTAAGCCTTTGTGATTCTGTGAGGAAAAATTATATATGATAGAGTGAGCATGTTCTTAATAGGATGCTGATTCCTTCCTGTTTGTGTGTTGCTTCCCTGGATTTAAAACGATGCAGTTGTCTTATGCAGTGTTTACTAACAGGTACTAGGTGCTTAATCAAAAGGAAAATCTAATCAGCCCTCACTTCCTCTGTCAGTTCTCGTGGCTTTCAAATCTTGTTTCTCAGCATAACAACTTCCCTGTTATCAAAGCTCTTGAAAGGTGGATGCAATGAGAAGAAATGATTGATGATGGAAAGTGACAGTACACCAGATTGTTGTATGTAAAGTAAAAGTTAGAAAAATATTTTGACAGTTAGCTTTTTTATCTAAAAAAAGTAACTTTTACTATGCTAGTATAACTTGAGGTCTCTTTTTGGAGCTATTTTATTTGTAAATTAGTGAGTAAACATTTTGAACAAGCTCAAAGTTATGTTGTAAGGATGAGAAATCAGAGAATAGTAGTTTACCTTTCAGCATTGAGATATAAACACAGTAGTAACTTATTTGTAAGAGAACCCTAAATTCTGAATATTTTATTTAGAAAGAAATTGATTCTTTGGTGCTGCACTGTATGTTTGCTTTCCAGGGATGCCCATAGTTTAGTGGGGGGGTGGGTTGGTTGATTGGCTGCGGTTTTTTTGTTTGTTTGGGTTTTTTTTGGTGGGGTGGTTTTTTGTTCGTGTTTTGTTTCTTTTTTTTTTTTTTTGTCTAGCATGATGCAGCATTTCAAATTAAAGTTGAAAATTTAATTTAAGGAATTAATTTAATTAATTAAATTAATTAATTTAAGGAAGCATACTTTCCTCATGTGTAACAGTAACGATGATCACATGGTTTATGCTCTCTTCTGAGACCACTTGAATTTTGCCATTTTTCTGTAGTGCAGGATAAATAAATTAGAGAAAGGTAGGCTCATTTTTAGTATGCTTTATACTGATATTCGCCTTAAAAGGCTCAGGTGTAAGATCCAACCTTCCTGTACACCTGAAATCTGCCTACAGATTGCTAAAAGCGTCAGAATAGGTGAAGCTTGAGCCTGAATGTGGAGTTCGAATGACAGGGAAGGAAAGCTACTTAAGTAGCTGGGATACACAAAGCAGTGGAATACTGATAGCCTGCTGTTTGTGGCACCCAGTGGAGTTGTACAAAGGGAAGATCCATATATGTGATCTTTGTTGAAAGAACTGTAGCAAAATGATGTCTAGCTTGAAACTAGATTAGTTTGACATTTTTGGTCAAACAAAAGATTCTTGTAAGACTCCTGGTCTTGTGGAGAGGTGACTCAATTATGTCTAGAGGCAAAGTGCTCGAGATGTATCCACCCTGGAGCCTTTCCTACCTGCTGATGTTCGTGGTTGCTGCTGTTCAAAGCACTTCAGCTTTCTTTGAGTGGCTGTTGTGCAAATATGGCACAGTCTGGTTTTGGATAAAATTTAAGGTCAAGCTTGAAGTAATTGTGTCATATTTTCCCCAAAATCTTGGAAATCTGTCATCCTCTTGGACTGACCTATGGCTAGCTTGGAAACTGGAAAAAAGTTTTTTGTGTTGAGATTTTTGAGGGGGGGAGAGGGGAAGCCAAAACCCCAAAGTAAATAAAAAAATCATTAAAATATCAAGTTCCACCTATCCCCTTCTGACACTTAATTCTATTTGCATTTAGACTACAGTAATTTATCTTAAATAGCAACAAATGTGATTTTAAAAGCAAAAGTGGAGTGGAAATAAGCAATTTCATTAGTTGAGCATAGTGTTAATGCCATCTGTAGAAATGGTTAACGTTTTTTAATTACTGTACCACCAGTATGGTGAAACTTTCCCAAGACTGCTGTTGGCACAGGCAAGAATAGTTGAAGCAACACTGTTAAAACAAGGAGAAAAACCACCACTCATAGCTGTCGTTACAGCCACTGTAGTTGTGTGATCAGAGCCCATAGGTTTTTGTTTAGTGTAACCCAAACCATGTTAGCAATAGAAGTCTTGGTCTGTGCCAATGACTTCTCATTCTGTGGTGCTTCATTTAATTTTTGAGCTCTTCAAGGCACCTACTGAAACATTTTGGTGTGTCATTTGAGAGTGTTAATATGTGTTATATAAAAGAAGCAGGGGAAAAAAACAACCTTGCAGCTTTGCCCCTGGGCTTTTGCAAACTAGAGCTTAAATCAATGAACTAATTTAATACTTCTATCCCATGGGTCCTTGCAACAGAAAGCATTGTCTAAAGTGTAAGCTCTTTTTTAAGGAATTTTGAGGTTTTCACGTGGATTTTGAGATTCTTTACCAAAATGCTATTGACTTTTCAGCCATTTCAATGGTTGACTCTTCCCAGGACCAGTGAAACTCATGAATATTCTAAGCAGCAAAAAATACATCAAACGTAGTACACTTCCTGCAGTTCAGTGAATGCAACTTGTAAGCATTCACAGATGCTGTTCCTTAACAGGGCTTTTGTAAGGCTTTACTGCTGTCAAGAACACATCAAATGTGATACTGTTAGCTGCCAAAACAATGTATTAAAAAGTGTCCTTTCATCTTCAGCAAAGTTTATTTGTAATCTCTCGTTAGTTTCTTTTGGATTAGAATTCCTATGTGAAGTTTATTCTGACATGATACAAAGTTTTACCAGCTTTCTGCCTTCACAAGAAACAGACTTCATTGAATACGTGCTCAATAAAACTTCTTTCCTTCCAGACTACATTCTGGAAGGTTTGTTTTAATGTTTTATTTGTTTAAAAAAAATTAAAAATGAAAACTTATAAAAGCTATGAGCATGCCTAATTCTTTTGTATAGAAATATTAATTAAAACCTTCTGTATGTTTACACATTTTTTCCTTTTAAAAATCTACCAGCTTCCTGGTTAATAATAAACTGGCTTTGATACAGTGACAGGTTGCCATCAATATTAAATGCAGCTTTCAGCTTCTACAAGTGCTAGAAGCAGTGGAGTTCAACTGCCAAGTAATCCTGGTGGTATTCCATAGTAGGTACAGAGACTGGATGGTTATTGCTACCCATGAAGTCAAGAATGGTACTCCAGAATGCACCTTCCTGCATACCTGCTTTTGGGGGTAAAGGTCTTCCCTAGTTAGGTTCAAATACAGCTGCTGCAGAAGTTGCAGATTTAAGGGCAAGGCTGTGGGGTAGTGCATAGTGGCATGTTGTCTTTAGAAAACTTCTGTCTTGTTTTGTTGATGATTCTTTGAATGCTCTTCTTTCCCTCCTGAAGACAATGTAAAACACTGTGAAAGGTGTCTTGTACTTGTGAAATGAGCCTTTGTTATTTATGTAAGCACACTCTTTTTTTGGTCTTACTGAGTGGATCTGTTCATTCCACTAATGGTGTGCAGTCCTGGGATTGACTGAGGATAGTATTTTTTAAAGGCATGTCTTTTTCACTGTTCCTCCTTTCCAGGCTTTATATCAGAAATCACTGTCTTGGAGTTTCTGAGTGCTTACTTCGGTTCCACAGGGATGGACTAAGATATTGCAAGTTTCTCTGATGGGGACAGAGTTGTGGCATGTGTGGTTAACAACCAATGCTTACTAGAACAACTCATGTTAATTAAGTTATTATTAATAGCAACAACTAGATTCCATTGATGACAAACAACTATTCAAACCATGCAACCAATTATTCCCAAGTGTGCTTTCTCAGTAACTGGGTTGGAACAACATCTGGGAGACTTCCACAGAAGTGGCACAGTGTACTGAGACACCAACAGCTTCCATCTGGGCATTCCAAAAAAATCTCTCATGGTGTTCTCTTTCATCAGGTGTGCATGTGTAGTCCTGTACTCCCTGTCTGCTTATAGCAACTGCTGTTTTCTTGAATGCAGTTTTTTTGTTTGTTTGTTTGTTTTTTGACAAGCTGTTGATGATGATGATAGTAGTGTGCAGCAGTGGCCTCAGATGGAGTGAAGAGAGTCTTGGTGTTCTGGGTTTCTTGATTTTTCCTGGATTCCACAGGACCACCAATCTTGAGCTTACCAGTTTTTGGGAGGCTTCCATGCTCTATCAGTATCTACTTCTCCATCTCTCCAGTTTGCTGGTGGCTAGATCCTCAACTATGCCAAATATACAGTCTGTAGAGTTCATTCACGCAAACTTGTACAGAAGGGATTTTTGACAGGCATTTGCTTGTTTCCCAAATAACAAAAAACATTCTGGGAACTAAAAAGATAGCTTGTATTTGAAGATCATACAATGCCTTAAAAACACTAACAGTTCCTAATTGTAAAACTATGCTGCCTGGCTAGAAACCCTGACAGCACTGGAATTTAAGAGCCCTGAGCACTTATCATCCAGATTGTGGTTGTTGAATCACGCTTCTTTTATCTGGGCAAAGCCAACAGATTGTTTGCTGTGCGTGTACGTGACTGCATCCAATTTGAAAAGGAATTATATTTTAAAATACAGCAAATACTTTAAGTGAAGAAATCTGGGATCTCTTTCCAGAAGAAGAGTGTGAAGTTAGCTAGTTAACACTGTACAAAAACATCTTCCACTGAAAGTGCTCCATATTCTGCTCTCTGAGGTAAGCTGGTAAGCTTCCTGAGAAATAACCTTACAGACTACTGAGCTTTTAATCCCTTTGCGTTATGAGTTTCTGGAAAGTAACTTTCCAATATTCAGAATAAATACACTTCTTTCATTTTTAAAGCACTCGTACATAACATGCTCTGTGGGAGCTTGTGATTGGAGTCAAATAGTACAGCTGAGTATCTGACAAGTGGTCACTAACACGGTCTTGTGATGGTTGGCTTTCTAAGAAGTAAGAGCAGTGCAGTCATCTGCTCTTTGAGTGTAATTGCTATAGGCACTGCTAAAGGTTATCTGCCAAACCGAAGCTGTGTGATTGTTCCCTGGTTTTCTAGTCCATGCTATGAAAGTTGAAGGTGAGAAGATTGATAGAAGTAATAATTCACCATTTTAAAAAAACCTCTTCAATTACAGCGTTTTTCAGCTGTTTTCATTTCAGTCTCCCAATAAGTTAGGAAGATACACTTAAAGCAAACCCCAAACAAAAGTTTGAGAGTCTGCTGTATGCTGTTTATATTTAAGGAAATGCCTGGTATTACTAAAAAAAGCTCTGATACTGCATAAAGTAGTTTAGGAGTAAGGTTGAATGTTAAGTACAAATATTAGCATCAAAGCACCTGTAATGAAAGATGCTCCACTTCAAATTAATTATTTGAAAGTAGAATGCACTATGCATTTTCTGAGCAGTAAATCTCTACAGTTCATCCAAGTGATAAACTGGTGGAGAAATTGAAGAAATTTAAGTGGGCACAATATACTTTTATATGCTTATAATAAACAAAAGGAAAACCTTCCTCTCTTTTCAGAAACTTTTTCACTAAAAGGACAAAGGAACTCAAACCTGCTGTCCAAAGTGCTCCTGGTTGGAAGTTGTTTGGAAAAGTCCCACCCAGGGAAAACCTTCCAAAAGATTCCAAAATTATCCAGCAGGTGAGTAAACATCTCACAACTCTAGGTACGGAAATTGTAAAAATGACACCCAGGCACTGCATTTCTCTGCTGTTATATCCACATTGGTGTTGTATGACCATGGGGTGCTCTGAGAGCACTCTTTTGGGGCTTTGCTTAAATAATAGTAATTACTAAGGAATCTTGTGTTTTATGATTAGCTTGTACATTCTTCAGTACATCTCAGTACTTACAAAAAGTACTTACAAAAAGGTGGTGGTACATGTTCAAAAAGAATTTAACCTGTTTTTGTCAAGACATTAGAACTTGTATTAATTTCCCATAAATTTTTGTCTTATTTAACATGGTATGCTGCAGTCTGGCTCACTTTTACATAGTCATCCTTGCCTGGAAGACTTCCTATGTAGGTAACTTGTGACAAATTGCTTAGAATTCTGAAACAAGTCATCTTTTTAAATTTAAAGTGTTAATTTCACTCAAGATACTTTGTTGCAAAATAATATTGTATATTGAACTTGTTTTGGAGCTACTGGGATTCTTCACAAAGGTACCTCTGATTTCCTTTCTCTGTCACAAAGTTGCACTTCCATATATTTGTTCGTGTGGAGTCTGTCTGTGGTAAAATAATACTAAAATGTCAGTCTTCACAGGTGAGCAATTGGTAACATATCTTTGGTGTAATGTTAGCATGCAAACCTGAAGCTGAAACATTAGTTGACATAAGAAATATGAATGTCCCCTGTGTTGGTTAAAACAGTAACTTGAATCTCTTGAGAGCTGCTTTCTCTGTCTCCTTTCTTGAATTCCAAATAAGCTGATGTGTTTGCCAGGTGCAAATGGCTGTGAATGACGCAGTGTTCGGTTATCTCCTTGAAAGAGCTTTATGGCAAAGAGGGTGTTTTGGGAGCAACTAAAGTGAAAAACGAGAGAATCTTTTTGAAGGAATTCAATGCAGTGGGACTTGTGACTCAATAAAATGTTGCAAGAAAATGATGAAATTACAGAAAGTACAGTCTTGTCCGTTGAAACTACGTGACCTTTAAAGGTCCCTTCCAACCCACATCATTCTATGGTTTATACTGTGAAGTAAACTGAATGCTTCTTGTACATTTTCAAATACAATTTTCTTTTTGAATGTTTTTCCTCTTTGGGTGGGAGAGGGCAAGCATTCTTAGTTTGCGTGCAGGTGGATGCTGTTGGCCTTGTGCTGTGAAAATACTGTGGTAAAATCCAGATGTCTCTTCCATCCTGAGAAATGAAGAATCTGCACAATGCAACCTGTCATCTGCTTACTGTTTTCTAGTAATGAAGATATTTGTTCTGGAGACCATGTTATAATAGAATGGTTTGGGTTGGAAGGGAGATCTACTCGCCCTTCTATGGGCAGGCACCTTCTAATAGACCAGGTTGCTCAGAGCCCCATCCAACCTGACAGGGATGGGGCATTCACAGCTTTCCTGGGAAACCTGTTGAAGATGATAATCTGAAGAAATTGTCCTACTTTCCTATTCCATTGTCCCTCAGTGATTGTGTTTGTTTTAAACTGTAATGTTCCCATTTTTTTTAACTTCTCCAAAGTGTCAGAAAAGCAAATGTATTACAACAATGTATCTTTAACCATGATTGAGTTGCTCCTAGTCATGTGGTTTGTGCTATAATGTTTGCCAGATTAGACTCACTGCTGGATTTACATGATCTTGAGTAAAGTATCAGTAATGGCTAATATTTTTAGCTTTCTATTTGGCTAAAGCATGCATGGTCTTTAGATAAAGCCTCATGAGCTAAGAGGCACAGTTACCAAAGGGGAACCAGCCTGACAGTATGCTCTGCACACAGTTAGAGCTACATACCTAAGGAAATTGGATATTAAACTGAGAAATGACCCTTATGTCTCCATAGTTAGCATATGTCAAATGTCTTGCACGTGTGTTTAGAATTTACTATATAGCTCCTTGTGCATATGCCTTTGAAGAAAAGCCAGTGGTTTCTTTCATTGAAAAATGTTCAAATTTGCTAAGTTGGTGATGGGTTAGAATGAATATAGGCACACTTGGTTATTGAAGATCAGTGGGGAATAGCATCTTCACTTTCAAATGGCTGACTGTAGTCTCTAGACTAATTCCTCATTAGGCAGAAAATGTGAGTGAAAAGAATATAAGGCCTTGAAGAAGCTAATAGAAATATGATTTAAGCTTAATATGTTTTGTTCACATGCAGTTCTGTGGACCTGTCAGGTTACTTCATAACCTGCATGGAGTGTGTCTCAAAAGCTGCACTTCAACTTTCTAAATTAGAGTGGAGGAATCAAATGTGTTCTGAAACAGAAACCCCACATTTTCCCCCAATTTTTCTAGCTCTCTGTGGTCAGAACCATGGTTACTTCTTGTTAGCCAGCTTTTGTACAATGAACTTTAGGTGTAAGACTACAAGGCAGTAGGAAAGCTGCCTGTGAGGGAGTTTATGGTAGTCTATTGTTAGCCACAAATCTTGCCATTCCCGAACATTATTTTTCATGGTTGGACATGGTCCTTTCACTCTGCTGATGTCAGTAGCCAGCTTTGGGAGGGTGCGAATAAACACTTGATTAAGGAAACTCAGTAATGAGTCAGCATCCTGCGTGTAGAAGATGAGATTTTAAGAAGCCCTGTTGCAAGAAAAATTAACTCACAACAGGAAAAGCTTTGCAATTAATAGGATGAGGAAGTCCTTTGGATAAGGATAATACTTACATAGAAGTTTTATGGCAATATCATGAAGCATGAAGTACTTTCATATTAGTAAAACTGAGAAATTGCATCACTGTAGATTTACAGCCAAAAGACTAGTAGGGCTTCTGTGCCCCTATTCCATCCCGGCTGAAGGAAGCCTCCTTTGTTCTCTTTGTTATGGTAAGGATGATGTAGTAAATTGCTAATTACATTTAAATTAATGCTTGTGGCTCCCAGTCACTGTCTGTCAACTAGACACTGCTGCATGTGCCTCTCCAGAGAAGTCAGGTAGTGATTGTAATATCTTGAATAACCTCCAAGAAAATCTGGAAACCTAATTGCGGATACTGTTTCAGACATTTTTCAGATGACAATGCCAGCCAGCTGTGCCTTCAGAGACTGCCTCATGAATATTATTGCAAATTATTTCTTTGCAAGCCTCTTAGCCCGTGTAGAAGATGATGAATGTTTTTGTGGCACAGCAGCCTGTGGGGTTTGCCTGCACGGTCCCCGCAGCTGCGCTGCCTCGGGCGAGATGCGCTTGCTCAAACTGGGTCAGAGGTTGAAAGTTCTTGGCAGCTGCATCTCCCCGCTCGCAGCTGCTGGCATGCTCATCTCTCATTGGATTTAGAGCTGCCCAAGCAGGATGTGATTGAGGCCAACTCTTTTGCTGGACATCTCCTTCCTCTGGGCTTCTTTCCTTCACTGTTTTTTTGAAAAGGGAAAACAACTCCCCAGGACTGCAAATGTCAAATACATTTGATGGTTTTAGGAAGTGTGCCTTTTTTCATGAACTGCAGCTAATAAAACTAGCTATTATAAGAAGCATGTTGTCATTAATGATGAGTTTGGTAAATTCTTTTCAGTCTGTACAGAAATCTGCTTTAAATTAGACTGCTGAAATACTTTAATGCAGAAGCATTTAAAGCAGAAACAGACTTGTGGGCTGATATATAACATTTTGGAATGTATTGACTAAAGTCCAAGTTCTGTTTAAAAATGCAAGCTCAATTTCAGTTTTTGTGCTTACGGTTAAAGAAAAGAGCTTTTAATCTATGGTAAATTTTTTTCTGAATATCAAGTCATTAAGTTTAGCTTACTTTATTAAAGCAGGCATGCATACCTTTTATTAATTTTATTAATTTGTTTAAATTACCCTAGTATGGTGGGGTTTTTTTCTAATATGCCTGAATTAAAGTAAACTCAAAATATGCAATTACACGTTGCAAAATTTAAAAAAAGTAAAATATACACCAAATTAGCTTTATCAGCAGTTTTAATAACGCTGCTCTCAGTGGCAGCCTTAAATGAAGTGGAAAAATAAAAGCTTCTTTTCTACTTAAATCTGCCACACCATTAAAAGCTTGCAGTGATTTTAGAAATGACTGCTTATTCAGAAGTGAAGCCATCTTTTCCAATAGCTGTCACCTTGTGTACAAAATGGAAGGTTTTAATCTTAGTCCTGTAAATACTAGCTTTGACTGGGTCACTGTTTTACATCTAACCTCTGAAAATGTGCTGGAGTAGCTCTGAAATCTTTACAAAAAATAAATACTTGAGGGCTAAAAAACTTTAGTGTCTTCACTTGCGTATTTTTCCAGTGTTGTTATCTCCAGTCTGAGATCTAATGGAGAAATTGCAGTCACTGGTTCGGCAGAATTCCCGTGGTCTCCCAGGGACAAGGGTTTTCAGAGGCTTCTCTTCAGAGGAGCAGATGTGTTTTGAATCGGTTTTTGTATGACTCAAACCTTCTAGCTTGCAATATTAACTCTTCCCTCCAAACTTGGTTGTTAGAGTTTAGAAGTGCACAAAGCTCTTAATGCTTATAAAAATGTGTATGTGTGTAAACAAACAATGTAAAAATTGTAAACAAACCCAAGGACTGACTCTCTCAGAGAAGTTGTAAAATGCTTTTTCACAGGAGTGGTTCTTAAGTAGATTGTTATTTAGAGGTCATGTTGGCTCACCTTGAACTACTACTGGAGAAAAGAGAAAGGCAAGACTTCTGCCTGTTTGCCAGATACAGGGTAGAAACACATTGGTAACAAACTGCCTTGAAAAAGGACAGATAATAAATGGGGGTATTGGGTCTTGCAAGGAACCTGTAACACCTGAATAACAATTAGTCCTACCAGAAGCAGTGAGGAGGCTGGGATGGTTTTCTTTGTAAATGCTGTAGCAGTTCAGATTGTCAAGAAATTTCCCACGATTTGAGAATTGCATGTAGTTAATAAAATATCTATTCTAGAGGTAAACCAAAGACATTCCCCAGAGTTTTAGATTTCATCAGTGATTATCTTGTCAGTAAATGGTAATGAAACTGGTAGGACCTCAGAGTGACAAATGCTTTCTTTTGTTTTGCATAAAGGCTGTAAAGTACAGTTCAGCTCTTACTGCCAGGACATTCCCAGTTTGACACGGGACGGGGGGGGGGGGGGGGGGGGGGGGGGGGGGGGGGG